>NC_046369.1:1327537-1655037 GCF_011125445.2 Fundulus heteroclitus
AAATGAGCTCCGCTTGGGTTTGAACCGGACTTTCTACTGACCCTTCAAGAACAACTAGAACTCGTAGCACTTAAACACACTACTGTCAATTATTTAAGAGATTAGATCCTATAAATCCGTCCCCTCCCATCCGCTGTTCTTAAAGAAAACCCGACGTTTGGACACCTGGGTGTGAAATCACAGCTCAGCTGCTTTTTCCTGTTTTTTCCCCACATAAATCATGCGATTCAACAAACAAAATCTGGACTTTTTTTAAAACAATTATTACATTTTTCAAAAACTAACAAAAGAGGGTATAACTATTGTTTTATTGCTCTTATATTTAAAAACACAAGACAAAAATAAATGTGTTGAAAATATTAAAATGCAAATTAAGTCACTAGAAGGAAAAAGCTTATTTAAGATGTAAGATAATACTTTTTACTTACAGTAAGTTACAATTTTCCACATTCTGAAGTAAGGATGCAAATATTACAACAACAAAAAAAGGAAAATCAAATACATTTTAACTGGAAAACATAATTTTTTCGTCATCAGATTTTTATCTTCAAAAATTAGGTGGAAATTATTAATTATGCATGTTCACAATTTGTTATAATCGTTTTTAAACCCACCTTGTTTAGGTTTAAGGGGGATAAATTAATTTTATAATTAAATTGCTGCCATAACTGCACAATTTCATTGAGTTTTTACATTATTTTATCAACCCCAGAAAACAGTTGAGATAGTTAAAAATCAAAATTTACATCTCATGTTTTATTTGATATTTAATTATAAGCTTTATTATAACTGGGTTATTTGACCCGTTATTTTTTTCCATTTGCTAATGAAAGGTCCGAACAGAAAACATAGCAACTATATAGTGTTTTATTCTAGTAAAATAAGCCAATAAACATAAAAAAGAATGCAGTTTTTCTGTAGTCTGAGTGGGAGACCGTCTGCCGTCTAGAGATGCTTGTTTTATTTTTGTGTGTAATTTAGGGCACTTTAAGGCTTTTTAATAGTGTTTTAACCTTACTTTGTTGGGTTAAGGATTCAGAGAAACTGTAATTTCTCCAGAGTCAAACAGAAACATTACTTGGTTTAAATTTGTCTTTAAACTGAAAACGTTTTCACTGAATTTTCAGAGCTGTACCTTCTGTATTCCCAGAATATTGTATGACAGCATGACGACCCAAACCCAGTTTCTGGTTCCAGCTGCACTTTGGATTCATGATATTTTCACCTGTACAGACAGTTTTTTTTTTTGTAAAAGTTGTAGAATCTGTTTTATGAGAATTTGTTTTCTATGTGTGAATGTCGCTGGTGATCCTGAGTAGTTTGATTAATTTTTTGTGACACTAAAAACGATTGAAAAAATAAACTGTGAGGGCTTATGTTACGGGTCCGCTGAGGCCCGTTCTAAGCACAAACTCTTCCGAAACAAAATTACATAGAAAAAAAGGAAAATTGCACAAAAATTTCCTGTTAAATTTACACAAATATCGTAAAAGTGCTACTCAGGTTATAAAGATTTTAATTTTGGCACAAAGAGGCTCCCATAGCCCTGCTGCTCGTCCCCAACTTCTGACTATTTTTCGTCGTCAGGAGTTCATTAATTAATAATTCCTCTGATGTTCCCAGACAGTCCGGCCTTAGATGTTCCTGTTCACTCTGTTTAACTCTTGAATGTTTGTTTGTTAGAACTTAATAAAAGAGGAAATAGGAACACAGTTGTTGTCTAAAAAAAATTAAACTCATGTATATGTGAAAATATGAAGTAAGGACAACTTTTCTTACAGAGGAAATAAACACATGTTGGAATAGCGGTGGGTTCACACTTCGGCGTGTTGAACATTTTAAAGTGCGTCAGAAAGGTCATCCATCCATTTTCCAGAGATAAAAAGGTCCAGGAGGGAAATTTAGACGTCCTTCTCTCTATCTCCTCCTGGTGGATCCCAAGCCATTCCAACACAAGAACCCTGCAAAGGTTCTGGGTTTTCCCCAGGTTCTCCTGGAGGTCCCGTCCAAAAAAAACCCAGCCAAAGGAAAACGTCTAGGACCCTGACCAGATGTCTGAACATCTGATCCACAGCGGCTCTACTCCAACATTTCTCAACCCTGGCTGCATATTGGACCTCTAGCTTTTGGCAGAATTGGTCGGTTTTCAGGACTACTGAAAACGCTCCTTGTTAGCTCATCCACCGTCCTACTGGAACATCCAGCCGGGTTTGGGTTTCATCCACTGAGCTCTTCGTTTGTGGTGAATTTGAAGAAGTTGGGAGATTGTACTCTTTCCTCAGTCATCCGTCGTCTTCGAACCCACAGCATGATGCTACCACCACCATGTTGGACTGAGGGTGTGCTACAGACTGGACCTTTAAGGACAATCTGTACATCCTGGATAAAGACGGTCAACGCTTTGAGAAGGCACTTCCAGAAGGCAATTCAATATTAGGAGGAAGGAAAGGAAAGGTTTTATATCCTGGTTTGAGTTCTAGCACCTACTTTAGTCTGACAGGGGAACACAAGGTTCAGAACCTGCCTTGACACATCAGATTTCAGCACCAGAACTGCCACAATAGAAGACCAGCCTGGTTCTGGTTCTGCTGGAGGTTCTCCTCCCTGTTAAAGGGGAGTTTTCCTCTCCACTGTCGCTTCATGCATGCTCAGTATGAGGGATTGCTGCAAAGCCATCAACAATGCAGACGACTGTCCACTGTGGCTCTACGCTCTTTCAGGAGGAGTGAATGCTGCTTGGAGAGACTTGATGCAACCTGCTGGGTTTCCTTAGAGAGGAAACTTTCTCACCAACCTGGAGGATTTGATGGGGTCTGACTTTAGAAATAACCTTGAGATGAATTGGTGCTATATAAATAAAATCTAAGTGAATTGAAAGACAAAAGAACTGTTCTGGAACCAGCTGCTGGGTCTTATCACTTCTTTCTCTTTCTAGAGGGACAGGCTGTCAGTTCTGGTTCCCCACTTAGTTTACTTTTAGTTTATTTTAAACATGTATACATATATAAAAGGGGAAAAAATGTATGTAACTATTTGTACATGCAAAATAATTTTCACATAGAAGTCACATAAAGTGCTTCAGACATAACCTTGTTCGAAAAAGGAATGGGAAGTACAATACTTTTGTTTTAATTTCCCAGCCCTTTTTAACTACATTCAGTTAGTAACTAACAGATATTCCAACTACATAATACACAATTATAAATATATACCGTACAGAACTTTCCCAAATATCCATATAAATATATAATCACAAAATTAAATATACATATCCTTGTAAATATATATTTTTAAAACTATACCCATAAATTAATATATACTATACATACCATATGATAAGTTTGTGACAATATAACAATCAGCCCTATTCCATGTATAGATCTATCCCTCATCGTCCTCCGTTAGCATACTTCCTCTTCCATGTACTTGTTAAAAAGTACGTTTTGTACCTTTTTTAAACAGATTTATATCAATGCTTTGTTTTATTTCTGTTTCCAGGCTGTTCCTTTGGATCATTCACAGACACACGCAGACTGTGGGTTGTAAAGTGATGCAGAAGGAGAGGAAAAACATCCAAATCTTTACACAAGATTAAGATTAACTGACCAGGAGCCATACCTTTCATATTCTGGGAATCTTGGGATAATACAAATAAAATGTTACTTTAATTAGACATTTGGTTCAGCAGGGACATTTTAAAGGGACCTGGAGAAAAGATGTTCAATCCAGTCCCCCAGAACTACAATCCTGCAAATTTGAGTACTGGACTCTGGCTGCCTGTGTTGGGTGAAAGGTCCCAATTAAGGTGTTTGAGTGCATTACAACAGTAAGACAACACTTAACAAACCATGATTTTGGTGACATCATGCTGTGGGACTGTTATGGATCCAATTTATCAACTTCCTTTCAAATTATCTGTTGCAAAATGATTGAAACTTGGACACCAAACGGTATAATTATCTTAAACTCAGAGGTTTTCTTTATAATGTTGGAAAAGCCTCAACCCCAAACCTGTGGAAAATCAGTGAACTCTGCTTAAAAGCTGGGTCCCTTCCAGGAAAAAAAACAGTCTGAATGGGCTTAATATACGCGAGGCGTAGATGGAAACCAGAGCTGAAAATAATTTAAAATAATAATAATAAATCCCTACATTGAGAAGTACACCTGAGATAAATCCACTTCTGGTTCAGAGACAACATTTCACCTTTAAAGCTTCTCTGTCACAGAGGGTTGAAGCACTGAAAGCTAAATGGACGTTTGTTTAACATTTATTTGACACAAAATGAAAATACAGATCATTAACAGAGAGTTAAATATTGTTGAATTGTTGTGAAAAGTTCTTTCATCACTGTAAGATCACTGCTTTTACTTATTTATTTAGTTATTTTGGTGTAAAACTGAGTTAATTCTCATGTTTCATTGTTAAAACTAATCTCCATCAGCTAAAACAGGAGAGTGTGATGCTGCCCCCGTGTGGTCACATTTAGGGCTGCATTCTGTGCTGTTTTTCTCAGTCAAAATGTTTATCTACACCATACTGCCAAAAGTATTCGCTCCCCTGCTTTGGAAGCATAACACAAACAAACGAAGGACATCACGCTGGACATTGAGGCACCAAACTGTTGACCGAAAACCACTGATCAATCAGTGAAAGTGGGTTTGGACCGAGACGGCCTTTCGGTCAACGACTCCAGTGTCAGAGGAGTTAATGTGTAATGAGACTGGAGCCCCAGCCGGATTTGGATCAGTTTGTCCCTCAGAAGTTCAAGGATGGATCTGATCCGGCTCTTTACCTTGTCTCTCTGCTGTGAGTCATTTTCAGTAATACTCGTAATCAGTGGAACTTGTGGCACTTTTAGCTGCTCCACGCTGAGTGAGCAATTTTATTAATTTTGCAAATAACCGTAAAAAAAAAAATGAATAAGTAAACAGGAAACATGAGATCTCTGTTCCTGATGAAAGCATGACATAACAGAGATAAAGGACTTTTCTTGGTGTCTGTTCGAAAATGAAGTGACCTCCACTGATCTCCTGCTTGTCTCTGATTGGTTGACAGGTTGGATGGCCGCTTCCAGGTATGTGTGGTCAGGTGAGTCGACTTTAATGCATCCTGCAAACTTTCTGCAACATCTGCTTTGGACAAAATTATTATTGAAATTGTTTTATGTGACCATCCCCTGTTGGTGGTTGGACACCTCTGCGTCGCGTCCAGCTGACATACTAAATACTTCTTTAGGAAATGACCCTCAAAACAGAAACTATACTTCAACACTTTTAATCTAAACAAGCCAGAGAAATGGTTTATAGATATTTAGCGGAGGCTTTTCTAATACGGTCTTGAGGAAAAGGGATGAGAAAGAGCCCCGGATGATCATTACATCAGCATTTTATAGAATCCCCTTTGTCCAAATCTATGTATGTCACATTTCTGACATCCACAGTGTCTGTAAAATTATCTGTTAATTTCACAATAACTGCTTTCAACAACCAGCAACCTGTAAGGTCATATAATATCTAACAAAATTATAAATGATGTATGATTAGGGACAGCAGCTGAAACACTGGCGTAAAGGTGAGAAAAACTGGAATCCAGACACTTCAGTGAAGCTTTCGTGTGCTTTGTTTATTCAAACTGTCGCTTTAATTACCTTTGACCAAAGATATTTAAGAATTGAGCAGCTTTTTTAAATCTAAAGGTAGTAAATGACTGCCTTACCAGATTGTTTTACATTAATAGTGAAAGGAATATTTTTTGTGAATAGATTTTTTTGGGTTGCAAACTACATGCTTTTTTTGACGTCATTTTCAATAAAATTGAAATGTTCCATCAACAAAAACTTACTTATTCTCTTCTGTGTAAAGTTTGATGATTTGCTTCATTTTAAAACCTAAAAACAAAACTGAAATAGTTTTTACTTTAACATAAAAATAAAATCTATTCCGCTAAGCTAACCAGATACATAAACACTAGAAGTGTGCATGCGTAGCCAGCAAGCGGATTCTAGGTAGGAACGAGCGCGCACATTGGTGTCAGAATGACTTCATGTGGGACAACCAATAGATAAGGTGATACCCCCAGAACCTGAGGGACAGAGGGGGGTGTGAGTATTTAATGTCTGTGGGTGACAGCAGGAACAAAACTGTCAAATCCATGGCCTCTGGACCGAAGGGC
Organism: Fundulus heteroclitus; assembly: GCF_011125445.2. Lineage (NCBI taxonomy): Eukaryota > Metazoa > Chordata > Actinopteri > Cyprinodontiformes > Fundulidae > Fundulus > Fundulus heteroclitus. Next base: position 1,333,710 of record NC_046369.1, read on the forward strand.
GTGGACTGTTTAGAGTTTTTACAGGCCTGAAGCTCCCATAAAAATTTGTTTTTCAACCTTTTTGTGAATACATAATGTATTTGCTACATTCAGGACTATTTTACCCAGTATAACAAAAAGTGTTTCTGAACAGGATTATAGCTTTAAGCCAAATCACGGTGGCCAATCGCTTAACTTATCTGAGCCGGTATGTCGAGAGGATTTACTTACGTTAGTATGCCATTATCATATTAGCTGAAAAAACTTCTCCAAATGACCACATCGTGGTTTATCACGGTAATTTTTAGAAAACTTTATTGTTCAGAAAAATTTTTCGTGACAGGCCCACCTAGAAATGCCTTGAAGAGGGAAATGTTCACTGGGGGTGGATCCCCGCAGCTGTTCTTTATCTGAAAGGCAGACACTGCCTTGTACCGCATGATGTGGATGGATGGACACTTCAGAGACAAAAGTTAGCAGCTTTCAATGTAAAATGAGAGAAAGCCTCAATAAATCCATGGATCTGATACAGAGTGTCTGGGTATAAAAAGCTGAAGTGTTCCTTTTCTTTTTTTTTTCCTCTTCAGGCGTGGTTCATGGTTGGTAAATAATAAAATTATATTTCTCTTTGACCTACTCTGTTCATGGTGGTCCTTAATATTAATGTCATCGCTCTTCAGTTTTTCTGGGCTTCCTCAAAAAAAACCTTCCAATTTCTCCTCGGCCAATCACTGAAAAGTGCTGTGTTCACTTTAAAACCCGGCTCAAGTCCTCTGGGTTTTACCCTGGTAAAATCTTAAGTCTACCTGACTTTAGATTTTAATCAAATCTAAAGTCTTGGGATTAATACAGAAATCTTCTTGCTTAATAAAAGGTTTGATTGATTACAGTGATTTAGGAGCGCTGATGTGATTTAATGTGGCTAACGTTGCTACTCCGCAGACAAACCTGTGATCCTGGTGGAGGGAGAAATGAAAGATGGAGAGACGATTGAAGTCAGCTGCATCGTTCCCATTCCCTACGGAGGAGGGGACTGTCGCCTCTTCAGAGAACCCTCCGATTTCCCCTTCAAGGTGTTGACAGCCACGAGTTACGTGTGTGTTTTCAATCTGACGTCAAAGGAGGTGCTGGGGAACAAGCCGGTGGGCAGCCGCGTCAGGCTCAGGTGTGACTACAAGCTCCAGGAATACACCTCAGTCCTCAGCGACAACAAAGGCGTGACCGTCTGGGGTGAGAGTCTTTAAACCTGCAAAGGCTTCTGCAGAGAGTTCACCATTTTTGTATAGTAACAAAGTAGAAATACTTCACTACTGTACTTAAGTATATTTTGGAGTACTTTATACTTTTCTCAAGTATAACATTTTTTGATAACTTTTACTTTTACTTCACTATATTTCTGATCTTAATTGCATATTTACTACAATACATTTCCAATGTTTGGTTTAGTTATTTGTTACAAAAAGAGAGACAGAGACTCACGCAAGTGTTTTGACCCGACCTACTGATTAACTGCGACCAAGTCGGGACTTGCCTGGTCTTGTTCATCACCACCAATGGAATACGAAGCTGGTTAAGTGGTAAAGCAGGTTAAATTAACCTTGTGGTATAGGTAAAACATCTAATTGCAGAGAGTCCTAATTTTGTCAACTAAATGATAATCTGCAGGTGTATCTATTAGCAGGTTTACCACTTCCTGTAGTTTAACTAAACCTGGTTTATCACCTAACCATGTTCTTAGTATACACCCCCTGGTCTAAATTTTGCCTGCACTTGGTTGTGTACAATTTTAAATTGCATAGCACTGACTTTACTTGAAGAAGGAAAACTGAAAGCTTACAAAAAGGTTGTATTTTCTGTCTAAACTTGGTCTAAATTTCTCCTGCACTTTGTTGTTTATATTATTTCAAGTGAATTTGACTTTTAAAGTTTAGCAAAATCTAAAAAATGTCATTCAAACTGCATTTGCTTTGTTTTACTTTTTACTTATACTTTTTATTACATTACTTGAGTACATCTCTTTTTATGGTAATTTTCACACTTAAGTACAAGACATTTCAGATACTTTAAGACTTTTACTCAAGTAACATTTCAGTCAGTGACTTGGACTTTTACCAAAGTCATATTTTATAGGGGTACCTATACTTTTACTTGACTCTGAGATTTCAGTACTTTATACAACACTGGATTTCACGTTTTCCTCATTTTCCTGACACCTGACCTAATAACTGTCACTAAAGCCCATAATATCCTGCAGTTTTCTGTTTACATCACAAGACAAGGATCTAAAAGAAGATGCTTAAAAAATAAATAAACCATGATCGTGTTAAGATTAAAACCACTATGAAGGTGGCTAAAAATACTCTCTGCCTTGCAGGTACCAGACCCAGTCCCAGTCTGTCCATCAGCCACCGCTTTGTCTCACCTGATGACATCATCGAGCTCACCTGTTCGCCTCCAGTGTCCCCAGTCGACACCTGCAACTTCTACCAAAGCAGCTATTATATCACGGATGGTCCCTGCAGCCGGAACGTGACGGTCAGAGAGCTCGCCAAGTATGAGAAGAAAACCCTGCTGCTTCCTCTCAACCTCACCTGCACGTATGAACCCGAGAGCCATCGCTACATCATCTCTGAGCACAGCGAGCCCCAGCTGCTGTTTGTAGTCGGTACGTCTGCAGTTAGAGAAAGAAAATAGGACTAAACCGGCAAATCAGAAGCTGGGACACAGAGCAGTCATAGAAAAATATAGAAATTTAGGACAATTTTTTAATGTGTGTGACATAAATAACTGAGTATTGCAGTAATTGCAGGATAACTATTGAATGCCTGGTCTTATTTTCCCCGACAATGTAATTACCTGGTAAGAGGAGGGTCAAAAGCTGCAACCTGGTCCTTGTAGGTACTTGTAAATACTTTATTACAGCCTTGTGTTGATTCTGTGAGTAATCCATGGAAGCCTGGTAAATACTTGTGCAGTACCTGGTTGGTATAATGGAAATACCCTGCAAGTATCTAATGAACCCCCAAGTACCTCGTGCATACCTCAAAGTCAGTCAGTCAAAGAAAACGTTTTATTGTCTCTCTCAGGCTCCCAAACAACACAGTCAAATTTAAAAGTAGGCAAAAGCACAAGTATAAAAGTAAAAACTCCACCAAACTGCAAAAATGGCCGAAGAGGGTCGAGTGGAATGCTCTGTGACCTGGAGGGGGGTGGGGTGTGAGGTTTGAAGTGCCTTCTTTAAATTTAAAGAGACAGAACCAAAATGAGTTGCTCTCAGACGCACCTCAGAACAGGGGCAAAAAGGGGGAAAGTTTGGTTAAAGGAACGAGGAATTCAGAGCAAAGCATTGCAGTTCCACTTTAGATAGACCACAACTAAATGATTTCAATGTGGAAAAGAAAAACTGAAAAAGCATGATCTTCCCCTTTAATGGTTACCCTGAATTTTCTCTCTTGGTAGCTCATAATTAACCAGTAGGCCCTCGTTAATAAGTTGCATTCTCATCAAGCTGAAAGCAGGAGTTCACAGTTGTGTTTTATATTGTAGAAGTGGGTTTCGCTGCGTTCAGATTCTTGTAATTCTGCTGTTTAGATGCGAGCACGGTGACCTCACCAGTCGACTGCTTGGTGTCGGTGAGCGAGGATCAGCTGGAGGCATTTGGAAAACAGACGTGGACGACGTTTTGCCCAAACGGAACGACCGTCACCGTTCAGATGACCAACAGCAGCCTGAACCTTCAAAAGACCTGTAACTAAAATCTGAACATAAAAAAATTACCAGAACCCAGAAGTGGGTAGTAACTGGTTACATTTCCTCAGTTACATTTAATTGAGTAACTTTTTGAACAAAATGGACTTTTAGGAGTAGTTTTACTGCACTGTACTTTTTACTTTTACTTGAGTCATAGTATCGGCGCTCTTACTTGAATAAAATCTCTGGCTACTCTACCTGCTGTGAGTAACTTCATGAATAAAGAACATTAATAAAATCAAGTGTCTTAAAGTTGTTGATTTCTACTTATCAAATTATTCTTTAAATGCTATTTCCTCAAATAATGTTTTATATAACTCAGGATTTGCATTGTGAATGTGTTGAAATACTTGTTCTGAATTAGTTAAGCTAATTTAACCTCATTCCACATTCTTTAAGATGAACTTTGGTTCTTTAACTCAGATCAGCAGTGAGCCAAGATTCACTGAATCATTTTGCTGATGGTTTTCAACTATTTTATTTTGTCTTTTTGTTTATTTTGTGTGTTCATAGTTCCTTAGCTTCTTTTTATCTTCGTTTTGCTTAATAGCTAAGTTTCACAAGCCTAGTAGAGAGGATGTGTTGAATGAAATATGGTGTTAATTCAGATAAACAGCATTCTATAGTGGTGTTTTCTGGATGTTCATTTTATTTCTGTTAATAAATTCTTGAACTTGAAGAGAAGTTGTCACTCCTTTATTCTATATGTGTGCAGAGTTTGCTGTTAAAAGAACAGCAAACTCTGATATTCACCGGACAATACCTAACAGACAGAGAATTATTAATTAAACATTAAGTAACGTGCGTAATGGCACAACAAGCACTTTGAACTGCCTTGCTGCTGAAATGTGCTATACAGACAAACTTGATTTGACTTTTGTCCGCCCGATTAAACAATTTTTAAATATTAAATCATCAGTTGTTATGATTAGTTGCTCAGTACGTGAGTAGCCTTCTTACTGAATACTTTTTTACTCTTGAGTAATTTCTTGGCTAACTACTTTTTACTTTTATTTGAGTAAAAGTATGCTGAAGTGGTGCTACTCTTACTGGAGTACAATTTCTGGCTACTCTACCAGAACCACTGAGGTAAAGAACAAAATCACAAGTTAAAAGAAGATCATATCTAGTATTTCTTACTTTTCTGCTATTTTCTCCAATGTTGATGAACATTTTTGGAAATCACCTAAATTTTTGCTTATTTTCTTGTAAAAACGTGTGCGCTTTCTTCTCTCTGGACAATTTTTGTTAGTTTCCGTGAGTTGGGCTGTGCTTATACATCATGTCACCCAAAGCATTGTGGGATACCTTAAGGTTCCCTAGCGCCGGTGAGGGGACGTTGCGAGGTTCCTATGTTGAATTAGCATAACATTTATAAAACATTCAGGCTCATTTTCCTTCCTCCTTCCTCACTGACTGCAGTATTCGTACAGCACTAAATCACGGCGACCGCAGCTGCATTTTATTTGTAGTTGCTGCTGATTTGCTGCTCTGATTCTTTTGGATCACTGTGTCCCTGTCGCATTAAATGCATGTCCATAAACTGGTTCTCACAGTTCCCAGCACAAAGACATGTTCTGCATGAGAAACACTCTTCTACAGTGTCTCCTTTCAGCTGTAAAGAACCTCAAGGCGCTGTCTTCGGCCACATTCGGTTCTCTTTATAAATGACTCCCTTTGGGCCCAATTTCAGATTGTGTTTTGGTTTGCTGCTGATTCTCACATTTCCCTCCTAAACCAAATGACAGCGATGCTTTTTTTCAGGCCTTCTCTTCTTGAAATTGCACTTAGGTTGTTTTAAATGTGCCTTCAAAACTGGGGCTGATACAATTCATCAAAGGACTCCTTTACAAAAAGTCCTGGAAGCAAAGTCTCTGACTTGACGCTTCATTTAATCCACATGACTGTATACTACTCGCTTTGTTTCATGGGAGATCACATGCTTCTGTTTACATTAAGCGTGACAGAGGAAGAAAAAAAGAAGAGAATAAGAAATACATCTGAGACATAGACTGCAAATGCCAGAAGAAACATGCACAGTATACTGAATTAGCTTGGTATATGAGCTAGCTTGGTATTCTGAATTAGCATTGTATAATACATGACCAATGCATTTCTCCTTTTTAAAATGGTTTCAACTATGGAGATAATAAACTGTCCTAGCAGACCTGGCAGAGTCATTCTGCACAAACCGGGTATTATTATGGACTGACATTTCATTGAGGATCACAGAAGGAACCGTCTGGTTGTTCTGAGCTTGTTCTGATACGCAGTTTTACAACGATCTCTGAGAAGAGATCAAGTCCATTTTTTAAAGATGCTCATGAACCGTGAGTTGAGAAAGCAACACATTCCCAGCCTTGAATATCAAGGAGGCCGTTTGCATTCAAACCAGTTTGGTGTCAAAGAAATATTGTCAAAAGAATAAAAACGAACATCTGAATCAGAACCAGGTTTAGTCGCCAAGATGTGCACACAGACAAAGACTTTTTCTTTGGTTCCACTTTGCTCTCAGTGTACAAACATTTCAAATATAAATCTATAAAAACTAATTGGGACATATAAAACATATAAAAGCCTGACTCTACCTGTGCAGGTCCTGTGTGGAGAGAAGGTCAGCCCTGATGATCCTCTCTGCAGACCTTATTGTCCTCTTCAGTTTGGACCGGTCCTGTTCTGTGGATGAGCCAATGTCATCATTTATTTAAATAAAAATGTTCAAAAACTGAAACTCAAGTCATAAATATTTATTGCAAAGAGTATTTCTTTTATTTGAAAGTGTTAATTTTTGTTATTTATGGTGACTATTCTGTTCTGCCAAAAACAAAAAACAAAATCATTTTTTCATTGAAGGAAAATATGAAATACAACTAAAAGGAAGCTATTTTAATACAGAAATCTTATGTCTATGTTGTGGATCAGACTTGCTGTGGTTTAGCAGACAGACGTTGGCACCTTCCACGGATAGAGTAGTCTATAAAAGGTAATTGCTATAAAAGTGAGATCCAAGCAAATTGATTGAATATTAAAGGAAGAAAAGATGTGTTGTAGCTCTGATATATGATGGAGCTTGATTATTAAGGGCTTTATACGTTAGAAGAAGAATTTTAAATTCTACTCTTGATTTAACAGGAAGCCAATGAAGGGAAGCTAAAATTGGAGAAATATGATCCCTCTTGTTGATTTTCATCAGAACTCTTGCTGCAGCATTTTGAATCAGCTGAAGGCTTTGAACTGCATTTTGTGGACTTCCTGATGGTAAAGAATTACAATAGTCCAGCCTTGAAGTAACAAATGCATGGACTAGTTTTTCAGCATCACCCCTGGACAGAATGTTTCTAATTTTAGCCCCTGCAGCATCAAGCATCAATCACAAAGGTAGCTATGACCAACCCACCTACTCTTCTTTCTGGATAGCGATAAAACAAAATACTTTCTGATATATAAATAAGACGTTTCTCAAAGTATCATAAACGATTGGTCTAAACATGTACATGCGTAACTTTATTTTAACAAAATTTGGGCTAAAATAGATTCAAAATAATTGGAAATCATTTAAACCTGTTTATCTTGTACAGTCCCTTACAATGCTGTTTGTTAGGAATTAACCCTTTACGAATAAACTCAGTTTTAATGCTCACTGTTCATCTACATCTTCATCTTCTCTGTGTCATTAAACTTTATTTTATTTTAAACTATATAGTGAGCTTTAAACAGTAGAGCAGCTCAGGCACTCATATGCTTTGGGCAAACGTTTACTCTTACAGTATGATTCAAATTGCTCAAACTTTTATAAATTGTCCTAAAATACACATCAGCCCAAGATTAGTACTTTTACTGAAGTTTTTTTTATTTTATTTTTATTTAACAATTTCAAATTACAAATTCAAACAATATAGGCACAAGTAAACATAAAATGTCACCCCAAAAAGCTGGTATGACGCAAAAAAAAAAAAAAAAAACACACACAGGGGTTCAGCTCATATATAGTGTTAACATTTCTGAAAACCTTAAGGCAGTATTTTTTTCCCCAGTATCTTAATCAAATCGTAACGATATTTTAAATCATTCTGAAATGCTAGAAAGTTTGGAGAAACCTTGAAAAATCTGCAGTTATGTATATACATTTCCCAATAATAATAATAATATTATTACACAGGAACTACACATCTTTGTTTTGACAAGTAAAACCAAATTTAACATTGTTAATATTCAAAATTAGGTACCACATTTTTTGTTAATAAAAATTCATACATTTTCTCCCAAAAAGAGAAAAGATGTAGAAAAGATGTTCTTGACAAAGTTACACACATTACTGTCAAACTTGAACTGTAAACTTGGATAAATATCATTCATAGTTTTAAAGTGAACTTCTTTGAACTGCTGAAGTCACAAATGGACTCTATACCACATTCGTAAATTACACAGTTCTTAATAATACTCACCTGTACACTGTGAATTGCACACTGTCTATTTCCCCTGCATTGTTTACATTGTTTACATTTCAATTGTTTACATAAATCACAGCTGCACATTATCCTGTAATTTACTGTAATTTACAGCAATTTACTGTGATTTTTCTAAGCTGTATGCAAACGAAATTTCATTCTGTATGCACTCTGTGCATACAAAATGACAATAAAGTTGTCTAAGTTTAAAAGTCTTTCATCTTTGGTAATAAAGGAAATGAGAAAAATCTGGTTCTCTAATGACATCCATTTCTGAAAACATGTGTAATGACATATATTTATTTTTACTAGGAGAGGAAAAATTTAATTATTCATGTGCTCTCTTAACATTTTATTGTTGCATTTAGAATCCACAAAGTTGTATTATTATTATTATTATTATTATTATTATTATTATTATTATTATTTTATTATTATTATTATTATTGTTATTGTTATTGTTATTATTATTATTATTATTATTATTATTATTATTATTATTATTATTATTATTATTATTATTATTATTATTAATTATATAGAGAGATTGGGAAACACAGGTATTATATCAGAATACTGATCCACTAGTCGCAGGATTAACTGCAGACAGGAACGTAGTACTTTCACTGAAGTACTCTGCCAAACTCTTTAAGTGCCATCATGACCCCTCCGCTCACAGAGGCATGACGGGAAGTGTAGTCTCCACGCGATGTGAACGATTCAGCTGATCTTCCCCGCATGACTACATTTCCCACAATCCCGAGCGCATTTTCTTCCTCTTCTCCTTCCTTCCTGCAGCCTCGGCCCTTCACAGCTGAAAAGGGAAGATGAGAAGCCGCCGCAGCCCCGAACGGAACCAGCACTGAACCGAACCGGACCGGACCTCCAGAGGAATGCCGGCGGGGCGGCTGCTGTCGGAGCGGAGGCCGAGCTCAGCTGCCGATCCCCGGCCCTGAACGCGACGCGACCAGCCCGGGAGGAAAGGGAGGAGCGGGCGGGCGGGTGGAGCTGCAGCCCGCCGGGCCGGGCCGTTCCGAGCCGAACCGAACCGAACCGAGGAGAGTTCCCGTCATCCGCCGTCCTGCCCGCGATGCGGCGGAACCCGCAGGGCTAGAGAGTCGTCCGCAACCCGCATCCTGAAACCAGACGCCGACCGAAGCCGCCGTCCAGGTGAGACCCCCTCCCTGCACACCTGGGTCCGGCTGGCAGGGCGGTTCTGCTCCGGTGTCACGTCCGAGCCCGGACCCAAAGACACGCGGCCTTAAGTACCGCAGAAAGCCGCAATGACTTCCAGTAGTGGTGCAGTTTTAGAGAAGGTCCCGGGTTCAAATCCCTGCCTGGAGCATGCACGTTCTCCCTGCGCATGCGCTGGTCCTCTCCGGGTACTCTGCATGGTTGTGTTGCCCTGTGACGGGCTGACTTCTTTTAGATAAAAGAAGAATTAGGAGCACAATTCTGAATTTACTTAGACTCTAAAGGCATAAATCTGGTTTAATAATTGGTTAAATGTCAGTCAGGCCCTTTGTGACTTAAAACTAAGCTTAAAACTTTCCAAGTGGAGCTTGGTTCCTGGGTCTGCGTTGTGATTGGTTGTGAGGATGTAATGACTGTAATATTAACCAATATGGCTAAAATGCACAAGAAAGGAAAAATGTTATTCTCTTAAACTTTTTATTGATATCTCTATCATTGTTATATACGTCTATGGATCGATTATATATTGTTATTGAATTATTGTGCAGCCAGTGTTGTTTTAAGTTTTTTTTCTGAACTGTTTGTAAAACCAGAAGTTTGAATACCAACGTTGCTAAACTTTTATAATCCATTTAAATTTAAAAGTACACAACTGAACGTTTACTGCATTTTTTTGCACCATTATTATTTTGCAGTATAAACACGGTTGAACATTCTTCTGCACACTTTTTTTTTTTAAAAACGGCTTTTCTCCTGCACTTACACCCTTCTCACTGCTGCACTCTGCATTGTAATGTTATCACTTATTGTTTTCCTGTTTTTCTTTATTATTATTATTCCGTCGGCGTCTAACTACTCCCGCATACTTCAACCGATTTCAACAATTTTGGTATAAAAACGTTCGGCTCGTTCCCGGCATGACTGCTATATCTCATGGTTATGCTAACTTTTACACTTTTTAAAATATTTCACTTTTTGTGCAATTTTTTGGCTGTTCCTATTGAAATCAATGCAAATTCTTCACATTCTTCCAATTCTTCTAATTGTTGTAATTGTTCTAATTCTTCAAATTTTTCAACTTTTTTTCTAGTTTCTTTCAAATTTATCAATTTCTTCAAATTCTTCACATTCCTCAATTTTTTTCAAATTCTTCAGATTTTTCAAACTCTTCAAATCTGATTTCAAAGTTTTTCAGCTACTTTTTCTGTTCTGCATCTTCTTCTCAAATCATTCTGCAGATTAGCATTCTCACTCGCTGTTACGCAGGAACAGCTTTTTCTAGTTTTATTTCGATTGCAGTCTCATTACGCTGTCGTAAGCTGTATGCAATGTAATGTAATTTTTAGAAAATAAAGTCTAAGTCTCCGTCCGGACGGTATCTGCCGTTGTCTCCCCTGCAGGCCGCAGCATGGAGCGCTCCGGCAGCATCCAGCTGGACATCCCCGACTTCAGCAACTCGGTGCTGTCCCACCTGAACCAGCTGCGCGTTCAGGGCCGCCTCTGCGACATCGTGGTCAACGTCCAGGGCCAGAGCTTCCGCGCGCACAAGGTGGTCCTCGCCGCCAGCTCGCCGTACTTCCGCGACCACATGTCCCTGAGCCAGATGAGCACCGTGTCGCTGACGGTCATCCGCAACCCGTCCGTCTTCGAGCAGCTGCTGACCTTCTGCTACACGGGCCGCCTCTGCCTGCAGCTGGCGGACATCATCAGCTACCTGACGGCCGCCAGCTTCCTGCAGATGCAGCACATCATCGACCGCTGCACGCAGATCCTGGAGGGCATCCACCTGAAGATCAGCCTGGCCGACGTGGACGAGGCGTCCAGGGAGGAGGAGGCGGCCATGCGGGGGTCCCGGAGCGGCAGGACGATGGAGGCGGTGGTGCGGGGAGGCGCTCACCACGGAGGTCTGAGGTAGGGCTGGGCGATAGGACGATAGAAAAGTGTCTACAGTGCTAATTCTATTCTATCGTTTCTACCACCATTTTATCTCGTATTCAAGAAAATATTCCCCAATGTAGACTACGACAAACTTATTAGTAGGGCTGTGCATAAAAATCGATATAAAGATTAATATCGATATTTTTAAAAACGATTTAATATCGATATTCTAGCTTTCAATATCGATATACCTCCCAACCTCTAGGGGGCGTTATTACAGCGCAACCATTACAGTTCACAGCGAAGGAGAGCAAGTGAGACGAATTTGTGGAACGGCCGACAGGATTTTAGAAGCTCCTTTGTCCCTAAAATCAGATGTTTGGGCACATTTTTGGTTTCTGTGACACGTTAAATGCATTGAAGCAAATTCACTTTATTTTCCTGTTAATATGTCTGTGATCAATAAATAGAACATAAACATAATATTTGGCTGATTTTGGTGATTGAATCACTGAGCATTAATTCAAAGTAATAAATATCGATATTGGAATCAAAGCAAGCTGAGCTGTGTATCGAGAATCGTATCGTATCGGCTCATCCTAGATGATACCCAGCCCTACTTATTAGTGTAGTCACGTAGCCTACACACAGTTTATAAGTGATAAACAAGATTTATTTATTTTTAATTCACAAAGAAGCGCCGTCTTGTGGTTTTGCAACATGACGCTGCTTTACGGCTTTTGACTCACACGCGGGTTTGCGACATGCTTTACGTTACTTAACTCATGAGAGATGGAGACGCAGGAGGCTGAAGTCTTAAACCCGTGCTCGCAACAAACAGAGACAGCTACGCCGGCAACCCAAGATGAAGCACTTTTACCAAAAAAGTTTCGATAATCTATATTGCCGTTATGGTATGCAAACTTTGCACTACAAGGTTAAATATTTCAGAAACTTGTAACTAACGTTTGTTCAAAAATGTGTGCTTTTCTACTCCGAAACTTAAACTAAACATTAGTGCACTTTTATTTATTTATTTTGGTAATTTAATTTAAAAACCTGTAGGATTTTGAAAAAAAATGTGAAGGGTACTGTAGCGCTACCTCTGCCTCATTTTATGTATTTATGTTACTGCACTACAATTTATTTTTGTAATTTGTGACAGTACTATAAATGTCACTTCAAAATAAAGTTGGAAAAAAGTAAACAATTATGTTTTGTCATATTTTTCAGAGATTTGCTGAAAACTTACTTAATTGGTAACCTGACTCCGCCAGATAGATTTGCTCCGCATATCCATCTGGAAACCTTCCGTTGAAGTAATTTTGGGAAGGGGCGAAAATACTGGTTAGCTGATTGGCCTATGTTGGTGATAGACGGGCCAAATGAACCAATCAGATTCCTCGTCGCTCTGTTACGAGCGACGACGAAAACACAACCACAAGCCAAGCTACTCTTGCTGCTGCAGGTAAAGGCTCGTTAGCTCAGCAAAGAAATACTCGGTAATTCCGATAAAACTTGCTCGATAGCCACGCTAACGCTAGTTTCATCGGCTGAAGCCGCCATGTTCTTTAGACTGAACTGTCGCGCTTCTCGTTGCGTCACACCTCAACCCGCCTCAAAGCCAACGCTGATTGGACGTTCGTTTGGTGAACGGCTCCAAATTTTCTTTAACGGAGTAGCCAGACTGATCTGCGAGTGAAACCTTGAAAGCTCGCAAGATCAGGATGGTCTCACGAGGCTACTTAATTGGGGCATATTGCAATATATATCGTTATTGTGATATAAAATAGTCCATATCATGATATATGATTTTTTTCCATATCGCCCAGCTCTAGTCTGAGGCTCCTCGGCCCCAGAGGAGGCGCCGAGGTGTTCGAGGTGGTGAGCCCCGCCGAGGAGGCGCTCAGCCCGACGCCGACGGTGGAGCACAGCGGGCTGGAGGGGCCCGGCGCCCCCGGCGGCGGCGGCGGCGGCAGAGCGAGCAAAGAGCCGATCCTGCGCATTAACCGGGCCGGCCAGTGGTACATGGAGACGAGCAGCGAGCCGGAGCGGACCGACAGCGCCGAGGAGGGCGCCGCAGTGGACCGGGTCAGGATCAAGACGGAGCGGACGGAGGACTGGATCGGAGCGGGAGGCGACCAGGAGGAGGAGGGCGCCACCATGATGATCGACACGTCGGGGCGCAGCACGCTGATGACGGCGCCGCAGGGGGGCCGCAGCGGGCAGGCGTCCTCCAGCTTCAGCGAGGCCGACCGGTGAGTCCCCGTCCCCCCCCCGGCGTGACTCGGCCGCTCGGAGGAAAAGCTGACGGCGTTTTGCTTCCTGTGCGACAGGTTCAGCCCCACCGGCAGCGTGGTCGTCCTCACCGAGCGGCAGAGGGCGAAGAGCGAGTCCCCGAGCCGAGCCGACGAGCTGCGGCAGCCCAGCTCACAGGTGAGAACCCCGAAGGCCGGAAACGACGAGCTGATAGAGGGGGACCACCGGAACCAAGGTGGTGGCAAAGTCCTGGGCTGTACCCTTAAATACCAAAAAAAGTAAAGGAAGCCATCTACGTTAAGAGAGAAAGACCAACCTTAAACAGAGGAGGAGGCCTCAGGTTCCAACTCTCAAAAACTTACAACACAGCTATAGAATTAATTCCAGCCAATTATCACCTTAAATTCTCACCCTCATTCGGGCAAAACATCGTTCCTTTAAGCCAAGCCAATAACGACCCTAACGACTCCTCGTTACAGAGGAGTGGACCAGTTTCTGTTGAATCTGTATGTTATCTAAGCCATTACAAGGCCTTTGTTTGGGCAGTAGTATAAAGCTTGTTACTCATCATTACTCCAGACTTTTTGAGTTGAGAAAGCTTCCTGGAGAGGAAGCGAAACGTCTTCAACTACGGAAAACAAGTCCAGTTGCTTTGTTTTTTTACTTTTTTTTGGAATGACCATGACCTGGATGACTGAGAATCTTTACCAGCACTACCCCTAAATGTTTTTATCACATAACAAACACAATCATTCGTTGTTTACGGGGATTAGTGTTCCCTTTTTGCTTATACTGCAAGCATAAATTGAAATTAGTGCATTTACCCTTGATTTGAGAAGCTAAATAAGATTATTTGCCAATTTAATTAGTATTTTTACCCGTAAAATGAGATATTTAGATATCCTACAATTGAAATAAGATGATGAGATAAATTGTTCTTATTCTAAGTGCAAAATCTGCATTCCATTGTCAAATAATCTTATTTAGAATAGAATTCAACTTTAGTACTTTATCACAAGTACAAAGCAACGAAATGTGGTTTGCATCTATCCAGAAGTGCTATACAGGATATAAATATTATATATTAAGTGTATGTATAAGTAAAAAGTAATAGTAATAAAATGTAGTGTATAAATATAAATATGGGAGCTATATGCACCTTCTCAAATCAACAAAATGCAATCATTTCAAGAAAATTTTACTTTTAGTTCCCTTTTTGCACCGAAGGACCTTTTTTGTCCTTCTGTGGTTTTGGCGTCAGGAACAAACAAACATTTTCCAAATCGTGTGTCAGGAGACAGACGAGACTGCCCCCCCCCCCCCCCCCCAAAAAAAGTAACCTCGGTTAACTGAAACCGGCACAAATCATTCAGCACAGAAATAAGGACGTTTGGGAGGACAGCGTAGTTGGACTATACTGTCCTGTTTCTAACACTGATATATTAACAGGAAAATAAAGAGCATTTGGTTCAAAGCGTTTAACGTATCACAGAAACCAAAAATTTGCCAAATGTCTGATTTTAGGGACGAAGCTTCTAAAATCCTGTCGGCCGTTCCACAAATTCGTCTCACTTCCTCGCTGTGAACAGTTACGGCTGTAATAACGCCCCCTAGTGGTTGGGAGGTATATCAACATTTAAAGTCAGAATACTGATATTAAATCGTTTTTAAAAACATTGATATTAATCTTTGTATCGATTTTTATTCACAGCTCTACTAGGTTTATTGTTGCTAGTGCGTACTCCAGGCTGCCTTACATGAATGCATTTCTAGTTTAGACATTACAGTCAGGCAGTCTGTAGACAGCTCAGGGGTCCTCAGGTAGTGACACAGTGTACCGTAATGCTCCTAATATCCATTTAGCGGAGCGGCTTTGTTGCTAACCAAAGTCATATTTACACATTTTAACAGATTAGTGAATGCATTGTGCCACATAAAATCAGTCAGTAAGCACAACAGTGATCATAGATTAGGGAAAATTTAAGGATTTTAAGTTTGCCTTTATAGTCTGAAAAATACGGTATTATAAAAAAACTCACCTTTCTCAACAGAATCACTGATGCAAATTAAATAAGTCTGCAAATAAATGCTAAATAAATAAACCCAAATTAACATTTGCCCATTTCCTTCAGATGTTTGGCCAAGTTTGCTGCGCTGCTTGACTTCGTTGCACCACTTTAAAGCACCGTTTGCACACAGATGCTTGTCCAGATACTTGGGTTTCCCTTCTCGTTCTGCAGCATATGCTAAATATCTTTATGTATCGATGGCGTACCAAGTTAGTATTGTATCCGGATGCATAATGTTGCATAAAGGCCAGAATCGGCCAGAGGGCGCACACTTTTATACGGTAACTGTGTGTATGAAGGTTCACCGTGTGGTTCTGCCCGTCCTGCAGAAACACGGCCAGCTAACGAAGTGCTGGTCCAGTCTGAGCTGCAGAGTTGTGTCTTTGTGTCCGTCAGGGGGAGGAGCACGCGGCGTTCGACATGGGCGGCTACGAGGACTACCTGAGGGAGCAGGTCGGCGACCGCTGGTTCCGCTACAACCCCCGGCTCACCTGCATCTACTGCTGCAAGTCCTTCAACCAGAAGGGCAGCCTGGACCGCCACATGCGGCTGCACATGGGCATCACGCCGTTCGTCTGCCGCATCTGCGGGAAGAAGTACACCCGGAAGGACCAGCTGGAGTACCACATCCGCAAGCACACCGGCAACAAGCCCTTCCACTGCCACGTCTGCGGCAAGAGCTTCCCCTTCCAGGCCATCCTCAACCAACACTTCCGCAAGAACCACCCGGGCTGCGCCCCCCAGGAGGCCCACAGCGCCTCGCCCGAGACCACCACCGCCTCCGTCACGTCCAGGGGAGGCCCCAGCGACGAGGCCTCCCCGAGCCAGGAGGAGCCCGAAGGCGGCGGCGGCGGTGGGAACGGCGGAGGCCAGTACGGCGAGGGCCCCCAGACCTCGGTTTCCACCACGGGGCCCGACTGACCTCAGCGAGCGCCGGGGTGTCAGGGCTGAGGTCAGCAACGGGGGCGGGGGGGTCCGACCGCTCGGCGCCGCCCCGCCCGAAGTCAACGCACACCTCAGAGTCCGAAATGAGATTCGTACCGCTTTAAACCGCATCTACCTTGGCTAACCAGACAGAGCAATCTAAGCTAACGATGAAGAAACGCCACACACTCCTACAACCTCATACGCCACAGAGCGCCGCCGCCGCCGCTCTCCGTCGACTTTACGTTGCAGGTTTCTACTTTTTCTATCTCCAGGTTCCCCCCCGGCGGCGCGTCGTCGCGACCGTCCGGGGAGGACTTTGCCAAAATACTCAGTGCCAGTTTTAACGGTTCAAATCCTTTTTATTTGCCTCGAGACAATCCGGAGCAGTCAGGTTAACGACGGCGACGTTGGTTACGTTCATTATTGCGCTCGTTTTAAGTGCCACGGTCACGACGGTTTCCTTCGTGGGGGGGGGGGAGTGTGCCTGGAGCGCCTGGCGTCCGTCACGTTTCGCCTCTCTTACACTACAGAAACAAAAAAACGCAGCTCTAACTTCTCCGTCCTCCAGAACGACATCTTGGCTTCAAATACCTCATTTTGTTTCAAGGACATGAAATCGACTTTCATTCAAAAGTGTTTCGCTGCTGAATCAAAGGTGGCGACCAAAATCCTGAAATCATCCAGTTATCCCTGCCAGGGGCGGTCCTAGGCAGGGGTTCAGCGGGGGCCAGTGCCCCTTTTATAGCCCTTGTGCTAAAGACATTAAATTCACTTCTTATAATTATACGCACTGGTGAAGAAACAACAACTGATTGGTCGCTTTGACCAACTTTATTTTTTATCTTTACAGTTTCACTCTAACAAGCATTTAAAAATTAAGCGTTTAGCTTTAGCCGTATTAAGCTGGAATCAGTTTTCATCTGCTAGATCAAAACCTGCAGTTCCAGAGCTACAAGTGGCTCACTTAATATTATTAAACAGTTAAATATTGCCCTGTTTTATTATTTAATTCTTTCATATGCCCCTAGGGCTGGACGATATAGAAAAAAAGTATATTGATTAAATAGAAATAATATTTATCGATAATTATCAACAAATTCAAAAAACATATTTTAAGTGCAACCCTGGACATTTTATGCTACAGAACACACAGACACTGAAATCAAACGCAGCCTTTTATTCCACCAACTTTTTAGTAAAACTGCAAGGTTTTAAAAAAGAAAAAAGAACACCTGAACTGTTTAAAGGGGGCGGAGCCTAATTCCTGGGTCTGCGTTGTGATTGGTTGGGAGGATGTAAAGCATGTAATAATAACTTACATTACATTTACATTATATATTGCATTCTAGCCTATAATGTATATAATATATATACATTATAGGCTAGAATGTGAAAGGAAGGAAAACTGTTCTAAGGGTAAATAAAAAGTTTAACAGAACTTTTTATTGACCCTTTTTTTCTATAATTTGATATGCGTCTATCGATCGATAAATTTCGTTATTGAATTGTTGTCCAGCCCTCTGCGCCCCTATGAAAAAAAATATATATAAATATATTACATGTTAGTAGTTATAATGTAATAGGGGTACTGCTATCTTCTGACCACGTTACAATATAAGGTTTTAGCTACATTAGAAGTTATTTTTTAAAATAATTTTCAATTAAAATGTGCAACAAAAAGGGAAAATTACCTTTAAAAATTGCACATCTCTAAAGAAAACCTTGGTTTAAAGTAAATCTCTGTTACTGCAAGGATTTCTGTGGTCATTAAGGGTTTTTTAGTGGTCTTTATTCATTAGCTGAACAGGAAGCGGGGCGGACAGAGAAAGTGAGGCACGCTGTAAATGGGCCAGGGAATCGAACCCGGGATCCCTGCCGAGGGCTGTACCCTGAGCTAACGGTATCCCCTGCCCTTCCATCAGTCCCCATGACGGCATATTTCTAGGATTTCTACCTTTTCAAATGGGATATTTGAAGCC
The DNA here is from genome assembly GCF_011125445.2 of Fundulus heteroclitus. NCBI lineage: Eukaryota > Metazoa > Chordata > Actinopteri > Cyprinodontiformes > Fundulidae > Fundulus > Fundulus heteroclitus. The sequence goes on from NC_046369.1 coordinate 1,352,193, forward strand.
ATCGCCCCCAGAGACGCTCCAGGCACGCTGGTTTCCACCAGTTGGCTGTAAAACATTTAAACCGTTTCATGTCGACGTTTGATTCCTGTGGCGGTGAAACCGATTCAGGATCTCCGTAGTTTTAGATCGAACCATCTGGCAGCATTTCAAACAACCGAACAAACTCACAGTAGTAAACAGTCTCAGATAAGCTACACGGCTGGACAATTACCTCTCATCACTACGCAATACAGCTGCTGCTCACTCAGCACCACCGGGGGGCGCTCTGGTCCTCCCACACAGAGATCTCCGTCAATCTCCTCAGATAATTTTCTTTTTTTATATATATATATATATATATATATAAACAAGCACTTGTTTATTTTTTACTTTTATCATCATTACTGTACACCTCTGTGCTTTTGACAATGAAGCTTATTGTTGAAGGGAGGAGGAAAAGATCAGCACCCGCTCAGAAATCTGTCACAGTTGAGGACGCATTACGTCTTCTGCACGTTTCTGACTTTCAGAGTGAAATCAAGCCTCAGTGAAAAGTCACAGAGCCTAACTTTTAATCGTTTCGTTTACGCTGTTGGTGTAAAAACCGCCGCTCAGTTTCAGTGTTTGGCACCAGGGCGTCAGCAGGAGCTTTTACTGCGAGGAAACTGACCCAAAGAAGCAGAATAATACAAATTACTCCCTTATATTTATTTAAAATTACAGCAATGGTTGTACAACACCCATAGAAAAACCAATAAGCTATGAGTTGCTCCTAATTTCTTCTGTGGTACAGATATAACAAATAATTTAAAACTGTTTTCTATTTTGATCCAGTTTGTAAGATTTCTTTGGGCCCAAATTTTTTTAAAAGAAAAAGGGTCCAATCTAAACCCAATAACAAAGACTTTAATTCAACCTGGTTCATTCCTGGAAAATCTAGCTGGATTAAAGAGAATTACTCTCTTCACTTTATTCAATATAATAGCAATGGTTGTCCAACACCCCTATAAAAAACCAATAAGATATGAGTTGCTCCGGGTGTTTTGTCCTAATTTCCTCTGTAGTTTAAGTTAAAACTGTTTTCTGAGCCAGAGTTGCTCCTATCTTCTGTGGTACAGATGTAAAAATTCATTTAAAACTGTTTTCTATATTGATCCAGTTTGTAAGACTTCTTTGGGCCCAAAAAAAGTAAAAATGGTCCAATTTAAACCTAATTACAAGGACTTTAATTCAACTGGAAAACCTAGTTGGATAAAAAAAAAATCTAAACCCACAAACGTTTCCAATAAACTTAATTGGATGCAATTAAACATATTCTAATTTGATCTATTGAGCTGTTAAATGGCAGTTTATATCAGACAACACAGTTATTCTGTTTCAAGGCTAACCTTTTTGAACTAGCTAACAGAATCTGTTGTTTAGAAGAAGAAAAAAACAGAAATCAACATAAACAAATAACAAATATCAGGATGTTTCAAAACTGAAACAAAAAAACTAAACAAAATTTCATATTTTACTAGTTTACCGCTTTTATTTCTCTGAACTTCTATCGCTTAACTAGCTAACATAGTTAGCCGATGCTAATTCTTTACCTTTTGATGTTTATCTTCAACATTAAACTGCTGGTTTTTAAATTATCTCAGGAAGCACAAATTAGCTCTGACTTGCAAAAAAAACAATTTAAAAACCCTCAATTGGCAAAGTCCAGAATGAGCTAGAAAGCTTACTGAGGTTTTTATTTTATTTTAGAATAAGTGTGCTAATAGTTTAATGTGCGTATTAACTGGCTATGCTAGCCTTTTCTTAAAATTTATAAAATTTATATCAGAAGATGTTTGAGCTGGCAGTCTAGTTAGATGATTGCATTGCTCTCAAACCTTAATGCATAAGAAGCTCCCTGTTTGTGATTTTGTATAATTGTACATTTATCAGAAATACTATATTTAATTGTGCTAAAATAGTCCATGTTTAAAATCTAACAGCCCTCCCATAGATTTCTTCTGTTGTTGCTCTTATTTTTCCCTCACTTGAATGTTTCAGAGCTTCAAATCTCAATTTTGAATAAGCAATTACACAATGAAATATATAAAAAAAAATTTTAAATGACTATATCCTTTGTTGAGGTAAAAAAAGCTATCCTAACCAATCAAACCACTGGATAATGCCTCACACTGTGCTTCACTGGAGTCCCAGCGCCTTAGAAATGGCTTTGTAACCTGTTCCTGCTGGCTCATAGAGTTTTATCTGTTATTATATTATAAAATTATCAATTCAGGGCATGTTGCGTTGCTTTTCAAGATAGTTTAGCCTGCTTCTTATTCTGACTCCCTGTTTAAGTGGTTTCTTGATTTTACGGGTCTAGCAGTAATCGAGACTGAGAATGGTTGATGAGATTCAAGTCAGCTTTCCACAAAAAAGTGGTTAATCGAGTTAATTCATAGTTTACCAATGTTGTTTTTACATAAAGAGAGGCTATGGTTAAATATTGCAAATATATAATCTAAATATAGGTGTTTGCAATATTCATATTGCAAAAGAACGCTTGGACTACAGTAATTTGTCATTAATATAGTCCAAGTGTTTATTTAATTTTTAGTTGTTTGATCATCTGAAACATTTATGTGTGGGGAAAAAAAACACAAGACATCTGTGAGAGGGTGAATACTTTTTCTCAGAAAACAACAAAAACAAGTCTTTGTGTATAAAATATCTGGACTTTTAACTTTTACTTGTTGCCCAAAATGAAAACAGAGGGTAAAAAAGATGATAAAAGTATTTTTATCAGTATTTTACCTTCAAAAACAATGAAAAATTGCTCCTTTGTTCGACATTTTCTATCTCTAATAGATTTCGGGGCCTTTCACTGGACGTTTGGGAGCAGAATTGAGGCGTTCAGGTGAGGTTAGGTCTATTTATTGGCGCCGCAGCGGTAAACGATTTTCAACAGAGGCTAATGAAACGTTGACAGCTGTGGTCTTTTATCAAGCGTGCAGTAGAAGTGGTGCGTCCCTGATGACAGATAATCTGGGTGTAAAGTGAATTAAAGAAGTGAATTAAAGGAGCTCGGCCGTGTCAGACCAGATGGATGTAAAAACCCGGCCGTTGATCCGGACCTCCAACCGGCAACCAAAGGACGGCGGCGTGGCCGTGCCCCTACTTCCGTACTTTACAGCAGCAAAGAGTCGTGGTAGAAACGTTTTTTTTTTTAAATAGACAGAACAATAACAAATCTACAAATATTATCAGACTTATTTAAACTACTAAGACTTTTGTTTTTTTTGCATATAAATGTAAGCGAGTTATAAGAGCTTAATCCAGACGGCGAGTTGGGAGGTAGCACATGGATCCGCTGTTACTGTTTTCTACAGGACTGTGAATCTGATTCTCAGTGGACAGAAAATGTTTTTTATGCAAGTGAAGCCAGCGGCTGTGTCCTCGCGCTGAGCGACTCGAGATTTCCTCTGGGATCCTACGACCGGAGCCGCCGCCGCTACGCTCACACTTCAGGCCTAACCAGGATCTATCAGGTATAAAGACGTTCTTCTTTTAGTCTCTCGAGTGGACGTTTTATTTCCCTTTTACTCCCCGTTTTTGTAGCAGAGCGTTAACGGTTAAACCTCAGTGCAGTTTGCACACTGCAGAAATAAACGTTTGGTGTAAATAAACACACTAGCAACAGGTAAAAAAAGAATAATAATAAAAAAATGCTTCTGTGAGTGATGACAGGATTACAGAAAATACAAAACCAGAGCTGGGCGACATGAAACAAAATATACTAAAACCACAAGACCTCCTTTAGGTGTGCTGCAGCCACATTTAATACACTTTTCCGTTTAAGTTTATTAGTTTTAACATATCAATACAGTATTTTTATGTGTTATAGATAAAATCTTGTACTATTGCTCTCATATGTCATAATTTTCACCTCAAAGTGACTGTTTGGAGCTAGGTGTGTTATTTAGGAAGCGATTTCTATTCTGCAGGACACAGGGAGCATTACTTGCATTAAATCCAATATTTAATTTTATCTTTATTAACAAAAGCTTTCAGATTACATAGTATTTCATTCCTGTATGGGAAAAATGACCTCAGCAGCTTATGATGCACTAATAAATCTAATAATTTCAGTTGCAAATATTCACATGCGTCTGTGTTTGTAATCACAGGTGGTCAAAATGTTAATTCTTAGCTAGTAATTTTCAATAAAATATTTGACTTAGTAAGAATTAAGGTGGCTAAAACCATTTTCCTATTCAACAAGACAGAGTTCTGTAATTAAATAAAAACAGTTAGCCAAAATAATACTTTAAGTTTCATTCAGTTTTGTTTTCCTAAAAATATGTTTTAAAAACTGAAAACAATAGCTGCTTAAAGATGAATACAATACAACCCCTGAATTAGTTATGAACTAGTCTAAGCCAGTTACATCTACTTAATCAGAAGTGTCAAAAATACTAATAATTAGCAGAATTTATTATTTTCAATGGCTAAGACAGTAAAAAGTGTAAAATAATTATACAATTCAAATTTAATAACTTCAAATTTTTAGATTGTTTTTTTTTACCCATCGAAGCAAGACTGAAAAATCCTATTATAGTCGGAAATCAAGTCAATCTAATTTGACACAATCTGGTTTTTACATTTTTTTAGCATTTCTGTAAGACTGATGAAATCAAGATTCTCTAAAGCTTATTAGCTTTAATTAGGGGGGTGGGGAGGATTGATCATCACCTTTTAATTAGCAGTGGTCAAAATGCTAACAGCCTTAATTTTCAGATTGTAAAATTATTATTTCCTTTTAAGTAATAGCCTAATATTGGGTGTTAATTTAAGATAACCTAAATAATTTGACTATTCATTTGTTATTAATGTTAAAATGGATATTTATTAATCAAAGCAATGAAGATTAATGTCATAGAAAAATCTAGAAAGAAAAAAAACAGCCAAAGCTAATGCAAATACTATGTTAGGTAAAATAAGTTTTAGACATACCATACATATCTTATTTTGCAAGATTTACCTTTTAAATTTACTATTATTTAGCTTTTTAATAGAATTAGAGTGTAGCTACTGATGCAATGGGACACACTAACAATATCTGAACCAGTCTAAACCGGTCGTGACTGGCTTAGAATAACATAGAACAGAATAGAAATTTAACCAGTTCGTCAAAATTGCCTGGTTTCCAATTTTTACATCGCTTGATAGACTAATTCTTTTTTATTCTATATTAAACCTGAATTACTTATGTAAAAATACAGATATTTAAAAATCAAAGTAAAAAAAGAGTCAAATCAGACTGCTTAAAAAGAATAAAATTACAGGCCATGGTGAGTTCAAGGCTTTCTGTTTTAAAAATATTGTGATATATTTTTTCAGATTTTGTAATCTTTCAATTAAAAAACTCCATCTTACATGTTTTATTAATATAATTGTATAATATTCCTGTAGCAGAACACCTCACCAACCTTGTCTAAATGGTCAGTTAGCTTGTTAGCTTTGTGCTAGCTAAAGCCACAGACATATATACGTAGACGCGTCATAGGGCGCAAAATCTAAACATTGTGGTCTTCATTATTTCATTAAACCGTGTCACATGTGAACCTTTAGGAACAGACTTTTTGGGGGAGTATTAAAGAGGTAAAATTAATATGAGAAAAAAAGTACTAGGTAAATAAAGTAAAAATAAACAAACAAACACAAAAGTGATAATGTTATGATAAAAACATCATATTATGAGAATTAAGGGGGAACATTTCCAGAATAATCACAGTTTGCAGAATTATTTCACTCCTGGAGTAATGGGGCCAGGTTAGATTATTTTTAATATTTTTATTCTTTAGGAGAATAAATTCAGGAGAATGAAGCTAAAGGGATACGAAAATAAACTTGTAATATTACAAAAAATACTACGAATACAAAGTATATTCAGAGATTAAAGTCCCTCTGATACTGTTTAAGTGACTGAGTAACTGCAGATTTGCCACATTTAAGATGGCGGACGCTGTGACGCATTGCAGCATAGGCAGAACCCGCCCAACGACGCGTCTACTCTTATATTATGTCTATGGCTAAAGCTTGTTAGCTTTGCGCTAGCTAAAGCTAATGGAAGTTGTGTTTTCTGAATTACCATTAACTTAAGTTTCTTGAATGCTACTTTTAATTTTTTTTATATATAAAATTAAGTTGTATTAATTGTGGCTCAGACATCTTGTGTTTTAAAATATATTTTAAAAATACGGCGTATAAAAAAACAGGACATGTTGACCAGCTCGCATCACGTAAACCCATTTTGTTCACCTGAAAAAAAAAAAAGTATCAGTTCTGTTTTTTTGTTTTGTTTTTGTTTTTTCAATTAATGCTGATTTGTTTTTAAGGTGCAGTTTGATAAATGCCAAGATCAGCCTTTTATATTTCTCCTTTTTACTGGTGTTTGAGTTTGGCTTTTGTCTCGGCACTGAGGTCTGTCTTTTCATTTAGCAATCCATCATTTCAAGTCAGTTGCAGTAAAAGAATCAATCTGGTTCTTGTAAAGGAATCAGGGGGAAGAGTCGGATCCGAGTTTTTAACGCTGAACTTTTTCTTCCTCTTCCATCATCATCATCATTAGTAGTCATGAATGCAGCAGAAGAAGTCCTGAACCAGTGAGCGTTTCACATTTTGGGACGACCTTCAAAAGGTGACTCTTCTGGTGTTTCCAATCGAACAATTGACAAAAAAAAATAAAAATATGATGATGATGATGAAAAAGGTCAGTAATTTGCTGCACAAAATCCGACCGTTCCCTCTGAGTTATTCCTTCTTTTTTTTTTTACTTTATAAATATTTTCATGTTCAAACTGTGAAAAACAGCCAAACCTCATCATCATCATCATTATTATCATCTTGGGCTTTGTTTGGTCTTTTACCAAATACTTTTGTTTCTGTTTTTACAACATGCCAAACGTTTTTTTTTTTCTTGTTTCTATAGCTTAAGTCTGAAACTATTTGCTTTTTAATGTTTTTTATTTTTTTTATTTGTGAATTTAATGTTTAGTATAAAGAATATACAGTAACTCTGACCATAATATGCCTAATTATAAATCAAATCATTTAAACATAATCACTTAATGAGATTACGCTTCACTGTTGATTCCTCAAAGTATATCCTAATATATTGAATCAGAAAATGAAATTTAGTGAATGAACTTTTAATATTGTAAAAAAAATTTAAAGGAGGTACCTGACAAGCTCTTTTAATAGATGAACCTGAAAGGTTTTATGTGAAGATCTTTTATGTTGCATGTGTCTGTTTCCTAATCATGTTGGGGGGGGGGGGGGTTGTGTGAAGGCCAAAGGTCGATTAGTTTAAGGAATAAAAAAATGTGAAGAAGCTTCTTTCACTATGACCACTAGATCACTCACAGGTTGTTTCTCCTTCAGAGAAAATAAAGCACTTTACGTGTAAAGCTGCAGCGACTCTCCTTTTCTTTCCTTTAAATCAAAGATGGTTCCGCTTCGCTTCAATCCAGGGGCGGTCCTAGAAAGGGGGCCAGTGCCCCTGTACAACTGGCCCTCCGTTATGGCCCCCGTACTTAAGACATAACATTAAACTTCTGACAATTATACGCATTGGTGCAGAAACCAAAACTGATTGGTCAATTTGACCCGTTTTATTTTTTACTTTTTATCAGTTTCACTCTAACAAGGATTTAAAAATTAAGGTCAGTGTCTCTACATCTGGAGCCAGTGGGCCTCACCAGATGTCTCTGTGGAGCTCTATGTTCGCAATAATCAGTCGGACAGGATCGTTCTTTATAGAGCAATATTATAAAAAAGACAGATTCCTTCACCAATAAAGTTCTGTTATAAACATTTATGTCTAAATATCTAAATCTGCCAGAAAACTGACAAGCTCAGTAGCTAAATCCTCTAAAGGCGCGTTGATGTTTTTGGGCCCACTGATGTTTGTTTAAATAATGAACATCTGAAATCTCAGTGAGCATGCCCAGTACGCTCTCAGTAGACAGCTGTGGGGCACAAATACTACACTGCAAAAAAGGGAAATAAAAGTAAGTAAAATTTTCTTGAAACGAGTGAATTTGTCCTTGATTTCAGCAGGTAAATATTCTTATCTGCCAATGGAATAAGATTTTTGCACTTAAAATAGGAACAACTCATCTCCATCAGCTTTTTTGAAGTGCAGTATGTTTAATTATCTCATTTTAGGGGTCAAAATACTCATTACATTGACAGATGATCTTATTTAGCTGCTCAAATCAAGGACAAATACACTAATTTCAAGAAAATGTTACTTACTTTTAGTTCCCTTTTTGCAATGTACGGCCTCAAGCTCAGATGGACCAATCAAAATGCTGGAAATGCAGACGTTACGTTTACGTTCTGCTGGATAGTGTGAGAATATCTAGGCAAGGGAAATTTATTTATATAGCACATTTCAGTACAAAGACGATGCAGAGTGATTTAAATGATTAAATCATTGGAGCCTAAATACAGAATAAAATAAAAAAAAACAGTAAAATTGAAACAAAATAAAACAGGAAAATGTAAACTAAAAGCAAATATTAAACTAATATTGGTTGTCCTCTGTGTCTCATTGAAGGATCAATGTGAAACCTTTTTCTGTTCAATAAATGAATATTATGAGTGAGCCTTCATTTGTAATTTTATGTATAAAAACGTAATTACATTTAGCTTATATAAAATGGATTTTCTAGTGTGTTTCTTTATGCTAATCTCTGTCCCATATCTGTTTTATTTAAAATTGATCAAAGTCAGGTTGTATTAATCACAGAGAAATTAGTTGCTGCTAATAAGTGTTGAGTTTTTGTGCCCCGCTTGACGCCACTAATTAAGGCGTTTCACGTTTAGCTTCAGCTGCTGGATCATTATGAAACCTGCAGTTCCAGAGCCACAAGTGGTTCACTTAATATTAATAAACCATTAAATATTGCCCTGTTTTATTATTTTATTATTTTGTTATGTGCCCCACTTTGGCCCCCCTGGTAAATTTGGTCTAGAACTGTCACTGAGTCAAACACTGCAGCTGCTTAGGGTGTAAAAAAAAAAACAATAGAATATCGTGAAAAAGTAAAATAAAATAAATCTCGTATATGGATTCATTACATAGAGCCACAAGTGGGTAACCTAATATTATTAAACCATTAAATATTGCCCTGTTTTATTATTTTATTATTTTGTAAAAGTAAAATACAATAAAACTCATATGGATTCATTACATATAAAGGGAAATATTTCAAGCCTTTATTTTTTGTATTTTTGATCATTACCGCTTACAGATAATGAAAACCACAAATTCTGTCTCAGAAAATTAGAACATTATTTAAAAAAAAAAAATGTTTTTAATGCATAAATGTTACGTAAAGGCTATAATACGGCCTACGCAATCACAGGAAAGACTGCAGACGACTGCAGATTCTCAGCCAGGAGGGGAAGCTACTAAAGGTCATTGCTAAAGAAGCTGGTTGTTAGGGCTGGGCGATAAATCAATTTAATCGATTAATTCGAATTTACAATTCTTTAAGACTTCATTTTTGGAAAATCTGGATTTTATTTTGCCAATACACTCATTGGGTTTCCATGAAGAGAACAGCATGTGATGCTGAATATATGTTTAGGCAAATATATTGTCAAAATATTGTTAAGTGGAAAGTTTTTTTACCATAATACGAGGTACTTATTTACTTTTTTTTTAACTTAGTTTGAAGTTCACAAGTGCAGTGAAGCCTGTTCTTAGCTCAATGTGTAATACCACTAGCAGCAAATGTTTTGTTATATTTTTATTGTTTATAATGGCACGGCTGCCATCTTGTTTTACAAGCATGTTTCACAGCTTGTTTTTAGTTGCACTTTGAATTCAGGTCAACTCCCTGACGAAATGCTTGACATAAGAAGCAAGGTTTTAAAATAATTTCTTTAATTTCTTTTTATGAAACAAAAAGGAGGAAAAAAAATCCATTAATCGGATTTGGTATGATAAAATCTGAGATTTATTTTTTAATCCATATCGCCCAGCCCTACTGGTTGTTCACGGAGAGCTGTATCCAAGCATAGAAAGTTGAGTGGAAGGAAAAAGTGCCTCAGCATCAGGGAGAACTGCAGCCTTCAGAGGATTGTCAAATGAAATACATTCAAGAAATTTGGAGGCAAACACCTGAAAGGAGGCGCTGTGTTCAGGTGAGACCGAATCAGACGATCTAGGTGATAAAATGCTGGAGAATCACTCTGAACACATGAGGTGTTGACAGGAGGAGCTAAACTCCAGACAATATGGGAAGGAAACAAGTTGGAGGCTGCAGAAGACTTGAGACGGGGGTGGAGGTTCACCTTCCAGCAGGACCACCACCCAAACCGTACAGCCGGATACGGAAGAGGATTAGGGCCATTAAAAAAAAAAGTATTCAATTCTGACTTTTGGCCCTAATCCTCTTCCGTAGCTGCGGTGGCTAAAAGTGAGTAAAATTAATGCCCATAAATCTTTGACTACGGGTGTCGTACGCCCTTAAAACACGAGAGCTTTGAGCGATTGGTGAAGCAGCAGAGACACCGTGAGCTGGACGGCTTTATTGTTCGCAGGGGTCGGACACGCGGCCCATGAACAGCAGCGTGTTGAGGCTCGACTCTCTGATGATCACCAGGAAGGGCCGGTCAGCGTTGAAGAACTCGCGGTTGAAGTTGAAGGAGCGTCCGACGGCCACGACGGCCGTGGAGGCGGCGGCTTCACTTCCCTCCTCGTTTACCTGCGGATAAAGAAAAAAATAATTTACGTACAGGCCGGTGTAGGTACCAGATCAGCTCAGGGGGCCTGCGCTTCCTGATGATGTCATCATATGGCAACTCCACTCAAACAAACTACATTACGCCCGCGGTCTCCATCTGTTACAATAAATTTTATTTTGTTAATTTACGGTTATTTTCCAGTAACTTAATCGAGGCATGACAACTTTTAACATCATTTTGGAAATGCTTCTGTGGTAGTCGGACAATTTAATTGGTAATTTTGCAGGATCAAAGTTACATCTTAAGAGAAATTTCCTTCCTGCAATTAAAAAAAAAAAAAAAGAAGTTGTGAAGGGAAACTAAACCATAAACTCTTTTCATTTTTAATAAAAGTCTGCAGCCATTTTAATTTTATTACACCATTCATCACTTTAAAATCAATAATGTTTATTCCTCCTTTTTCTGCTGATATTACTATGTCGTTCTTTCTGATCACATGTTTTTTATTATTCCAGATGAAATTGTGATGAATTTGATAAATTTTTAATTGTAGTATTTGGTATATTTAAGATATATGCTGGATAAATTAATCTGGCTATATCTTCCATTTTTGTTAACAATATTCTTCCAAAATTTGAGCCAACTGTCAAATATTTTATTTTGTTTGTAAAATGGCTTGAATATTTGTTCTATCATTTTCAGGGTGGTCCTTGTTAATCATTATACCTAAATATTTTACCTCATTTTTATCAATTAAAGTGGGTTGATTATTTTGAATTGCTAAGATTTCATATTTTTCTATGTTCATCTTTAAGCCTGAAGCTTTTGAGAAAAAAGAAACCGCTAAATTAACTAAATAAAATTGATTTGTCACAAATGCAGACGGCGGGCTCAGTGTAGTTTGTTTGAGTGGCGTTGCCATAAGGTGACATCATCGGGAGGCGCAGGGACCATGGAGAATTTCTTCGTAAAATTGTCCGTTTACAAACCGCAATCCCGCTCTCGAATAAAACCTACACCCCGCTATAATTACTTTAGTAAGTTGTCCAGACCAATCACAATATTTTGCGCAATTGTGCAAACGTTAAACCAATCATGTATAGTGACGTCATCAGAAGGCGCAGGCGATAAATGGAACTAAAAATAAGTAACATTTTCTAGATATTAGTGCATTTGTCCTTGATTTGAGCAGCTAATTAGGATTGTCTGCCAATAGAGCAAGATTCTTGCACTCAATGTAGGAACAACTCGTCTCCAGCGTCTTATTTCAAGTGCAGTATAACTAGTTATCTTACTTTAGGGGTAAAAATACTCATTCTATTGGCAGATAATCTTATTTAGCTGCTCAAATCAAGGAAAAATACATTATTTTCAAGAAAACTTTACTCACTTTTAGTTCCCTATATGCAGTGCGCCCCTCTGCGTCCACAGCTCTCCATCCGTCTCTATCAGGAGGACAGAGTAGCTGGACTACACTGCCCTGTTTCCAACATAAGGCCAAAATAAACTTTTATATTGAATTAACTTACTAGGTTTATTGTTGCTAGCGCGTACTCCAGGCTGCCTTACATGAATGCACCTCTAGTTTAGACATTACAGTCAGGCAGTCTTGTAGACAGCTCAGGGGTCCTCAGGTAGTGACAAGGTACCGTAATGCTCAGAATATCCATTTATCGCAGCGGCTTTGTTGCAAACTAAAGTCATATTTACACATTTTAACAGATTTTTGAGCGCATTGTACCACATAAAGTCAGTCAGTAAGCACAACGGTAATCATAGATTAGGAGCACCATCAATTTGTGAGAAAATTTAAGGAAATTAAGTGCGCCTTATAGAAGAATACTGTAGATGTCAGTTTATAAAGTAATCAACATCAACAGTTCTGCTGTTTTTTCTCAGAGTATCGACTCATATCTGGCGAATGTGAGCCGGCGCAGTCAGTCAGTTATGTTTAATCGCCCTGTGGGTTTGCAGTTGCGTTACTAATGTGCCGATTCGGCGAAAACAAACAAAAAGAAAAACGGGAACTTTGTGTGACTGACCTCCAGGAAGGCTTTGTGGTAGGCGTTGGAGATAAAGAGCGTTTCGCTGCCGTCCTCCAGGATTCCTGAAACACAAGAGTCAAAGCAAAATATATGTTTTTATTCCCAAATTTTAACACTCAGGCGAAAGTAGAGTTAAATGTCTAATCTTTAAGACGACTGTAAAATGAGACCACTGTAACACGGACAATAGGAACTATTTCAGTAAGACGAAAAATATTTACTCCACACCATCCGAATAGAAAATAATAATAAAATATAGACATAAATAATAAAAACTAAACAAGTTTTTAAAATTGTATCAGTAAAAAAAAATAAAACAAATGCAAAATATTTAACAAAATCTTAAATTCAGTGGTTTTAATAACTGAATAAATTATTTTTAAATATTTTATGCTAGTTTAAAGATATAAAAAAACTGGAATCAATAATTAGTTGTTTTTTTCCATCTATTTGATTTATTTAAAATTTTCTATATTTTTTATTTATTTATCTATGCTTTCAAGTCCAGGAGGGAAACCCGTTTCATTTCAGAACCAGAACCTTGTCTACAGGTGCGGGTTGGATCCTCCTTCACCTGGAACAGCTGCAGCATCCACCCTCAGTCATCCATCTTTCCAGCTGTTCATCCTTCCGTCACAGATGTTCCTTCTCTTCAGGCCGACTGTTTTATCTCTTTCACCCAAAAGAACGATCATGTTGCAGATTTAGGTTTTATAAATTAAGCATTACTTAACCCTATTACTCCAGATGTATCATTTTTCAATACAAATATTTCTGAGACCTCTACCTCTTTAACGAAGGCAGCATTTTTCTGAAGAGAAACTTTACAACAAATTGATGTTTTATACGGTCTATTTAAAAATGCAGAAAATATGAGGAAAATATTTTGGTCTAATGTATCAATTACAACACAAGGAAAGCTTGAAAGCCTCACCTTTTATTTTCTATTTAAATGGTAAGTTTCCTCACAATTACCTGTATCAGGCTTTAAAGCACACGTGTCAAACTCAAGGCCTGTGGGCCGAAATCGGTCCGTCAAGGCATTTTTTCCGGCCCTCACGAACCAAAAAAGGCGTATCATGTCATAAAGTAGAGGCATATATCCTTATAAATTGTATAAAGTGGCTAAAACTGTGCCTCCTGTAGCAAATGTTGATTTTTTTTAACTGTGTAGTAACAGCATCCTGCCACTAGATGTCAGTTTTCCCACAACACATTAAAACAACCCAGAAATGTCCAAAAGAGAAAAAGTGATGCAGAATGATGAGTTTAAAGTGTAACTAAACCCCAATATCAACTTTGTTTAGCAGATAAACTATATAAACTGGGCCTAAGGTGCTACTTTTATGTTAATGCGATTTTTTTTAATATAGATTTCTATGTGAATTAAAATGAAATAATGAAATCAAACCGGCCCTTTTAATGACTTCATGATGCCAAAGTGGCCCGAAATAGAATTGAGTTTGACATCCCTGCTTTAAAGGGTTAAAAACTGATGCATTTCTTTCTGTTTTCCTGCATATTTCCTCATTAGCTGTTTACAGCGGGCCAACTCAAAGGAAGTCAGATTTATATCAACAAATCTCTGCTTCAACTCAAACATGGACTCTGGCCCTGATGCCAGCAGACATGTTGCGTCTGAAGCGTTTCTGTTTGCTCCTCTCAGCTGAGCGATGTGGGATAAAACCTGCTCCGGGCCGAGCTGCTGCTGCTGTACACCTGGACTTAGAAAAATACGTTTTTTTCTGGTCCAAGCACCTGGCAGGCTGGCGTTGTCTGCGCTGAACAGGTCCGTCAGTCCCATCTGCTGCAGCTTCTCCTTCAGACTGAACTTGTCCTCCAGCCTGAAGCGAGGCACGGAGACGGAGACGGTGGTCTCCTGCATCTGGTCCATCCAGCTGTTCAGCTTCTTCTGGTCCAGGTTCTCCTCCACCTGAGGGTAAAGCCGTGCAGAGATTACAAGAGCATCTCATGCTCTCAGGATAATCTAATGTTAATCAGGGTGAAATCCTGTTACATCCTGGTCAGGATGTTAGGCTTAGCCAAAGTAACCCTTTATTTACTGTGGGTGGCATCTCCGAAATATACATTTCTATGTATTTCCCAAAAGATCGGTTTAAGAAATGTTTTTTTTAATCCTCAGAATTTCTGTCAAAAGTGTCTCAAACGTAAACAATCTTATTTTGCTAATTTAGAAGGCTTTGAAATGGCACTCACCAGGTGGTTCTGAGACTTTGAATTAATCTAACTTTGTCTTTTCCCTCCCAGATTTAATTTAAGTATTAGAAATGGGGCATAAACTATACCATGATATAACGTATGTGTTTTATAGATTATTAGAAATTATTCAAAGTTGATAAATGAATACAACTGAAACAGCCAAAATTATTAAAAAGCCCCAAATACACTCAATTATAAAGACAACTATAAAAACTTTCATTCAAAAAATCTCAGAAATTATTGCTGTTCTATCATTATAAATGTTTGTCAGTTTTAAATCTAAATAAAATATTTATATTCAAACAAAAACCTAAATATATTACACATTATCTAAATGACCTAATAGTTGCAAGCTGAATAGAGCCGCAATAGTGTTTTGCTATCATTATTTAATAATTTAAGGGATAAAAATAGAATATTTAGATAAACAGTTTTCCCAAAGTTGTTATTTTTTATGGTTATTTAGGAAAGGATCATTAGTTTCTCATTAGGAGTGGAAATGATCAGCGAATGATCACCAATTTTCTACCAACTCTGAATCGATTAATCAATTCATCTAACGTCTAGCTAGCAGATCTAACAGATTCTTTATGTTTTAACATTTCCTTGTATCGCCCATTTTCTAGTCACACTCATCCTTTTGATAAAAGCTATTAGTTAGCTTTCCTTTGGGTAAGGTGAAGAGGAGAAGGTATTGGTAGAAGTAGGAACGTGGAGGAGGGAACCAGGACTACCTGACTGAGCGGATGGCCTCTGCTGGGCAGGATGATCACCATGGTGATGTCCTCTCCTCTGTATGGCATCTCCAGCAGCTGCACCTTCTCATCGGGCAAGTCCTTGTAGTTGAACTTGATCTCCTGGTACATCATGTCGACCTGGCAGGTGCGACTCGCATCGACGTGGAAGTCTGAGGGACTCAAGTTCTCTTTGGGAAACTTGTTTTTCCACTGACCCTGAAAGATGGATAAAAGTGTAACACAGTGTTTACCAGTGCTTTTAACTCTAAAACAAGCAAACAAAAAAATTCCAGCGTTGCCACCTATTCAAAGGTAGAGTCGGCAATTTCTCCAGAAGTTTCCCAAAGTCCCTTTTGGAATAAATGCACAAGACTGTCTTACCTGGTCTTCGGGGGATCTCGTGAAAAAAAATCTCCTAAATCCACTCTGGTCTTATTTCTTTCTACTGATTCCTTCCTGTTCTTCTTCTAAACATGAACGCGGTTCGCTTCTTGTGACTGTCAGCCATGTTAGAAGTATACGGTGAGAGCAGCGGAGCAATAATGAACAGCTAACACTGAAGCTAACCGCTAAGCTAACAGCTAAGCTAACTGCTAAGCTAACCGCTAAGCTAACTGGCTACATAAACAATAGAAGTTTTTGCAGGCCTGTAGCGCCCACAGAGAATGATTTTTTTATAACCTCCTTTTTCTGAATATTGAATTGAACTGAATTGATATCTTTATTTTGAACATGCAGGAGAAAGTATATACAAATAAAACTAAAAATTTTTTTTTTTTTAAACTTTGGAGAGAAAACAATAAACAAGGAACCCTTCTTTCCTGAGTTAATATACCTATATTACATGTGCAAAAAGGAGTAGGAAGAAGTAAAACTTATGTACTCCTACCCCTTTAATTCTTTTATTTCTTCAATTTACAATATTTATAATTATGCTGCTATATATATATATATATATATATATATATATATATATATATATATATATATATATATATATATATATATATACACACACTTACCTACACATGTACATACATAATTATATATACACATATACACTCATACATATATACAGATAACAAAACAAAAACACAAACAAAACTTTCTACCATGCTTATCTATACCATCTGAAAATAATGTCTTTGTACATTTTTTTTAAAAGGAATATGTTTGGGCATTGCTTTAGGTTCTCATTTAGTTTGTTCCACAATTTAACTCCGCAAATAGATAAACATAATCTTTTCCTTGTAGTTCTACATAATCTTTCAACTACTTTCAGGATAAAAGGATGATTTTCACCCAGTATAACAAAAAGTTTTTATGAACAGGATTACCCACTATAGCTTTAATGTATCAGATCATCTTTGTATGCTGATGATGTCCTGCTTATTATTTCTTTTTTTTTTTCTTTTTTGCGGCTCTAGTAGCACGCGTTTTATTGACAGTGAGCTGACAGGAAGAGGGGGGGAGACAGGCGGCAAAGCGCCGCGGGTCGGAGTCGATCCCACGCTGATCGCATTGAGGACTAAAGGCCTCCTAACATGGTTCGCGCTAACCGCTCCGCCACGGGCGCGCCCCCCTGCTTATTATTTCTGAACTTTCATGTTATATTTTCTTTACTCCTTAACAACTTTCTAGTTAGTGCTTCAGCTTCAGGTGTTCACCAACCTTGAAGTAGATGGTGTTGACAAGAACCAAAGCTGTGTTGGAGTCCAGTGCTCCTGCTGGAAGGGTGTCCCTGATCCTGTTTTCTGTCTTGTTGGAGATCCATTCGTTGATGGTGATCCGAGCAGCTTCTGGGTTTGCCTGTCAAGGAGAGGAGTTATTGGTATGGCTCCAGTTTGATGCAGCAGATTTCATATGTGTACACAAATAAAAATTAAGTAAAATTAAGGAAGTATAAAAAAAGTATCATCAGCATAGAAGGTAATATTCTACAATAGTAGGTTTCTTGTCTATCTGGGATTGGTCACCTTCAAAATGTTAGAATGCTCCTGGGAGAAAACTCTGTTGACATGGCCTTAAATGCAACGACTGGGGAAATACTGCTATTCTTTAACATAGAAAGTACTCCTATATCAGCGTTTCTGTGTTTTCTTTCACCTGCATGCTCAAAGTTCCAGTTGGTTGCTCACACCGAGCTAGATTCTGCTTCTGCTGGACGTTTCTTCTTAGTAATTGACAACTTTCCTTTCTGCATGTATGTTAGTATAAGGGATTGCTGCTAGGTCAACAGCACAATGCAAGTGATAGTCCACCTTCCAGGAGGAGTGAATGCTGCAGGTCTGAATGCTGTAGGTCAGTGACTCGATGCTATCTGCCAGGTTTCCTTTGGTAGGTTGAGTTTAGAGTGTGATGATGTCAAAACTAGACATGAAGCATGTAAAATAATCTAAGCCTTTTAGATTTAAACTACCGTATTTTCCGGACTATAAGTCGCAGTTTTTTTCATAGTTTGGCTGGGGGTGCGACTTATACTCTGGAGCGACTTATGTGTGAAATTATTACTCATTTTTACCTGTATATCATTACACCTGTTATTTTCACACCAAACCACAAGAGGGCGCTCTAGGCCTGTGTTGAATCAGACGTAAGCGACGTAGAAGCGGAAACGCCGCAGCTTCTACCTCTGGAGTTAACGGAGTTATTTGAAAATGACACCGAGGATTAAATGGATTTTAGTTATTTGGAGAGACACGGGCGCTTTGGTTAACTTCTTCGTATGTTATTTATGCTATAGTTATCTGAATAGCTTTTAATAGGTTATGTTAACATACCAACACACATACATACATTACATATATATATATATATATATATATATATATATATATATATATATATATATATATATATATACATGCATACATATACATACATATATATGTATATATACACATGTATGCACACATACATATGCCTACATACACATGTACTGACATATATTCACTTGGTGATAGTAGTAGAAGTTCTTCCGGATCATTGCACAAGTTATAGCACAGTGTATTAAATAGATTAATTGCACATTAGTTATTGCCCAAATTATAACCCTCAGGATTTAATGTCTGAAAGTACAATGTGCATGCATCAAAAACTACTTTAAAAGTGAAATTTAGGGTCTCCTCATATCTACAACATAAAAGCTTGAAAACATAAATTTCTGTCCACCAAAACGTTCTGCCACATATAGACTTCCCGTGGTTGCTCTGTGGATTGGGTGTTGTAGACTTAATTTTTTGTTCTGTGTTCTTGCCTGATGAAATGAGCGGTCCTGTTCGTGGACCCAAACTATTTAATTTATGATTTATCACCTTGAAGTTGAGAGGCATCAGTTTGGCCCCGTAGACGGTCTCACTGATGTTCTGGTACGTCTCGTTAAAATAGAGCGATTTGTCTCCAAACAAGCGGTTGGCGGAGACCAGCAGCGTGGTCTTGTCTTTCTTCCTGTAAAGACGGCAGTTCAGTTTGGCAAAGAAGAAGTGGATCATATCAGAGGTCTTCTCCTTGATGGTGTCAAACTCAAACACCTGCAGATAAAAAGAAAAACAAGAAATGAACGCCGGGTCACCTACTGACTGGAGGACTTGTGGTTCATATTTTTATTCATTCTTCTTTAAAAGTTACCAAGTTTTAAACACCACCTATTCCACATAGTGACTCTTATGCAGATGGAAGGAAGAAAAATAACAATAATGTGACATATATTGTTTCGCTCTTGCCATAACGTTTAACAACTGGGATATTTTTCTAAAATATGTTCAATTCCCTTGTTTGCAGCTCTTTTGATTTCGGATCCAACTTTTAGACCCAATCCTGCATTAAATCAGTGGTTTCCGAACATTTTGTCACAATAACAAAAATGCCAAATTTAGAGTGATTTTTTTCATTCTTACCTACTTAACAATAAACACACAATATATCAATAAAAGAAAGTAATTAGATCTTTGCAGAAAAAGTATTAGAGGTACATGATATATTGGTATTGGCCAATGTTAGTCCTTTTTTTAACATTTTGGTATTGATCCGATAGATAAAACTGGCTCGATATTAACAACGGATGTTCATTTCCATCTTGTAGCCCTTTGCGTTTTTGGAGGAGTGGCGATGGGGTATTTGTAAATTAAAGTGATAGTGATGCATTTTTAGTCGAAAGAGTACGGCGATATTTCTAATATAGGTAAATATCAGTTATTGGTCATAGCAGTGACCAATAATATCGATATTGGCCCAAACTTTCATATCGGTTCATCCCTAAAGATAATCGGTAACTTATTGCAGAGCTAGGTCATATAAGCGTTCTGCATGGAGTCTGCATGTTCTCCCTGTGCATTCAGGGATTCTCACCGGGTACTCCAGCTTCCTCCCACTGTACAAAAACACAACTGTTGGGTTAATTAGTCTCTAAACTGACACGTGTGCATGATGTGTTAGCCCTGTGTGTCTCTATGTTATATTACGTTGTTATTCTTTTGGTTCTTGGTATGTTTTGAGTCAATCTTTAACTTGAAAGTTACTCTGCCTTTAAATGATAGTTTTAAATCTCTGTTTCTGGCGGATTATAAGGGTTTCAAAGGGTCACTGTCACGCTGTACTTTGGCAGGTTTAATAAATGGGTGTTCCCAAGTCTGTTTGTGAGGAACAGTTTGGTTTAGATGTCTGTGGTCCTATTTAACATGAAATTAGAACAAAGCCCCAAAAGTTGTAGTTAATAAATGACAAAAACTTAATAATATTCCCAACATTTTTCCTGTCAGTGAATTTCGAGCCTTAAAAACTGCTTTCTAAAATGTTCCATCGCCACAAAATCATCCAAGCAGCTGCAGGTGCCCCATTCCGCAACACTTTGGACGCCATAAACCGTGTTTCCGCTGGCACCAGTAACTGACAGACGTTTGGGTCTGGAAGCATATTCTCTCACAAAAACACTCAATGAACCCACTTCCACGGTTAAAGAAACAAACAAAAACAAAAAAAAAAACATTTTGAAAATAATTAGTCTCTTTTTTTAATGCAGGGATCCTGCATTTTGGTAAAATGTAGAATTTGTTTCTGCATTTCCTGGTCGTTTTTTATGTTTACTAAAACCTAAAAATGCACCTGTTTATTAAATGTATTTCCTAATCAAATAAAAGTGATGTGTAAATGATATCAGTAAGAGTTTAAGCAGAAATATTGTTGCCCTTTTGCATGTTTGAAACTATCATGCAGCTTTAACAACAATCCAGGTTTGGCCGCACAGCCTTAATTTGGTGGTGAATATTTCCTCAACCCCCTCATGATTATTATATAAATGCTTATTAATACATTATTGTTCATATTTATAGGTATAGAGCGAAAAATGTGATTTAGAGAACCTTGACAGAGGAAATGTGTTGGAGGCCTGCTTATTTGATTTTTTAACTGATACTGTATTTTAAATATAATGACTAACCAATAAGCTA
Source organism: Fundulus heteroclitus (assembly GCF_011125445.2). Taxonomy (NCBI): domain Eukaryota; kingdom Metazoa; phylum Chordata; class Actinopteri; order Cyprinodontiformes; family Fundulidae; genus Fundulus; species Fundulus heteroclitus. The sequence continues at coordinate 1,373,358 of NC_046369.1, forward strand.
TAAATCATAAAATCTGAGAAAACGTTAAAAAAAATCCTGGTCGTGTATTGCTTGTTTGGGATTTTCTCCTAAAAAGGTCTACCCAGTAAAGAAAGGATGCACTTATTCATTATAATTGGTTGTTATTCCCTCCTCCTCCACATTCATGGACATTCTTCCTCTTTTTCAGGTCCAGTAATTGTCAGATATTTCCATTAACCCCGTTCATCAAACTTCCAACCCATCCCGGCTATTTCTGCATGTTTTCCCCATGCAGCCAGTTGCAAAAAGCATCGACACTCCTTGAAGTTTTCCACATTTTTGTCACAATAAAACCACATTTTGTTAGGGTTTTACATCATAGGCCAACACAGAGTGGTAAGTGTCTGTGGAAAGGAGAGAAAATTATTATTTTCAAAACTTTTTGGATAAAAGTAGAAAAGATGTGTATTTGTATTCAGCCCCCTTGAGTCAATACGTTGTAGAAACACATTTAGATGCCGTTAGTCTTTCAGGGCATCCCTCCTGGGTCCAAAATTAACACTCGCCAGACGCCAGATGCGAGTAAATTTCAGAGGGCTAGCCGCCACATGGTGAGTAAATGTTTGCACCAAATAAATTGTGTTTTTCAGTCATCATTTGGATGGATGCTTCTATTTGTTTCAGCTCGTATGACAACAAAGGTATAAATAGTATAGCACGCGACGCGAGAACGACCGCAGCTACGTCACGTCCGTTTGCTAACAGCTAGCATTTAGCTCAGGCTAATTACGCAGATATATTCAATAGTTAACTCAGCCGCTTCTTGTGAAAAACATACGATTTTAACTGTGAAAAAAAACATTAAAGTGTTTATAATTGATTTGTTATTTATTTATTTCGTAAGTGACCATGGTATAACCGGGATAATGCCCTTAGAGGCGTCCGTTATCAGAAATTGACTTTGAGGAAGCAACCGTTTCACGCCTCTGTGTCGTCCATTCATTTCCGATAAAAGACGCCTCATCAGGCTTCATCCGTTACTTCTGTGACTACTTACTTATGCGGGTTTATTTATGTGCATCAGAGGAAAAGGGGCTGAATTATAACGCATGGCACGCACTACAGATTTGTATTTCTTTTTAACAACCCAAAAGCATGTTTGATTCATTTTATCATTCTCTGTCCGCTTCGCAGGGATGTTTCATCCATGTTGGTCTATCTCATGTAAGTTTGCCGGTGAAAACACTCAGGCTGATGAAACGTTTCGAGGGGTGTGAATACTTTTGCAACGCCCTGTGCCCGGCTACAAGGTTTTCCGCATGTTTGCCAAACCTTCATGATCTGCTCCAGCGTCTGGTTGCAGGCGCCCAGCTTGGTCATGGCGAACGCGGTGGAGATGCTGAGGGGCGACATGAAGATGTTTTCCTCGGCGGTGCGGCTGCGGGCCATCTGCTTGTACAGAGACAGGGCGAAGCGGCTGTTGGCCTTGGACAGCTCCCAGACTCTGGGGTTGACGGGCCGCGGCTCCGGCGTCGGCTCGTCGGGCTCCTCTGGATCAGGGCTGCGGTAGACGCAGCGCGGCTCCAAGGCCAGGTCTCTGGGTCGGGCGTTGCAGATGTCCAGGAGCTGAGCGGCGGACAGTAAAGGCAGGAATGCCAGGATCAACAAGCAGACGGTAGACCTCATCCTGGATGGAAGAGACATTAGATCATTTGGGCTCATGTGGCAGAATTTAATGTTTCAAATCAACAAAAATTAATATCAAGGGTTAGGGTTAACCCAGGGGTGTCCAAAGTGCGGCCCGGGGGCCATTTGTGGCCCTTTGAATGCTTTTGGTCGGCCCTGAATCACAGTTGCAGAATGGCCTAAACTTGGTTTTGCCAGCTCAGATGGTGATAATACTTTTAAAAAGTTGGCCAATTTTCACTGATACAAGGCCTTTCAAAAAAAGAGACAAATTAAAATCTTCTTAAAAGGGAAAGTATAATGTGCAACAACATTTTTTATCTTTTATGAGCCATATTTTTGGTTTTAAGTTAATAAGACCACAAGTGTTTCAGCAAAAGGCAGGCTTGGGTGCACCCATTTATTAAAAACCCAAATGTTGAGGACATTGTTTGCCAAATGAACCTGCAATAATATTTTTATGTTTCAAATCTAAAATGATTTACAGATTCCTTTTCTACAGAAATCAGACTAGATTGCTTGTTTCATTAAAGTCAGGTTTTTGCCATTTCGATTAAAAAAAGGGTTTAATTTTGTGGCCCCTGAGTACTATCTATGTGACATTATTGGTCCCATGGCAAAAAGTTTGGACACCCCTGGGTTAACCTATCTGAACATGCCGTTATCTTCTCACTAGATACATAAACTGTAATAATCCACATTTCTGGTTCAGTTTACCAGCCACATCCAGGCCTGTTTACTGCAGAACTACAGCATTTAAACTGAACCTGTCTGACAGCATGAAGTAGGCTAAAAGAACCTAAAAAACACATCTACAAACCCGGTTCCAGTGAAGTTGGAATGTTGTGTTAAACGTAGAGCTGGGAGACAAATCAATTTAATCGATTAATTCGAATTTACAATTTTTAACGATTTAATTGTTGGAAAATCTGGATTTTATTTAGCCAATATTCTCTTCAATGATTTCCATGAAGAGAATAGCAGCAATGCTGAACATTGGTTTAGGAAAATATAGTCAAAATATTGTAAAAAGGAAAAGATTTTTGTACCATAACAAGAGCAGCAGCCTGCAAACATGGAAGCCAGTAAGAGAAGAACCAGAAATAGAGCAGAATACAACATCACATACCTGTCCTCCTGTGGAAGTAAAAAATTACAACAGCAGCAAACCGTTTAAAAAACGGCATATTCGATTGTTGTGATTGGTCAGCTGTAGTACCGATTTCAGCCGCAAGGTGTCAGTGTTACTTATAGTATAGCTCCTTCAAGGAACTTGTTGAATGTTTACACTAAAAAACAGAACCACATAAAGAACATTTTGGATCCTCGTTAAACATGGCAAAATTAATCTCACACCGGACATCGTTTGGATCGCTTCATGTTGCCTCGGCCATTTCTTTTTCTCTTTTTATATTTCCATGCGGCTCCAATTTAGAATATCAGACAGCACCCCCTGCTGGACGGCAGCCGCACTACAACACTGAAAGAAGGTCTAAGTGGACATTATCAGTTATTCATATGGAACAATGATTATTAATAAGGCGGTTATTTGTTTGCATTCCTAATTTATATTCACCCCAGGTTGGGGAAAGATTAGATTAGATTAGATTAGATTTGATTTGATTTTATTGTCATTACACAGGTACAGGTACGAGGCAATGAAATGCAGTTTAGGTCTAACCAGAAGTGCAATAGCAGCAAGTGCAGGATAAACAATGGTTCCATAAGTACAGGTCATGGGTTTTTACTGAATAAATATAGAGATGTATACTATTATAGACAGAATTTTACTGATAGATTTGTCCTATGAGTATAATATATAGATAACTAGTATTGTGAACTAAATTTACAGCTGGATATGTACCGAATATAATATACAGATGGATATTACTATAAATAGAGAAAACAGCTGAACTCGTTGGAAGGTCATAAGATTGACGATGCAGAAAAATAACATCATATAGTCAGCGAAGCATGGTAGAGGCAGTGTGATGGTGTGGGCCTACTCTGCTGCCCGCCATAAGTAATGGCACCATGTACTCTGCTCACTAGCAGAAGGTCCTGAAGGAGAAAGACTCGCCATTCAAGAACTCGTGAGTTCTGGAGCTGGATAACGATCCAGAAACACCAAATAAATATGAAGACCTGAATTGGCCTAGTTAAAGTCTGGAGCTGAGATGCTGTGGCGCGACTTTAAATGGGCCATTCGTGCTCAAGAAACGCTCCAATGTGGCTGATTTGAAGCAATCCTGCAGGGAAGAGTGGGTCAAAATTCCCCCCCGACGACATGTGGAAGCACAGCGACTCTGTGTTCACCCAGGATCAGGGTAGCGTTTTTCACCTTATTACATAAAACATCATCATATGAAAGCTGAATTTAGTCTTTACTCTGGTTTTCCTGTAAGTGTGACAAAAGTATAAATAGATGAAGGGGGGGGGGGGTACTTTTTAATGCCACAGCAGAAACAAGCCAAGCAGAGATGTGCGTCCTTTAACTAATTGAACAATAAAGTTTTAAATTCTTGTATATAAAACTACAGTTTTAGGTTTGCGATGCAACAGATTTCAACAGCAGCACAGAAACAGAGGAGAAAGATTTTTCTGTCCTTATTGACCAAAGCGCTCGAGTTAAACAGCGAGAGATTACAGATATTGATTAAATGAGGATGAAGCTCTCAGGCCAAAGTTCTCCAACAACAAACATTTTTTCCTCACATTAAACATTAAAACACCCGTTTTCAGCTACAAGAACCAGAAACACGCGAATAAAGAGAGGCTGTTACCTGCGCAGGTAAGGCTGTGAGGGCTCAGGCAGGCAGGTGTGTGCAGTCTGAGCTGAACTCAGGTCAGTGTCCCGCAGAACAGCCACGATCCACGGCGACCTTTGAGACATCGACCCGCTGCTCGTCAACAAGCGGGGCTTCGTACCAGGAACCGTCAACATGACGACAAAGTCACTCCCGATCGATGCTGGACGCAGCTCCGGTGGGAGGACTTACACCCCCCCATGTACCAGGGGGACAAGATTAGGTGACAAAAACTTTTAATTTTAATACTTGGTGGAAAAACAACAAATAAATGGAACAAAGTCGCCCAAAAAACAAAATTGGACTTTTATTCCTGTTTGTCTTCTTTAAAAAAAAAATCCCTTTAAGAAAAAAAAAATGTCTCCAACTTTACAAAACTTCCAAAAAAATATTATAAGCAGTTCCAAAAATACAATATATGAAGAATTTAAAAATGTTTAAATCTTGGTAGAAAAACAACAAATAAATGAAACAAAGTTGCCTGAAAAACAAAATTTCTGAAAATGACTTTTTTTAACTTCTTAAAAAAACAGCAATACCTTAAAGGAAAAAAAAATTCTCCAAATTTACATAACTTGCAAAGAAAAATAATTATTAGCAGTTCAAAAAAATGCAATGTTTGAAGAAAAAAAAACTATTTCTTGGTAGAAAAACAACAAATGAATGAAACAAAGTCGTCCAAAAAACTAAATTCTTTGACTTTTGTTTTTGTTTTTCCCTTTAAGAAAAAAATGTCTCCAACTTTACTAAACTTGCAAAAACTAATTATAAGCAGTTAAAAAAATATGTTTTAAAATTTTTTTGTTTTAATTCTTGGTAGAAAAACAACAAATAAACTAGAAAAAGCTGTTCCTGCATAACAGCAAGTGAGAATGCTAATCTGCAGAATGATTGAGCAGAAGATGACATTGAAATCAGACTTGAAGAATTTGAAAAAAATAAGAAGTTGAAGAAATTTAAAGAATTTGAAATATTTGAAGAAATTTGAAGAATTTAAAAAATTTGAAGAAATTTGGAGAATTTGAAAAGATTTCAGGCATGCCGGGAACGATCCGAACTTTTTGACACCAAAATTGTTGAAATCGGTTGAAGTATGCGGGAGTAGTTAGACGCTGATGGAATAATTCTAAGCAAAGGCAGCCTGTCCCTGACCTGTAGTAACCTCTGGCCAGCAGAGTTCTGTTGTCATGGAAACTCACTCACAGCTGCAGGTGTCCGTCTACTGCAGGCAGAGACTTATGGTCAGAAGAGCTCTAATTGGAATAAAATGGCATCACTTTGCCTCAAACAACTCTGGATTTTTCGTCAACCGTTAGGGTTAGAGACGTAATTTTTTCTGCGTTTATTTCGGAAAGGATTGGGGAACAAGACAAACTATCGTTTTTTTCTTGAAATATTTTAATGTAGGCGCAAAAAATCATGAAATAAAGGGGAATATTGACGAAAATTCAAAAATCCTCTAAAATCGGTCCCGAACAAATCGCTCTAGCTGAAAAAGTTAAAGAGATATCGAAATAATTCTTTCAGCGTGAGTATCAGCAGGCTTTTGAGGACTATGGAGCTCATTTTTCTGTTTGTACAAAAATCAGTGTAGGCATGGCAACGATGAAAAAAAGTGCATCATTTAGAAGGATGCAGTTCCAAAGCGTTTTCAGAGTTTTGCACATTCGGTACTCCCGAACAAATTGTTCCTGCGGCAAAACCGTAATAGTTATAGACAGAATTTCTTGTTTGTGAGTGCCAGAAGGGTCTGGACATTCATGTGTGAAAGTCTCATGCCTGTACATGAAACGGTTTAGGAGTAGTGATGATGTAGAAAAGTGCCTCATTTGGGGGAATGGAAGTCTGATCCTGTTTTAGTATTTTCCCAAAACGCTACTCCCGAACAAATTGTTCCTGCGGCAAAACCGTAACATTTATCGACAAAGTCCTTTTTTGTGAGCGCCAGAAGGGTCTGGACATGAATGTGTGAAAGTGTCATGCCTGTACATGAAACGGTTTAGGAGTAGCGACGATTTGAAAACATGTGTCGCTTGGGAATGTCAGGTGTGATTTTTCACCACACCTCCATAGAAAATCAATGGAGAGCTTTTAGGCTTTGTGGTGCTCTGGGGTGATTTGCGAAAAATCTATAAATCCCACACCAATGATGGTTACATTTCCAGAATCCAGACAAAAATTTCTACGTTTTGATGTATAATTTATCTGAATAGAGTGAAAATTGAGCAAGTGAGAAGAAGTTGTTCAGAGAAGCAAAATCTATAGGAACGGCAGAGTGGCCACTCCCTAGCAACCATAGCAACGCATTCATTTTTCTGAATTTTATGAAAACGCAAAATTATTTTAAGTAGGTACTGTATGAAAATGATAGAAGATATGAAAAAGCTGAAGTAGCTGAAGATAGCTGAAGGTTATTTGAACATTTTAAAAGTTAAATGGCGTTTCTAGCTGAAAGTAGGCTGAAGCAGTAAGCTGTCAAAAAGCTGAAAAATGTAAAGAATTTGAAGGATTCTCCAATTAATTTCAATGAGAGCAAAAAACTCACAAAAAGTTAAATATTTAAAATATTATAAAAGTTATAATTACTAAAAGACATAGCAGTAATGTCGTGAACGAGCTGAACGCTGTGATACGAAAATTGTTTAAATCGGTTGAAGTATGCAGGAGTAGATGCCGAAAAACGTACGGAATAATAATTAAGACCTGAAGGAACTTAATCAGTGAGAATGCTGTATAGCATTCTCACTGATTAAACAAAGTTGCCTGAAAAACAAAATTCTTTGACTTTTCCAGTTTCTCTTCTTTAAAAAAATCCTTTTAAAAAATGTCTCCAACTTTACAAAACCTGCAAAAAATAATTATTAGCAGTGCAAAAAAACTTACAAATACATAAATTTGTAAGTTTTCATTTTCCTTTATTCCATTTAACTGCTGAAAATCAGAGAGTTGTATAAATCCAACATCTCGTTACAGAGAGCGATCGGAAAATCGAACACATTTATAAACATTATTTCATTTATTATGGCTCAGTCGCTCAGATGCGTTTTTTTTTTTTAGTTCTGACTCAAACTAAAACCTGAAACTACAAAAATATGATTTTAAAACCAAACGTCAGCAAACTTAAATCAACTGTTTTCCACATTTTGAAGATTTTAGTCGTTTGGTCCCCGTGGTGAAAAATAAAATATTTTATATGTTCAACATGTGACTTTTCTGAGAGTTTGGATGGAAAGAGTCTAGATGGTAACTTTTCTCAAGCTTCTTTTGAATTTTTGACTCCAAACTTTTTAGCAGGAGTTCAATAAATGACAGAAAAGGAGAAATAACTGCAGATCTGAGGCTGGAACACCATCAGGTCTGTTTCCATTTATTCATTAAAACTGGGTCCAGTTCTAATTCATGTGGGCAGTTATCGCCCCCTAGCGGCGAAACAGATAATCTGGTTTTGTCTTGCACAAAATTAAGGAATTTTATATATTAAGAAGTACTTATGTTTTATAATGCAGACCCATCAAGAATCATCGACATATGTAATTTTCTGCTTATTATTTAATGTTATTTACCATTATTCCTCTGTTGATATTTTATGCAAGGTTTTAGTTTGGGTACAAAAAAAAAGTAAATGCAGATTTAAATGTTGTTGGTTAATATATCTTCATAAAATTAAGTCTTGTTTCTTGAATGTACATTTTTAATTCTTATAACTTAAGAGTTGTCTTTTAATTTTAGTTTTCTTTTTCTGCTCAGTTATAAAGTTAAACTGTAGTTTCTGTTGTGAAGTCATCTTATTTTGTTCTGTCAATTATTTTTAATAAAGATTTTATTTTAAAAAAGCTGTTTATCTTAAAACAAGTTGAAAAAAATGTTTTAAAAGGTAAAATGTACATTTATGAAACTCTTTCTATAAATAAAATCCAGTGACAAAAGTTAAAGTACATTTTATTTGTGATAGTATAAATATTAAAAAAGTGCAATAGACGTTTCACATAAAAACAGGAGATGACATTAAAAAAAACACAAAGTTTAGCAGTAAAAACCCAACCAGGCGCTGTTAGAACCTGGTTCTGGTCCAGTGGAACCAGAACCAGAACCAGGTTAACGGTCAGATTAGTGTGCTGGTGTTCTGGTTCTGGCTGAGGTTCTGGTTCTGGATCAGAACAGTTTGGGCAGCTGCCTCAGGCGGCTCAGGTCCAGGATGTTTCCCACCGACGCCTCCGGCTGTCGCACGGCGCCGGTTCTCCTGGCGGGCCGGTTCTCCTTGTCCTCCGGGTCCGCTTTGCCGTTTCCGGCTAACAGCTGCATTTTGGGCCGCAGTTCCCGGATCAGCTGACTCTGTGGGAGGAGCTTCACGTTCAGCGGCCGACGGACTTCCTCCTCCTCCTCCTCGTCTTCCTCGTCCTCCTCGTCTTCCTCGATCAGGCCGTACCTCCTCATGTACTTTCTGGTGGCCAGAGACATGTTGCTAGGCGACAGCAGGGACTCGCCGGAGGACGAGGCGGGCACGGGGACGCTCTGGGGGGCGTGGCCTCCCAGCGACAGCCTGCTGAGCTGCGATTGGCTGAGGTAGCGCAGGGCGATGGCGTTGGCCTCCAGGCTCAGGTCCACGCTGCCGCCGGGGCAGAGCGCGCTGCCGCCGGACGGCGCCGCCGGCTCCGCCACGCTCAGCCGGGAGACGACCGCCGCCGGGTTGATGCTGGCCAAGGTGCTGCCGGACAGAACACAGACAGGGGGGGGGTGAGACGGAGGCGCGGCTCGTTGGAGGCGCGGCGGTCCGGGTCGGGTCGGTACCTGGCCATCTCCACGGCTTGGATCTGCTCTTTGTCCAGAACCGTCAGGTTCTCCGCGTCCACGGCGACGCCGAGCTGCTGCAGCCGCCGCAGCGTGGCTCGGACCACAGCGTCTCCTTCTGGACCCGCCTTCTCCTTCCTCCTCTGGGCCCGCCTCCTCTCAGAGGAGGAGGAGGAGGAGGAGGACCGCCGGGAGGGCTGGGAGGCCCGGGAAACCTGGGAGTGGTCGGAACCGGACCGATCTTGGCTTCCAGACGCCTCGGCGGCTTCTTCCTGGTTCTGGTCCGACTCCTGAAGGCGGCTGTTGAGCTGAGTCTGAGGAGGGAGGAGACGAAGTTACAACGACCGGCTGGTTCCTGAGGGGCAAACCGGACCTGAGACGGCGGCACCACCTCTACCAAAGCGTTCAGAACCAGAACCGTCTGAACTGGACCCAACATAGACGTTCTAAACGAGGTTTACCTGTTTACACTAAAGGTAACAGACAAAATGAGCCACTTAACGGCCTCGTCTGCTCCCTAACTGGGTCAGACCACTGAGCTATATTATACACTGGAATGCTGATTTTGCTGAAAAACTGAAGTCACTGACCGCCATCTTGCTACTCCCTACTCTCACAGAATCCCACAGGATTTGGTTGCAACAACAAGCAGTTTTCTGGCTGTGTGAAAACGTTTCACAGGTAATTCTACAGTCAGTGGATGTACTAACACTATCAACTACTAGGAAAGTAGGTGCTGAAATATTTTACATGTTATTCATATTATATTATATATATATATATATATATATATATATATATATATATATATATATATATATATATATATATATATATATATATATATATATATGTGTATATGTATATGTATATTTACATATGTGTATATATGTATACACATATGTAAATATATGTTTTTGTATATTGTTATTTATATATTTATAAATGTTAAACATATATATATTTAAATAGATAAAATGCAAAATATTTCAGCACATGACTTTCTCAGTACTTGATAGTTTTAGAACATAACATAAAAGTATATAGCATTTGACATTTTAAAAGTTTTAAGCTCCCCCTGAACATGAGAGAATCCTCGTTATTCGATGCTGTAGCGCACATATTCCCTAGTTACTGGAGGAAAATAGGGAGTACCAATATGGCGGCTGGTGGCTTCAAAGAGACTCGTTCTAACAGCGGCTATTAGCACTCCAGTATATAATAGAGCTCAGTGGGTCAGACGGTACCAGAGAGGCTAAGCTGGACCGGCGACGGTTCCGGCGCTTTATTCACAGACCATAATAGTTACCATCAGGTTCTGGTAGAAGTTCTGCTGGTCCTCCGGAGGTCCGTACATGCTGACGCTTTCTCCCAGAACCGGACTCTGCAGGCCGCTGATGCTGAGCAGAACACAAACAGAACCGCATTCAAGGCACGTTTCAGTACAAAGACGACGCAAAGTGCTTTACATGATTAAAATATAGGAAAATAAAACAGAAGAAAAGCAAGTAGGAATAAAATGTAGAGACAAGATAAAACATGAGAATAGAATCTAAAAGCAAACATTAAAAACAGTTTAATTAATGATGTCATGCTTTTAGACCCATAATTTTCATCATGAAATCAAACTTTCCACCCTGGGAAAAGATTTGGTCCTGGAAACTTTGCCTTTGACCCAATATATAGACTTCTCTGCTTCCAGAGAAGTTTTATCATTTTATCATTTTTAAAGGTCCTCTGCGAGGTCGACCCACCAATTGAAAGGCTTCACACTTATTGGCCGTTCGGCTAATAATGAGAAAGAATTCACATTTAAATGAGGATCGACTGATTTTATCTGGTTTTTACATATCGGTACCGGTCTGGCTGGCAGAACCGGGTCGATATTAACGGGAATAAAGATTCTGCAGGTGTGACCAACTCAAAACTTAAAACCTTTTTAAGACCATCATGAATGAACTGAACTCATAAAACTACTCAGAGACACATTAACTACATTAGTTACAGTTCAGACACATTTACTTCTTGAAAAATAAAGTTTCACTGCAAAGTAATCTTTCCTTTTACTTAAGAATCGCTACTCGACTAAAATGTATGTCGACTTCAGCCACTGTGAGAAACTTTGCTGGATTATAAATAATAGACTTTGTGTATTGTTTCACATTATAAAGGCATTTCCCATCAAACTAACATCTCTGCTGAATGAGAGGATTTTGGGGGTATGAATACTTTTGAGCCCGGCTGTGAATACTCCATCAGGATCGTTACGTCGTCTCAGGTGTGGCGTCTCACCTGTGCATGTCAGATGAGGGGCGTGGCGTCGCCTGGCGCGCGGCGTTCACTTCCTGGTCTCTGTGAGCGGACGGGTCATGTGACGAGGCGGCGCCGCTGGAGGAGGACGGAGGAGGAGACCCGGGGGACGGCGGAGGGTCCCGCTCCTCCTGAAGAAACGGCGGATCTGGGTTTTGTCCCCAGAACAGACTGGCACCTGCAAACAACGACGGGTTCAGGTGAGGAAACGCATACAGGTGAGCCCCCCCCACCCTCAGAACCGCATGGAGGAAACGAGTCTCACCGGTTTCCACGGCGACGCTGGCCGTGCTTTTGGACGTCTGCGTTTCGACCTGCCGGCCGGACGACTGCAGCTTCCCCTGAGCCTCCAGCAGCATCTGGACCTGCAGAGGAACACGGAGGACACGTCAGAGACGACCCGTCTCACCTCCCGTCTCACCTCCTGTCTCACCTCCTGTCTCACCTCCCATAGTTTCCTGATAAACTATTACGTCGTGTTTAAACAGATTCTCCCCGTTACGCCGAGGCGTAACGTAAAATCTAAACTCTCAGTCCAAAGTGTTGTTTTCCTCTGGGAATAACCCAATAACTCTGAATATTATACGTTTTAGGTGGATAATAGAAGCTTCTTCAAGATTTTTGACAATAAAAAACATTTAAGGTGGATTTTTTTTTCTAAGACTGTACAATTTTACAAAAAAAAAAATAAAAAATTGCGATTGAATTTAGACTTTTCTCTGCATTAACCACAAGCAACAAAAACATGTGTTGATAAAGATGTTTGTCAACAAGGACAATTAAAAACAACAAATTTAACAGTTTTTATTAATCAAAATATTATTATTCAGTAGAACAGCTTGTTTTGTTGGACATGAATCCTTGTTGAACATAAAGTGCAGCCAACAAACTAGTCTATGTATTAAACAGTCTGACCGCTACTTAATGCTGTGGTGAGATTCTTGAAAGTTTCTGGTAAAAAAATCAGATTATTTAAACTGTAAAACAAATAATAAACTGAATTTATCTCACTGCTGTAACTCTCTTCCCTTCTATGTGGAGCAAACCCACTTTAAACATTTTACCGACACCTAAAGGTCTGATCCATTAATTGTTACCCAGCTAAAAACATCAGACCTCTGCCGTTTGGAAATTTTGTTTTCTATAAATCCGATTTTATTGCAAATGTGATAAATTGTGCCGCCCTAGTTTCTATAATCCAGAAATTAATCTTAAATCTCCAAAGACATCTCTGTGAATGTCTGGTTAAACTTCTATCAGCTCCACATCGGGCTCGACGATAATTCAATAATATATGTAGATCGATAAAAAGTTCAATAGAATAACAGTTTTCCTTCTTGAACAGTTTTCCTTCTTTCCATTCATGTAGGTTAATATTACAGTCATTACATCCTCCCAGCCAATCACAATCCAGACCCAGGAAGCTCCGCCCTCTTTAAAGAGTTCAGAGGGCACATGTTCTTTTCTGTTTTTTAAAAACTTGTAGTTTTGGTAAAAAGTTGATTAAAGGGTTGAGTTTGAATTCAGTGTTTGTGTCTGTATCTAAAAATAAATCTCTAAGCAGCAGCATGAAATGACCAGTGCTGCACTTAAAATATAAGTTTTGAATTTTTCGATAATTATTGATTTCGATCAACATGATTTCTATTTTATCGACATTCTTTTATTTCTGTATCGTGCAGCTCTGGCTCCTGCCTCACGTCTCAGACCCGGCGTTTAACCGCAGACCTTCAGCCGGCCTGAGAATCCGGCGGGTTTGTTTAGGTCAGAGTTAAAGAAGTCGGAGACGCCTTCCCGCTCGGCACGGCGAGCCGAACCAGAAACTAACGGTTCTGCAGCTTCACGGGCAGAAATTAGGATGTTTAAATAAATAAATTAAAAAGAAATTAACTTCCTGTTTTCAAAGATGATGATTTAGAGTCTAAAACAGCCTGAAACGCTTCAATTAAAGAGAACAATCTGGGTAAACGAGGCTCCTAACGAGGAGGAGGCACGCCCTGCAGTTCCTACCTGAGCCTGCAGGAGGCGCAGCAGGTGGTCCTGGTGCAGCAGGAACTGGTAGGCGTCAGACGGCAGGCCTCCTCCTCCCGCCTTCTCACAGCAGCGCCTCCCACAGGGAGGAGAGCCGGGGTCTGGACGGGACGGGTGAGGAGACGGGGGTTCTCCGCACCAGGGGGGAGCGGGAGGAGCGTGGCTGCAGGGATACGACGGCAGGAAAGGAGGAGGAGGAGGAGGCTGAAGGACAGGATGGTTAGAGGGAGGAGGAGGAGGGGATGGATGGCTGCTGGAAGGAGGAAACGATGGGAGAGGAGGAGCTGGTGGCTGATGGGAGGAGGGGGAAAGAGGCTGGAGGCTGGAGGGAGGAGGCGTCTGCTTGTAGGAGCAGAAAGGAGGAGCAGAGCGACGGCTGGAAGGAGGAGGCGTTAGTTTATGAGAGGACTGAAGAGGAGCAGAACTGAGGTTGGAAGGGGGAGGAAGAGGAGGAGTCTGCTGATGGCAGGAGGCAGGAGGTAGAGGAGGAGTGGCTGGTCGTTTGGCGGAAGGATGAGGAGGAAGAGGAGCAGAATGGCGACTAAGAGGAGGAGCAGTTTGCTGATGAGAGGAGGGAGGAGGAGGAGTGGCGGGTCGTCTGGGAGCGTAGTGATGAAAGGAGGCGAGAGGCGGCGACGCCTTCTGCTGCGAGCAGGAGGGAGGAGGCGCAGCCCGGAGGCCGAACGGCGTTTGCAGATGGAAGTGAGGAGCGGCGGTGGCGGGGGGGAGCGCTGCAGGGGAGGGGTAGATGGAGGTGCAGCCGTAGGCGTGGGAGGAGCAGCAGGAGCAGGGCTGCTGCAGGTCGGGGTTCGGGGTGCTGTGGAGGTGAGGAGGCGCAGCGGGAGCTGAAGAGGAGGCGGAGCCGGGGCAGCAGGGAGACGCTGGAGGAGCTTTGTGGGCGGAGCCAGAGGCCGGACCTCCGCTGTGATTGGAGGAGAAGCTGCTGTCGATCAGCAGGGAGAGCTCAGGGACCGATGGCTGGAGTCTGCGGACCTGAAACAGAGACAGACGGGTTTCCCTCTCTGGCCGGTTCTGACCGGTTCTGGCTGGTTCTGACCGGTTCTGGCCGGTTCTGACCGGTTCTGGCCGGTCCAGCGAGGCCTGGTCCAGCACCGGATATCTGACCTGAGGAGCCGGAGGATGGGGGCTGGGAGACGGTCGGGGGGAGAAGTCCTCATCCTCGACGCCGGAGTCCTGGTCGCTGACGGACGGACCGGCGGCTGGCGGCGCCGTCCTGAAGACAGAACCGCACCAGAACCTCAGACTTCCTGTTTTCAGACGATTATTCAGAAAAAAACCAAAACAAAAAAAAAACACGTTTTCTGACCCGTTGAAGGAGCTCTGAGCCGCTCTGAAGACCTCCGCCTGTCTGCCGCGGTCCTCCGGGTCCAACTCGCACCGCAGAGCGCGACCGTCCACCGGCGCCACCTGCTGACGAGTCCACGTTTTTACCCAGAATTCTTTGCTTCTAACGTATAAAGCCCTTAATAATCAAGCTCCATCATATATCAGAGCTCTGATTACCCCGTATGTTCCTAACAGAGCACTTTGCTCTCAGACTGCAGGTCTGCTGGTGGTTCCTAGAGTCTCTAAAAGTAGAATGGGAGGCAGATCCTTTAGCTATCAGGCTCCTCTCCTGTGGAACCAACTCCCAGTTTTGGTCCGTGAGGCAGACACCCCGTCTACTTTTAAGACTAATCTTAAAACTTTCCTTTGTGACAAAGCTTCTAGTTAGAGTGGCTCATGTTACCCTGAGCTACCTCTATAGTTATGCTGCTATAGGCTTAGGCTGCTGGAGGACATCAGGGTCTATTTCTCTCTGCTGAGTTCTCCTACTGCTCTCCAATTTGCATTGTTTGTTGTTATTTTATCTTTTAACTTTCTGTTCTCTGTCATTTTTCTCTTCATAGAAGGTACACCTGGTCTGGTGTTCTGTTAGCTGTGACATCATCAGGGGAGGCAGATCATCCTCTATTACCATCTAACATAGAAAGTACTCCTGGGTCAATGTGAGCTTCTGTGCTTTCTGTGTCTCTGCTCTGTCTTCTCTAACATAGAAAGTACTCCTGGGTCAATGTGAGCTTCTGAGCTTTCTGTGTCTCTGCTCTGTCTTCTCTAAGCCCCAGTGGGTGGAGGCAGATGAGCGTTCACACTGAGCCTGGTTCTGGTTCTGCTGGAGGTTCTCCTCCCTGTTAAAGGGGAGTTTTCCTCTCCACTGTGGCTTCATGCATGCTCAGTATGAGGGATTGCTGCAAAGCCATCAACAATGCAGACGACTGTCCACTGTGGCTCTACGCTCTTTCAGGAGGAGTGAATGCTGCTTGGAGAGACTTGATGCAACCTGCTGGGTTTCCTTAGAGAGGAAACTTTCTCACCAACCTGGAGGATCTGATGGAGTCTGACTTTGGAAAGAGCCTTGATGATGATGTGTATCATGAATTGGTGCTATATCAATCAAACTAGCGCTGAACGATTTTGGAAAATAATCTAATTGCGATTTTTTTTCTTAATATTGCTATTTAATGCGATTATTTTCCCAGTTTAATTTATCATGTCTTTTTAAATATATACAAACAACAAATCATTTTGTTTCCTCGCTGTGCAGATCAGGTGCTAAAAGACCCGCAGCATCTAAACTCAGAGCAGAAATGATTGCGTTCTGCCTACGATATATTTCAACCAAAATTGCAATTTTGACTTTTCTCTGCATTAACCACAAGCGACAAAAATGGCCTCTAAATAAAGATGTTTGTAAGCAAGGACCTTTTAAAACATGAACTTTTAATGTTTCTATTGATCAGAATATTATTCAAGAGAACAGCTTTTAGTTGATTTGGACATCAATCCCTGTTGAACATAAAGTGCAACCAACAAGCAAGTCTATGTATTAAACTGATTGACCTGTACTTAATGCTATGTATGATTATATAAACTCTAAAACAAGTAATACAATTAGATTATCTCACTGCTGCAACTGTCTTCCCTTCCATGTGGAGGCAAACCCACTTCAAACATTTTACCAACACCTAATGGACGCGTCTTACTCCCTGATTGTTACATAGCCAAAAATTGCAGACCTCTGCGATTTGGAAATTGCCTTTTTTTTAAATCGCGATTATATTGAAAATGCGATTGTTCAGCCCTAAATAAAACTGAATTAAATCTGCCCAGGCGGCAGGGACCCGCAGCACCGGCTGTTACCTGGTACAGCGTGAGAGACTGGGTGGCCGTCAGCAGCTGGAAGTCCAGCCCAGGTTTCGGTCCCGGCTGGGTCTGGCGGCACTGGAAGAACTGAGGGGTTCTGTGGGTGGAAGCAAACACGACGAGGAGGAAGCAGCCGGCCTCGGACAGAACCCTGAGAGTAGAAACAGAAACGTTAAAACCCTAAAAAACAAACGGAGGACCCGCCTTCGATTGAGCTGCTGGAACCCACCTGTCCTGCAGGGCGGCGCCAAACATGAACCTGAGGGTCCAGGCCCACACCTGAGGGTTGGAGATGTGCGCGACTCCACTCAGCCACCTGGGACAAGACAGACAGACAGGTTCTCACGCTGCGCTCCTTCGTGTTTAGAAACTAAACGCAGGACAGCGACACGTTTCTGCACTTACAGCCCAACGAGCGGCAGGCTGGAGGCTTTAGGGTCCGACTCCAGCAGCAGAACCAGTTTCCTGGTCTGGTCCATGGTCAGAAACCTGCGAGCGGCACAAGAACCGTCAGTAAAAAGTGACGGGGCGCCATCAGAGGGAGGCGGGGCGTAAGCGCGGCGCCGTCTCACCCCCTCTGGCGGCCGGCGCGCTCCGCCGGACGGCCGACGCTGGTCAGCGACCTCAGCAGGGCGGTGGGGATGATGGGGACGGCCCGGACCGGCTGGACGTCCACACCGACGGCGGGACAGACGGCCGACCAGCTGAGGCTGAAGGACGCGGCGTCCGACGTCTGGGAGCAGAGCACCTGACCTCTGACCTTTAGCAGCTGAGACAGATGCAGCGTCTGTCTGCCGCTCACCGCCTGCTGCAAGGCCTGAGAAACCAAACCACGCCGTTAACGCCTGGATTAAGTTTAAACTAGGACTGAACGATTCTTGTAAAATAATCTAATTGTGATTTTTTTTCTTAATATTGTGATTTAATGCGATTTTTTTCCAGTTTAATTTATCATGTCTTTTTAAACATATACAAACAACAAATCATTTTGTTTCCTTGCTGTGCAGATTAGTTCTAAAAGACCCGCAGCATCTAAACTCAGAGCAGAAATTATTGCGTTCTGCCTACAATATATTTCAACCAAAATTGCAATTTTGACTTTTCTCTGCGTTAACCACAAGCAACAAAAATGGCGTCTAAATAAAGATGTTTATAAACAAGGAGTATTTAAAACAAGAACTTTTAATGTTTCTATTAATCAGAATATTATAAAAGAAACCAGCTTTTAGTTGATTTGGACATCGATCCTCGTTGAACATAAAGTGCAACCAACAAGCAAGTCTATGTATTAAACTGATTGACCTGTACTTAATGCTATGTATGATTATATAAACTCTAAAACAAGTAATAAAATTAGATTATCTCACTGCTGCAACTGTCTTCCCTTCCATGTGGAGGCAAACCCACTTTAACCATTTTACCGACACCTAATGGACGTGTTTAATTCCCTAATTGTTACATAGCCAGAAATTGCAGACCTCTGCGATTTGGAAATTGCGTTATTTTAAATCACGATTATATTGAAAATACGATTAATTGTTCAGCCCTAACCTGGCTGCACCTTAAAGGCTAACAAACCCCAAACGCCTGAGTGTGGCGCCCTTCTAGGGTTAAACTGGTTCTCCGCTGAATTAAGGATCCATATCATTATTCGTACAAAAGGTTTTTTGACATAATTTAGAGAAAGTGTCACTGCTGTGGGAATAGGGCCGTTTTAAAAAATCAATTATCCAATTATGAATTGATTCTCATTAATTCTTAAAAATTTATTCACATAACAAAGATGAGTATGCGGAGACTTTAGCTAAGCAACCATGTTAGTCTGCTTATTAGTTCTTCTTCTGCTCTGAGAACTGAAGTCATATTTTTAAATAATGCACCAGCTTAGTGTCCAAATTTAGTGTCCCTTCTGGTTTAATAAAGTGTTTTTGAATAGAAATAGCAGCTGTAGATATTCTCTGGTGTCTCTGTTTGGGTTTTCTGCCCCACAGCATGTTTGTGAAAGCAGTTGTCTCAACATTTAGGGAGAGAGTTTGGTCCTTAAAGCCTCCATTAACTACCTTTAATTTATTAATTTGCAGTTAAATGTTTACTTTATACTAGTATCAATATGTTGCACAACTACATGCAATTAAGTTAAAGTTAAGAATTGATTTCAAATCTTGAGAATTTAATCGATTGTTGAAATTTGAATCAATCCCAGCCCTGTAGGGCAAGACGTTTTAACATTTAATTACCATTCTAGATATCTATTACATCATTCTGACTAGACTTAATGTCACTGTGACTTGAATGGATTTTGTGTTAAAGGTACAAACAAGCAACGAATCACCTTAAAGCACTGGTGAAGCTCCGCCTCTGATTGGACGGCAGCGTCGGCCTCAGACCGAGGGGAGAACCAGCAGGGAACCAGGACGTCTCCTGGAAGGAGAGCGGACGGCACCAGGTCGGCGGTGCCGGCTTGGTCCCGACCCGGGTCGAAGCGGTCCAGCGTCACGGTGATCCCCTCCTCGTCTGCAGGACACAGCGGGATTCAGAACGCCGAGCGGGCGACTAACAGGCGAGGCTCTTCAGGGCGGAGGCAAACTCTCACCTTCGTTCACCGACAGCGATCCCAGGAAGAAGCACTGGAGGCGGGGCTTGTTGCAGCGCCGGGCGTGGCGCTGAGCCAGGCGCAGGGCCTTCTCCAGGAGAACCAGCCGAGGGTTCCTGCACAGGCAGACGAGGTTAACGACCACAGCCGAGGAGCGACGGGAGGAACATAGCTGCATACTCTCAGTCCCCGAGATGCACTTCTAACTAAAATGTATTATTATTAGAACATAAAACAGGGCAGCAGTGAGTCCTGCCTCGTGTAAAAGGCGGTCCATGATGCTCCTGGCTGCGTGTTTATTACAGAACGACAATGTGAAACGGGCTTAGAACAAACATACAGGTTATGTATTGAACTCATTTCTCTCTGTTCTTATTAATGAGCATCGATCAACTGTCCGTTCATTCGGACGTGGAGGAAACGGGTAGACCCCGTCACGATAACTCATCCTGCTGGACGATACATTTTCTAGGGCTGTGCGTAAAAATAGATACAGAGATTAATATCCATGTTTTAAAAACTATTTAATATCGATATTCTGGCTTTAAATGTCGATATACCTCCCAACCCTTAGGGGGCGTTATTACAGTGAGGAAGTGCAAGTGAGACGGATTTTAGAAGCTCCTTCGTCCCTAAAATCAGACGTTTGGACACATTTTTGGTTTCTGTGATACGTTAAATGCTTTGAACCAAATGCACTTTATTTTCCTGTTAGTATATCAGTGTTCAATAAATTGAAAATAAATATATTTGCCTGTTTTTTTTTGATTGAATGACTTTGAGCATTAATTTGAAAGTAATAACTATCGATATTGGAGTCAAATCAAGCTGAGCTTTATGGCTTTATGACACCCAGCCCTAACGTTTTCCTAAAAATTATCACGATAAACCGCATTATTGTCATTTTTAGACCTTTTTCATAGAACATGATAACGGCATAATAACACAAGTGTTTCCTCTCTACATAGAAGCTCAGACAGACAAAGCGGTCGGCCGCCATCACTTCGCTGCTGATAAGCTCTCATCCTGCAGCCGCCGTGTTCGGCTTTCACACCGACTCTGTTTTCTAACTATTTCTCTGGCTCTCCCTCACGAGGCTCTAATGCTAAACGCTGAATATAACGCCTGCCTCACACAAGCTGGTTCCCCACCGTATTATAGGCCTGGATGGCCTATAATACGGTCTGGGAGAAAACATCCCTCTCAGCATAAGCTGACGGTAGATGTCATTAGCAAGACGCACACTATAGTAGGGCTGCACAATTAATCAGATTTGCAATATAATCACAATTTAAAAAACTCAATTTCCAAATGACAGAGGTCTGCAGCTTTTAGCTATGTAACAATTAATGGATCAGACCTTTAGGTGTCGGTAAAATGTTTAAAGTGGGTTTGCTCCACATGGAAGGGATAAAAAGTTACAGCAGTGAGATAAATTCATTTTATTATTTGTTTTAGAGTTTATATAATCATATTTCTACCAGAAACTTTCAGGAATCTCACCACAGCATTAAGTAGCGGTCAGACTGTTTAATACATAGACTTGTTTGATGGCTGCACTTCATGTTCAACGAGGATTCATGTCCAACAAAACAAGCTGTTCTACTGAATGATAATAATATTTTGATTAATAAAACCTATTAAATTACTTGTTTTAAATAGTCCTTGTTTACAAACATATTTATCTACAGGCAATTTTTGTTGCTTCTGGTTAATGCAGAGAAAAGTCTAAATTAAACGGCAATTATGATTGAAATATATCGCATTCCCTCTGAATCCTGACGTTTCATCTTGTTTCGTAAAAAGAAATATGCAGGAGCTTTTCCTTGTGAATCAATATCAGGCAGCAGCAGAAATACATGAACTTGAAGATCATTTTTCTCTCTAAATCCAGTGTTTTAAGCTGAAATGACGACATATAGGCAGATAGTTAATCCCATATTTAGTGGGTGGCTTCTCGCCTCCATGACTAAACTCTTTAGAGGAAAACAGTCCAGGAGATCTGAGGTTCTTCTGAGCCGCCGTAGGTTCAGCGGAGCGGCGGGAGCGTAAACGGCGTTTACCTGTGGGAGCAGAGCTGGAGGCGGAGCTTCTCTCCGGCGGGGCTGCCGTCCCACAGCGCTGAGCGGGACTTGGGGAACGTCAGCTGAGCGAGGGAACTCAGGGACCTTCTGCAGAGCAGAGGAAGGAAAAGGATGAGCAGCTGGACCGAAACAGGAAGCAGAAATCAGCGAGACCAGAAACAGATCAGGTTCAGAGAAAGATATGGACGGGTTTACATCGTTAATGTTTCATTTCTGCTGATTTTAGCTCAACTAATGACAACAATAGTTACAATAAAACATGAATGAGGTCTAATAGCCCTGAAATTAACCAATACCTCGTCTCCACTCTCCACCAGAGAAACATGGTTTTGAGTCATTAATTAATTTGGGCCTTAAGATAAAAATGAGATGTTAGACAAATGTGCCTCCCACTTCAGACTCGTTCCTCTTTTTGGTCACATAAGGATCTACAGACCCATTCCAAAAAAAATTAATATCATAGAAAAGTTGTTTGATTTCCATAATTCTGTTCAAAAAGTCAAACTTTCAAATATTTATTTTACAACGTTTTTATTTGCAGAATAACTTTTGGACATCAAATCCACTCTTTCATCTGTAGGATTTGATTGAATTTGACTTTAGACGGTTCCTTGAGATGACATGTATCATGAATTGGCGCCATATAAATTTAATCGAATACAATATATTCAGGGCCCACAATTGAAACAATTTCAAAGTTTTTATGTTTATTTTTACATTATTTGGGGCTTCCAGCTCACATGATCCTGCCCATAGCGCCGGAAGCCCCAAAATGGTAAAGTACCATATTTTGATTTATTTAACCGATTTCTTTTTTTCTGCAGAAACTGAGAAGTTACTGGTGATTTCTTCAAAGTACTCTAATTTAGTGGATTCCTGTTTTCGTGGGTTTTATGAGCTGGAAGCCCCAGATTATGTAAAAATAAACAAATAAAACCTTGAAATCATTTCAATTGTAGGTACTGAATATATTGTATTCGATTCAATTTATATGGCGCCAATTCATGATACATGTCATCTCAAGGAACCGTCTAAAGTCAAATTCAATCAAATCCTACAGATGAAAGACCGGATTTGATGTCCAAAAATTATTCTGCCAATAAAAACGTTGTAAAATAGCTTTTTAACAGTTCCCAGTTAAAAAGCTAAACTATGAAAGTTTAACTTTTTGAACGGAATCATAGAAATTAAACAACTTTACCATGATATAGATAAATTTTTTTGGAAAGGTTTTGTATGATTGGCTTTTGGCCATAATTTTCTTCACTTCAGCAAACAGTCGGGGAGAAATTAAAAGTGAAATATCTTCCCTTCTGTTTCCAACCACATGAAGCGGTTTCCTTTGAGACTTGCTGACACATCAGGGTATCTGGAGCTCAAACTGGGCTGGATCTATGGTGCCAAGGTCTTCAATTAAGCCACTTCTGGGTCATAATTATAACTTTTAAACTAGTAATTGTGTCTTGTGTTACCTCCAACTTCTAATGCAATCTTGTGTCTAATGATTAAGACATTTTATTTTGTAAGTATTAATGTTTGTAGCTCATTTATTGTATTTAGATTGTTTAACTCGTATATATATCCTGAATAAATTATGACTTATTTCATAATCAAAACAGAAATACGGTGCCATTTAATTCCTTTAACTTTGAATTGTATACGGTTGTTCGTATCAAATTAATGCAAAACGACTCAATATGTAGAATGAGGTGAAATTTAATGTCAGCTGTCTCCACAAAAACTAAAACTGCAGAGATTAGATTTGGCTGTTAACTCTTAATGGATCTGATCTCATCGCTACTCTTCTGCTACATAGTTTCTATCCATTTGTTTATAACAATAATCCACAAAACCGAAGGAAATGTTAGATTTGAAATGCCGACATCCCATTTTGGGTTTTGCTTTAAATGCGGGAAATCAATACACGTAAACACTGAAGTCATGAAACCTGTCATTCAGCTCTGAATGGTTGTGGACGTCATCAAACAGCTACATTAGCTTAGCTTGTCTGCATAGCTGCTTTGAATTAAGCAACAAACCCACCTTCCTCTCATGTTTTCTGGAGTAAAAACCTCCTGGAGGACTTCGCCGGGCAGGGCCTGGAGGTTCACCGGGTAGCTCATACCTGCTTAGCCCGGGCAGGTGAAGCTGTGACCGGTGGATGAAGAACGGCAACACCGGGGTCCCCGCAGCTAACGCCCGCTGCTAACGCCAGCTGCTAACCTCCCGCTCCGACCGCATCGGCTCCGTGTTTTAGCCCAGCTAACCGGCCGAAGCTCCTCTCCGTTAGAAGGCTAACGGGCGTAGGAGCCACCTTCGCCAAACTGTGACTCAATTCTTGTTTATCAGAACTTGTTCGAAAAATAAAAAACCTCCTACACCCGACTAAACTTGCGCGTCGTTTAATTATGGCGCTGATTCTAGATCGTACTAGCGGGTTACACAGTGGACCAATGACAATTCGTCTCGCAGTCATTCTGACCAATGACGTTCCGCCTTACTGCGCGTCAGCAGTTGTCAGGGTTAAATTAGAATAAACCAGCGCCCTCTGCAGGCTGAAGGAGACGCTGCAGACAAGTCCACGTGTTGCCGTGACAACGTGTTGCTTATCAACATGCAGCGTTTTACAAGGCGCGAGCAGAACAAAACAAAAAAAAAAAACATATTTATTATGTTTAAAGTATTAATTGTGTCTTTCAATCTCATCGTTTTAACATATTATTTAATAATAATTAATTACATTTTAATTTATTTGAATGGGCCCATAGAAACTCCTACGTTTATGATTATAACTATTTGCCTCATAAAACTGACTTTTTACGTTTTTGTATCTCAACTTTATATTTATTTTCATAAAAAAATATTTTTAAATGTTTATATATCACAATCAGAAACATATTTTGAGACGTTTTTCAGATTTTAATGTAATTGTGATCTAATAACTTTAATTTAAGTATTTGTGAAATTCTGCATAGGCCTATATTGTATTTTCATTTCACAATGACATTTGTTGTTTTGTCAGTGTTTAAAGGTACAACCTTTTACTTTATAACAGTGCCTTTTCCCCCTCTCATAAGTATTTTCTGTACTGTTCACTTTGTACCTCATATATTTTTAAAAATAAAATCCCGATTACTTCTAATCAATTACTTCTAAACTTCTAAACCCTTAATTTAATTTGATAATTCCTTGTATTCCACAGTAATTACTTTCCAGCAAAAGACTTCAAATCTTTCAAATGTGACTTTTAAAATCTAAATTTCAAGTTTGAATCTCCTGATATAGCCCCTATTTATGAATGTTAACCTTGCAACTGTGACATGCAATCTGACACTTTTATTTTTCAAATGGGTTTCCAAAGCCACAGGTGTTGTGCCTTAAGTATTGCACTTTTTGTGTTCACCCTCTGAATTATTTGTGCACTGCTGGATCATTTACCATGGCGTAGAGTCATTTCCTGAAAAGCAACACAGAGAGTAATTTATTTATTACCTTGTTACATGACACGAATGCAGCAGCTACTGAGTGCTATGGTAATGCTTAGAACGGAGCTGCACGAACCTCTGTCATTTTGCAGTTTTAGTTTACTTCTTTGTTTAATTTACATAGTCTTGTGTGGATTGTGTATGCAACAGGCTTAAATAATTGACTTTTTATCCAGATATTTTCATTATTTAGGATCTATATCATGCTAAAATCGTTCAAATGTATTGATATTACACTCTGTGCATAATTCTGCCAATCTGGAATAGATCAAGGACAGCACTGGTTAAATATGCTGACACAAACCCCAACAGAAACAACCTCAGTCTTTTCTTCCAGTTTCAGTTCTTTAAACATGACTTTCTGACTGCTGAGTTCACTGAGCAGAAGAGAAACGATCTAAGATCTGTAAAAGAGGATTTTAATTGTTTTTCCTGCTGTAGGTTGTTTGAGAGACCTCCCACTCCTACTTTTTTTCCTTACGTGTCAAATTTATGTGAACGTTGACTGTTATCAACTACTTTTCGATGGAAAGTGACTTTAATTATTGCAAAAACAAATTGTTCCAGTATTACCGACTTTTTATGCAATTAAAGACATTTGGACGAAAAAAATATTGCTGTCAGTAGCTAAAAAGACAACGTGAAAATGTTTTATCTTTCCTTATGACCAAAAGCTATCTCTTGGTGTCAGTGAACTTCCTTCTAAATTATTATTGTAATGTGGGGCATGAAAACGTGAGAAAATAGTTTATTTATTTACTAGTTAATCCGCACTTAGTTTATCTTTTTTCTTCACATGATCCAATATAAAAACTCAAGCAAATATTTTACATTTTGTATGGAACCTATTTTTCATTCCTTCAAAATAAAAGTGTCTCAAAAATCGGATTTTTTTTAAGCTCAAGACAATAACTTTAGTTGTAATCTATTTGGTCTATCAGACATTATTTATTTTTAATTTCATAGTTATGAATTTGTACCTGACTATGGCTTTGTCTCTAAAATTACTGCTAATAATTTTAGCTCATCCTGAAAATTACTTTACAGCTCACAATGTTGGTAGTTAATTCAGAACTTGTTATCTCAGAATTTTGTCTTTAAACCTCAAAACTATGGCCTAAATCTAACAATTACAAAACTTAATATTTTTTTATCACATACGTATGACGTTGAAGCTTTAAATCTAAATTTTAAGTTAAACACAAAATAGCGATATTTAAACTCCTAACTTGGACCTGCAAGATAAAGATAATAACTTTCAATCCCATTCCTATGATACCTATATTTATGACTCGTAATATTAATCTTTTCTTCTTTTTTTTCTCCAAGTAGCGGGAATGGGGTTCCGTGCTTTTGGGGGTCGGTGGTTTGCGTTTGTTTTTGTCAGGACAACGCCCACCGGCCCAGCTGCGTAAATCGTCTTTTTCCGTTCAGAGGCATACATCCTGTTTTATATACAATCTTTGATCTATAGAACACGCCCCTTCGTTGTTGCGCTTCAGCCAATCCCCGCTCGGCCCCGAGAAGCACCGCCCACATATTTGGTGAATCCGTCCAATCACAGACTCGCCTCCTCTCCGCCTCCAGCCATTTTGTCGGTCGATACTAGTCTGTGGATGGGGGAATCTTGCTGGCCGCTGGCTGGAACCTGTTGCTCCGTAGTTCCGTGTTGTGCAATGGACGGGTGAGTTATCCCATCGACTTCACCACTCCTCCGACATGTAGTTTCTGGCTGTTTTACCTCCATTTTAAAGATCAGTTAAAACAAACGCGTAGACAGACGCTGTAGTTTTCCACACCGTATCGGGCTCTGCTCTCGTGAAGACGCGCTGTCGGAGAAGTTTGTGTGTGTGTTTAAAACAGGAAACGAAGCTAAGTTAGCAGAGTTAGCCGCCGCCGTGTTAGCCTCTCCACGGGCCATTATCTGCGGTAACAAGTCCCGTAGCGCGACCCGACCGTCCGAAGTCACATATTTACCGGGAGAAAATAGTTCATAGCTGCTTCCACCTTCCAGTTTAATGTCTGTTTTTTAAACGATTAGCAGGAAGAGTCTCTAACTTCCAGCTCATCTCTACGGTAACGATGGGTCTCACGCCCACCGCTGCTCTTATATCACTTTGAGGAAGTGAAAAATCCAATTAAAATGTAACTTACTCGAGTTATTTCACAGCCGAATTGGCGAACCAGCTCTAATATACAGTTTTACACGCAAAACTGTTGTTTTAAGTGTCTTTTTTGCTTTCGAAGGCGGACATGTAACTTAATAGATCGATCTTTAAGCGGAGTTCTGTCCAGGAACTCAATCTGCAAACGGAAGTGACTCCTATAGCTGAAACTACAGTCGTTTGTAACTTCTCTTTATTATTTGATTTTGTTTACGACCTGGTTAAAGGTCTGGTTTTAATTTATGGAAAATTTTATGAAAAATAAGTGGTACATGAACCTGAGATTTCCACATAGGTTCTAAACGCCGCTAAACATGTCTTATAACTTAAATCTCCAACTGTACCAGTGATTGTTTTATTTTCAAAGGTTTAAAGGCAAACAATTGAACGTGAATTTTTTATTTTATTTTATTATTTTTTTTTTACTAGAGCCGATGCAGGACCAGCCGATAAATTGGGCCGATATTTACTCCTTTGGAGAAATCAGGTGTCTGGTGGGAATGTCTTTATATCACAGTGAACCAGTAACCAAATAAATGATAAAAGCCGATTAAATCTTTTTGAAAAACCTAAAAATAAACTCGGTTGCGCCCGGGCCTCGTATTTCCTACCAGATGTCGGGAGTCTTCAGGAAGATGTGTTTGCAAGAAGAAGATCTAACGCTGCGGAATATCCATTCAATGCTACAAAATATCGCAATATCAGTGTGTAATATTCATATTGTAAGACAGTTTAGAGTAAAATAACTGTTGGCTAATCTATCCCTAGTGTTATAAACTTGCATTTTTATTGCTAATATAATATATCATGGCACCAGACAGTAATGACGTTGCCCAAAATGCTGAAGGCCACAGATAGATGGATGCACAGACAGGAAAGAGAGGAAAAAAGGGAAGTGGGGATTTGTTGCAACAGATATACCACTGCAGTATTTAGCAGTATTATTGAGGTTGCAGGGTTTTCTACAACCACAGCTCGCATGTCACCTCCGCTTGGAAAGGTTTTTGCTTTACCCGGGTTATTTTAGCACAGATATTCAGTAGATATTTCCCGGCCAAAGGTAATTGTTAAATAAAGTTAATTTGTACTTGTTTCCAGATATCGGCATCAGCCAATAGAAATCCCCAGACTGGTCCAACGCCGCCGCTGCAGGCAGCAGGTTGAACCGGCACGCTCTGAAACGCATCGGTTCCACGTTTAGCCGGTTTAAAACGAATTTATTTTCCGCTGATTGAACTCTTTGTTGCCGTTTAGTGTTAACGCCTCCTGTTGAGACGGCCGCCTCGTCACGTCAGCTACAGAAATCCCTCAGAGTGCTTCTGAACGTTTGAGCTCTGTCAGGACTCCTGCGCGCCCCGCAGGCTCTTCCTCCTGCCGCTTTACGCTCCGCCAGCCTCAGCCCGACCAGCCGGTTTCTCACATGTCTTTGGCTCCTGCAGCGACTCTTAAAAGTTTACACACCTCTGGTAAAACACTAAGAGCTTATGGTGTTTAAAAGCGAGAGCTTTAGGGGTATTATCGAAACGTCCCCCTCTTTTTTTAATGTGACATTCATCCTGTGCCGTTCAGCTGGGAAACAATCGGATCTGTTTGTAGTGTAAATGTAAAGAAAGCGTTGCATCAACCTGGCTGTGTGCACACCCTGATACTTTGTTGGAGCAGCCGGTGAATCAGACGTCAGCAGCAGCCATTAAAGAAAAAGCAGGAATTTCTCTGCTACATGTGACAGAAATCTGCTGCCTGTAGCAGAGCTGGGCGACATGGCTGAAAAATAAAATCTCAGGTTTTTTCTTCCTTACGGAATCCAATTAATCGATTTTCATACATTTTGTTTTTTTAAAGACAGGTTGCTGAAATAATAATGGAAAACCTTACTTTTACTTCATTTTCTCATCTGGGCGTTGACCTGAATTTAAAATGCAGCTTATTACGAGCTTTAAAACATGCTTATAAAACAAAATGGCGGCCCTGCCTTAGTGAATAATTAAAATATTTGCTGCTAGTTGTGTTTAAACATCTAAGAACAGGCCTCACTTTCACCTCAACGTAAAAAATGAGTAAGTGGATAAATTAAAGTGAAAAGGTTTCCTCTTTGGAGTATTTTTAACAATATATTTTCCAAAACATGGTATCCTATTACCAAAACAATTAACCCTTTCAGGACTGATCTAGTGCAACGTTTAATGGAAGTTCAGGAGAGTGATTGGCACATATAAAATTAAATCTTAGTAAGCTGTAAATTTTAATTAATCAATTAAATCGACTTGTTGGCCAGCCCTAGCCTGTGCTAAGGACTAAAGATGCTAAAAGAGAAGCCGTGTCTTCCTAAGGCGCCGTCCAGGCTTTACTAAAGTTCTACAGGAGGAGAACCAAACCTAAACTTTGAGCCACAAACCCAAAAGGCGAGTTTAGCTATAAAGCGCCACGCCCACAGTGAAACACGGTGTTGGCAGCATCATGATGCGTGGTTACTTCAGACGAAGCGGAGTCCAGGTGGATGATACGATGATCGGGTCGGCTTTGACCGAAAACCCGGAGGCCGCTGCCAGGAAGTGGGAGATGAAACTAACCATGAATAACCCAAATTATGACGAGAGACAGAGATATTTTAGGTGTCAAAGGTTTGGATTTCAGCTGAATCAGTGGCTTTTGACTGTTTTGTAATCTGTTTAAAACAGGGGTGTCCAGTGTGCCCCCCCCCCCCCCCCCCAAACTGCATTTTGTCAAACGATGTGGCTTCACCAGCACCAGTTTTTAATTAGGGAAAAATGATTACAGACAAGTTAAAATCTGATTTCAATTGAAAATATTAGGACAAAGTATCTTTTAATCAATCACAAATGGGACTACAACAATCCAATGGCTTTAATGCACAAACTCTGGTTTTATTTGGTTATTAAAATGGCTTTAAAACAGGTAGTGATTTCAAATAAATACTGACCACAGATGCTGTTCTTACTGCTGAGAATATGCAAAAAAAAAAAAGTGTAAATAAAAAACAGATCGATTCCAAGAGATTTTGAAAACTGGATGACCGCATCGTTTTTGAATCCATCTGCATTTTCTCTTTCCAACAGAAAATCTGACTAATTTAAGTAAAATATTTCCAATATATATTTTGTAGAGCAGTTTTTTTTAAAAAAAAGGTCACAGCAGAATGTTTTTGGCAATTTTAGTTTATATATATATATATATATATATAGATATATATATATATATATATATATATAGATATATATATCTATATATATATATATATATATATATATATATAGATATATATAATCTATATATATATATATATCTATCTATAAATCTATATATATCTATATATATATATATATATATATATAAATATATAATATATATATATATATATATATATAAAATTTTTGGCCCATGTGAAGGAAAGTTTGGACAACCCTGTTTAAAACAAACAATCATGAAGCAAACGCAGAATAAAGTGAAAAAAACATTTAGTATTTTTCAGTTTAAGAGGAAAAACCTCGTTTCCTGACTGGGCAGGAATAATTGGGCCAGACGGAGCCTGAGACTCCTGCTGAATGAAGAGGAGGAGGAAAACAAAGTGAAACTAGATTCTTCTGCACGTCTCAGCTTCGCCTCAGAATTCCCTTTAAAGCATTTTGGTCTCCAAGTTACCGTCTTCTAACACCTCGTTGATTAATTTTAGAGATCCGTTTATCAACCAGAGCAAGTTTAACGGGCACCAAACACACATTCACCGTCTCTGGTGCCTCTAATGGTCATTTAATAGGGTGTTTTCACTGACGTCACTGGCCAACTTCCGGTCCGCCATATTGGGTGGCACACTTCCTTATCTCTAGTTGTCTTACACGTATTATCGTATCGCGAATGGATAAGT
The DNA here is from genome assembly GCF_011125445.2 of Fundulus heteroclitus. Taxonomy (NCBI): domain Eukaryota; kingdom Metazoa; phylum Chordata; class Actinopteri; order Cyprinodontiformes; family Fundulidae; genus Fundulus; species Fundulus heteroclitus. The sequence goes on from NC_046369.1 coordinate 1,404,355, forward strand.
ACGCCAGCACGCTAGAGCGACCAGATAAGGACGTATATCTGAGGAAATGTTCCGTGATCGACCATATGGACCCGTATGCCCTCCACGGTGCCTTGTTTAGCCGTAATCCAGATGATTGGCCAAATGTAGAGCACGGCGACATAGTGCATTACCTGGTGTTCGGTGAAAACCCTCTGCACACTCTTGAGGAAATGAGAGCTTACAAGGATCTAGAGGCTCACAACCAGTTCACATCTGGTTATGTACATCAAGGAAATCGCCATCATACGTGGACGGGTGAGTTTTAATAAGATGGTAAAAATGTAAACAATCCGACGCAAATGTGTTGCAACCGCCCGCCGGCGGCGGGCGGTGCGCGAAGGCGCTTGGCTGCAGGGCCGATCGACGCCGCTCGCGGCTTTAATTATTTAAGCAGAACAATGACCAGTGCAAAATTAAGTTGTATTTACCGTATTGGCGCCGGTAGGAGCTGCAGATCATAAAGCCAGCAAACAGTGGGAACACAGCAACTCGTTCAAAGGTAAGCTGCGTACAGACGGGTTAGCACATGCTAACCGTTAGTGCTAACAACCACTCGCGCATGTAATGTACTTTTAACTTGCTGCTATGTGTTTCAAACGTTTAGAACACACTCTCATTGACATCGGGATACTGTGGAAAGTTATGTTCGGTCGACTTACAGCCGCGATCCAAGCGAGCCGACGACTCTTTGTTATCGCTAACAGTTGTTCTCCGTGGTTGCGCCTCCAGGCAGGAAAGCGGTGGAAAATTAATCTGTTTCTATGTTTTTCCCATGGCGATCATGTGTTGCGCTGTTACAGCCCACAATACAGCAACGGTTTACCATGGTTGAAATCAAGTTAAGGTGAAATTAATCAAATTAAAACACGGCTGAGAGAGGGAGTACAGTATGCGGTAGTCATAGGCAGTAGAGGCGGCGGAGGCAGTCAACACGACAGCCGTGGAAAGTAATAAGTCATAAACGCCCAAGCCCTATTATTAATATATTCTTCTTATATGTTTTAAATACTTAACAGTTAATTACCTGTGACAAAGTGAGCACCGCAGACTCTGGCGTATTCCAGCTTAACACCGTCCAAATCGGACCTGGATATCCGTGTCAGCCATAGGTGACGGCGTTGTTCAGACAGCTGTTTTTTTTTTTTTTCACACTGATTCACTATTACGGCTGGTAGGCGATAGAAAGAGCGTTGATCTCCACCTCCACGGGCCGTGCAACCAACCATTAAACACGTTTTCCCCATTGTTCACTTCCAATACTGCCTAAGGCGTCATACAATGCAGGTCAACGGTGCGAAACGACTGCCACCCAATATGGCGGACGCGCTGAGTAGTCTCGTGAGCGTGACGTCAGCTGAAAACACCCTATTGGCATTTTGGGATTTCCTGCTATAAACATGTCGCCACATGTAGGAGTTTGTGTTCTTTTACGTGTTTGTGAAACTGAGGAGCCACAAACTGTTCAGAGCCCATTTATTCAAAGTCTGTTTATCCCATTGACCTTCACTCGGTTGTTTTTATGCAAAATGTCGTAACGTTTTATAAGCTAATTGCTACTTTTAAAGCCTACAATGGCAGGAGTAAGAACTTAATTGCATGTAAACATTTATGTTGCTTTTTGTTTTAAAACAAAGAGAAGCACAGCGGTCAAATTAAATAACTAAGTTCAAATACTGTTTAACATTTCTCTATTTTTCTGTTGGTTGTAAAAAAAGACGCCTTTAGCGGAAACGGTGGAAATCTCCCCCGTCAGAAACCGTCAAAAATGTCAATAATTTAAAAAAATCCCCGTCCCATGAATCTAAAAAGGTGAACATCAGTTTTATCTGCATCATTTATGAGGCGGTGAGATAAGCCGTGCAACGACAAGTCAATATCCTGCAAACCGCTGATCATCACGTTTGATCGGGTTAAACAAAGTCTTATTTAGTTATGGTAACGTTTAATATCGGTTTATCATTAAGGGTTAAATACCGTCTGGTTCTGTTTATTAACGATTATTAACCAGCACGTGGTTCTGCTCATGTCTGGAAAAGTCCAGTTCTGGTAAAACTATGATGATGTTTTCAGATTTCTGCCCAGAATGAAACAATAACAGGAATATTTAACATTTGAGTTTTAAAGAAAGCCGCTTTGATTTATTAAATTTTATTTAAATAGCGCCAATTCATGATAAATGTCATCTCAAGGCTCTTTCCAAAGTCAAATTTTATCAAATCCTCCAGGTTGGTCAGAAAGTTTCCTCTCACGGTGGACAGTCGTCTGCATTGTTGATGGCTTTGCAGCAATCCCTCATACCGAGCATGCATTGATCCAGGAGTACTTTCTATGTTAGATGGTAATAGTGGATGATCTGCCTCCCCTGGATGATGTCACATCTAACAGAACGCCAGACCAGGTGTACCTTCTATGAAGAGAAAAATGACAGAGAACAAAAAGTTAAAAGCTGAAATAACAACAAACAATGCAGATTGGAGAGTAGTAGGAGAACTCAGCAGAGAGAGAGAAATAGACCCTGATGTCCTCCAGCAGCCTAAGCCTATAGCAGCATAACTATAGAGGTAGCTCAGGGTAACATGAGCCACTCTGACTAGAAGCTTTGTCACAAAGGAAAGTTTTAAGATTAGTCTTAAAAGTAGATGGGGTGTCTGCCTCAGACACAGAGAGATCCACCAGTAATACTTCCCGGCCGCCTCCGTATTGGGCTCACCAGAACCATCTTTCCCTCCCGTCGGCATCTATCTGCACCCTTAAAGGGGATTATTTTCATATCGGGTCATGACGTTTCCAGTCTGACGTTTCCTGTGTTCAGCCTGGTTGGTTCTGCAGTTCTGACCCGTGTGAGCAGACACAGTTCTGCAGGTCAGAGCAGCTCAGAAACTTGTTTTTATTCATTATTAACGGTCCCTTTTTTTAGATAAATCGCTCTGCAGGTTCTGATCAAAGCAGCCGCGGTGGTTTTGTTCCAACATGTCGGCCCGGTTAAAGGATTTTCTGCTCCAGACGGAACCCCAGGAGGTTCTGCAGTCCCGCTTTGTTTGACCCGCTCTGCTCTGCTGGGCTCCTCGGTGTCCCCCCTGCCTCTCCTCTCTCAGCGCCTCTTTCACCTTGTTCATTTCCACCCCTCTTTTTTTGGGTTTTTGCTGTTTGTTTTTGAGTCCCCCCCCCCCCCCCCCCCCCTGCTGCTCCTAACATGCTTTCTTTTCTTCACAGCAGTGTCCACCACGATATAACAGTTGGTACTAAGGTAGGCACCTCTGCTTCCTCCTCCTGTCTTCCTCTCCTGGTTTGTTGCTTCGTTTGCTGCTGTGGTCGACTCCGAGCGCCGGACAGGACGGAGACGCTGCCGTCTGGGGACAACCCGGGAAACTCTCATTAATGTGGCAGCTGCTCTGCTGATCCTGGTCCAAACGCTTAAATCACATTCCGGGGGAAAACTTGGAGGATTAATCTGGTAATTGAGCATGGCTAAAGGACCAGAGCGCTGCCTTTAAACCATTTAGCACCCTCAAAGTAGATGACCGCGCCTCCCTCCTGCTCCCTCGCTCCGATCATTAAACCCTGGGCTGTAAAAAAAAAAAAAAAACTTAATCAGGGATCTCACTTTATTTCACTAAACGTTTGTCGGATTTCCTCCTGCAAACTAGATGTAAGGTGAACGTAGCTTCGTATCGTAGAGCTGACAAAGCTTCACAAAGTAACGTATTTTTCGCTCTGAAATATAAGATGCGTCATAAAGAGGAAAAAAACATAAGTCGCGTTTATTTAGAACTTTATTTCACACAATCCAAGACTAAAAGCTGACATTTAATCTGGTAAGGCAACTTATTAAGTTATACACCTGCACCCACAATCAGCTGAATAACATGAAACATACCTGGGGAGGTGGAATCGGGTAAATTAGCACAACAATCCACCAACTCCAACCCGAAAAGTTCTCGTTAGCGTATTTCGGTATAATTACGCTTAAATTAGACCATCAGTATAACGGTGCTACATGCTAAGCTAACAGTACGACACGGATGTTTGAGAGCAACATAAATCTCACGTACATCAGTGAAGTTGTAAACCACCCAGACAAGAGCTGTAAGCTAGCGCTAGCTGCTATTAGCTTCACGGACAGCCCAATATATTATTATTATTATTATTATTATTATTATTATTATTATTATTGGGCTTTTAAGATGAGTCTTAAAAGTAGACGGGGTGTCTGCCTCTCGGACCAAAACTGGGAGTTGGTTCCACAGGAGAGGAGCGTGATAGCTAAAGGATCTGCCTCCCATTCTACTTTTAGAGACTCTAGGAACCACCAGCAGACCTGCAGTCTGACATGATCTTCCTGTTTGTGGGATTGTTCTGACTAAATCTTATAAGCCTGTTATTTCTAAACCCTGTTGAGACCTGAAGTTTTTTTTTTTTTGGATGAGAAGGGAAAGCCTTCCAGAAACTAGAGAAGAAGTCCCATTGCCCTCTACTTCGGCACCTTATGAGCGCATCTGCAGCCCATAAAGCAGAACTTTGCTCTGCAGTGCACTGATCGAACACATTTCAAAGGTATGCAGTTAATTGGGCCGTATAAAGGATACCTGAGCGTGTTGCAGCAGTTACAGCTGCTGATCTGCTGGAAACGAGTCCTCACTTGGTAACTTATTCTCAATCTTAGACAGCAATGCTAGAAACATCAGAATGAAGGGAACTAGTCATTTTAAAGGTGCTGTAGTAATAAAATACCCTTTAAGTGAGAAAATGTTCACATTTCGTAGCGTTTTCATCTGTGCCTGCAGCAGCGTTTGGTGTGAATGTGCAGAATGTCTCTGTAGCTTCGGCCAGAAGTAGCCCAGATGTGCCGTGTTTCTGTTTAAAGTGACAATGGGAAAGGATAGATTTATGAGAAAATATGTTCATGTCTCACTACAACAGGTACCCTGTAGTTTCTTTTCTCTTTTGGTGCTTAACTACGACAAATGCACACCAAGAACAACTCCACAGTAGTTGAGTGGCTGCATCGGCTAAATGTGATTTGTTTTATCTTGCATAACAAAAAACACAAATGAATACCTAAAGCATACAAAGTTTATAGCCCTAACTGTAGTTTAGTGTTATAACAGCTTGAGAAAGAAAGCTGTGTTGGAATCCGTTGGTTCTTCTTCTGGTGTTCTGGTACCGTTTGCCTGATCGCTGAATAATAATGAAGTAATCTTTGAGATTTTAATGATTACTTTTATAATGGTTTTGCTGATTTGAAGAACAATATCATGTTTGTGGGCTAATTGTTCAAAATAAAGCCAGATGGATTACAAAAATAAACCACCCAATCAGAAGCTTTCATATATTTAATTAATCGATATGTAATATTTGCGTTCACTAGTTCATCATTGTTCCCATTTGTGCATCCAGTCATGTGCGCCTAGCTGTTATGTGATTATATTAAACTATTATAAAAGCTGCAGAGTTCAGAGTTCATGCTGTTGGTTGATGTGTTTACGAAGCCAAAATGGTGGGAATTTTGTTTAAATTTTTAAAGAAAGTAAAATAGATTTTTCTCTATTTGACCTAAAGATCTCTGCTCTTTTTCTTCCTCATTTTTTTATTGCTTTCTCCAAATTATCTCAATTAAGTGAAGATAAAAGATCAGAAATGATATCAGGAATAATAAGGGCTGTGCTTTGTTTTACTTTTTAACATATCTTTTTTGAGACTTTGAGTTTCTGGCTGGTTTTGTGACGGATCACTTCCTGTTTTGGAGTCGTTGACGTTGTAACTTAACACCGTTTACCTGTGTCCACGCCTGAAGTCACATTCCTGGTCAGTAATGGCGGCCTGTGTGTCTGGAGGCAGAGCGTTGGAGGAGCGGCTGGGAGCAGGCAGTGATGGGATGAGCGGGGGAGGTGTCCTCTGATGATTGCAGCCCTCCTGGTTCCTCCTCTGGCCTTGGGCGAGTAATCTGAAGCCGCGCAGATTGTCAACACCAGGTTCTGTCGGAGAAACACTTCGGGCTCTGCAGCCGCCGCTGATAATCCACGCAAAAGAAAGAAAAGCTGCAGGTTTCAGGAAACAGATTCCCAGCAGGTCTGAATGTGAAGAATAGTCGGTTTGCCTTCAGATGGTCCTGAAAAATGTCCTAAAATCAAAGTGGGTCTGCTTACAGCTTGAATAATGGAAATATGGCCAGCTTTAGTGCTTTCTTTTGTGACACCCTGTTTTAAAACTGCCTAAACTTTTAGTTTGGAACAGCAGAGCAGCCACTGCTTGAATCAGTATCTGGCTGACTGCTATAGTTGGTAATCCTGTTCAGAAACAATTTTTGTAATATTGGTTAAAATCTTCCTTCCATCCTGAAAGTAGCCATTACATTATGTATTCAGACAAAGGAGGTTAAAAATGGGATCTCTGTGGGGAGCAGGTCTGTAAAAACCAGCATTACCATCCATGTTCACTTCCACAATAATATAATAATAATATACTCGACAAAGGAAAGACAACACCCATGGCGGACAACAATGAGAAGAGCAGTCAATAGACGGAAAGCTCCGGTTGGAAAAGAAATTAATGACTGCAAAATGCGCGCCAGCATTATAATCCATGTTTACTTCCGCAAACACTGAGGACGCTTGCTACGTGTGACGTCATCGCGTCCTCGAGTGCGCATGCGGGACACTTCGGCAAAAAAATTCGATTTCCCCAAAAAAATCTGAATTGAGCATTAAGACCTGCAGTGTGAACGTAGCCTAAGTTGTCCCACATGTCAATCATTCTGACGCGCTCACGTTACGCCAGTGTCCGTACTCTTTCCTTATGAGTCTCCGCTTGCTGGCTGCACATGCGCACTTCTTGTGTGTTTACGTATCCGGTTAGCTTAGCGGTTAGCTTAGCAGTTAGCTTCGGTGTTAGCCTTATGGTTGCGGTCGGCTCAGCTCTTCTACTTTGTCGGGACTTTTTTTTCTGACCATCACTGGACGTTTCCGGGGACAGCTTCTGCCAGGGACAGGTCCTCTTAAACGGGGACGTCCTAGTCCAAGATAGCTTCCTGCGTTTGATCAGTAGTGGGATTTTTACTGTAATAAACTGTGTCTCCGTTTGTCTTTACTGCTTTACTTCTTTTAATGCAACATTTGTTATACAAAACGATATATAGTAATATAAATTAGGACTGAAGGATAATTCAATAACAGTATATATGGAACGATAGTCGTATATCGATGATGGAACACAACGGGTCAATAAAAAGTTCAACAGACTAACAGTTTTCCTTCCTTTTGCATTCTAGCCATGTAGGTTAATATAACAGTCATTACATCCTCCCAACCAATCACAACGCAGACCCAGGAACCAAGCTCCGCCCCCTTGAAAGAGTTCAGAGAGCACACTTTCTTTTGTTTTTTTAAAAATGGTAAAATTATCGATGTCAATCAATATGATTTCTATTTTATTGATCTGCTTTTTTTCTATATCGTCCAGCCCTGATATAAATGGTAATTATGATTATTATGTCTCATAATAATCTATAATAATTATTTTATATCGGGTTTTAAAGCGTTTTATGTTTGAACTTTGTTTGAGCTCCACCCCACAGAAACCTTTCCCCGTTTTTTCTGATCGTCTGTTTGGTTGAAACTCAAACCTCTTAAAGCAGAAACCCCTTCCTTTACCTGGCAGCTGGTTATTTATTTATTTGTTTTTAGCATTTTACCTGATGAGAGCTGTTTGTTGCTTAACCACGTCAGTAAGTTCTTATAGTTTTGATTGGGTGGGTCAGTTGGGTCCAGGGACTGAGCCTCGTTAATTACTCTTGTATTTTTTTATGTCGTTTTGTTGCCGTTTCCCCAAATCTTTGCTCAGTTATCTAAGTATGGCAACAAAGGAGCCAGTTTGATTTAGAAACCAGCAGTTTTATCAGCAAACGCATCTAAACATTGGTTTATACGATGAGGCGGCTTCATCTTGGTCCACCTCTGAAGTCAACATGGCGTCCTTTGATGGCGTTTAGCCGTTTTAAATCAGCTTTTATCGTTGGCTCCATCAGTTCAGGCGTATTTAGGCTGAAACCATCGCGCGGCGGAGAGAAGCTGCAGCGTCATCGGCGGTGATGACATCACAGCGAGCGGCGCTGGTGTCATCAGAGCCGGCTGGCTAGGTGGAAGTCCGCGCGGCGCCCAGCGGCTCCTTTGTGTCGGAGCGCAGCCTGAGGGCGGGGTCCGGCCGGCGCTCAGCAGCTGTCAGACGGAGATGGGAAGGCTCAGCGGAGAGCAGCGCTCAGGTTTCTGCTGCTTTTATTATTCATGAGAGAGTCGGTAACCAGATCTGAGCAGGTAAAAAAGAAAAAAAACGTTAACTGTTCGGGTTCATCAGAGACGAAACGACGACGGCAGGAGAATGTCGTTTCCTTCCCAGCAGCAAACATCCCTTTATCTTTGATTAATCATGTTTCTTCAGACTTTCTGAATGTTTTTAAAATTATTCCCCTCTGGCTTTTGGCTGCGTTTCTATCCAGATTCCACCGCATGATGCTTGATGGTCCATCCAGCAGATATCTGGAGCCTGTCGCTGTTTGTTTTTCTGTAGATTCAGTCACAAAACGGGAAGGAATGGTGTCTTTCTGACACGCTGCTGCTGATAAAGAGGCTAAAGATCCAGTTTAAACTTGGTTCTGTTACATTCCCTTCAGTTTAGCAGCTTTTTTTTTAAGAGAAAATTCCCGTGAAAACGCTCACAGTGGCTTAAAACTTGGTTTAAAGCCTCAAAAGTGAAAAAGAACAACAAAAATAGACAGAAATGCCTTTGATAATGTAAATGTTTCCTGCTCAGAAGGACAATAATATTCCCTGTACCGTATATTAAGCAGCGTTCTTTAAATTATTACAGAAAATTAAACCACCTTTTATGCGACAGCTCCTAGTTTTATAATTTCCTATCAGTCGGGACGCTTGGAGGCGCTCGTTTTCGTGCCGTTTCACCATTTAGCGGTTAAAAACGTAGCCTTCAGGTCATTTAATGTCCAGGGTGACAAACTGTTTGTAATTTTCTTTCACTTGCTGATATGTTTCTCTAAATGTGGTTTCCTGACTCCAGTAATTGTTTTCTACCAGCTGCTGCTTGCTTGGGTTTGATCAGAGGTCACAATCTGACATATTTTATAAGAGGCGACGGCGGTCAGAGCCACAGTCAAAGGAAACGGTGTAAATTGAGCCATTTTTATCTCCATATTTCATCAAAAAACATTTTATAAATGAGAGAAATAAACTGGTGTGCAGTAGTGGAACGCATGGAGTTCGTTTCAAGGTAAAATGAGGTCATAAACGGCTGATTTGATCCAAAGCCGATGGCTGGCGGTACCTGGAGAGATCTGTTGCAGCTATAAAAAACATTCACATATCGTGGGCGAAATATTTTTTGACATCTGTTCAATAAATGCAAACAGTGTAGATTTGCAGTTTAACGTTTACCGTTTAATCAATTATTGGGGAAACTGCAGGGAACCTTCAGCTTAACTCCATAGATCCGGTCTGAGTCCTGCGGAGGGTTCGGTCCGTTTAGGCCAGGCGTGTCCAAAGTGCGGCCCGGGGGCCATTTGCGGCCCCTGTGCTGATTTTGTGTGGCCCTCAAACTCCATTTTAAGAAAGATTTGGTCCACCAGCACAGGTGGCTGATGCAAATGACAACTTTTTATTCTTAATTAGGGCAAAATTATTATAGACAGGTGAAAATCTTGCAATTTTAAAATGTTAGGTAAAACAGAGAGTGATTATTTTTAATAACCACACTTTTTACATCCTATTTAAATTCTCAATAAACAGGACCACATCTGTCCAAGGACATTTTCTCAAATTCAGACTTTAGTTTAATTTAGATTTGAATTCATTTATTAAAATTGGCTAAATAGAACAAGTGTTTTCAAAGAAATGCTGACCCAAATCCCATTCTTAAGTTGCTAAATAAAAAAGAATAAATTTTTCCCCTTTGTTTTTTATCAAGCCCAAAATAATGTTCTAACTGGATGACCATCTTTTGATAAGACAAATGAGCAAAAACCCTTTTAACTTTGGATCTACAATGATTTACACGTCCCTTTCTGGCTGAATTTCTGACTAATTTGTTAAATAAAATGATCATGTTTTGTAGAGCAGGTAAAAAAAAATCACATAATTTTTCGGTTGTTTATTCATTATTTATTTATTCATTTTGTGGCCCTCGAGGACCTCTGACTTGATGATTTCGGCCCATGTGCCAAAAAGTTTGGACACCCCTGGTTTAGGCGCTGCCCGCTTATCAGCATCTGTTGTTCATTAAGCTCCTCGGTTCAGGAATTTAAGCCTCCTGCTCGCTGAGGGGGGGGGGGGGGGGGGGGTTCAGAGGAGGGTCTGCAGGTAGCAGGTGATGTTCGTACCGTCCCGGTTTCTACCCACTGGATTTTAAATGGAAGGATCTTTTTAGATCTGTCTGAGTCTCATTAGTGCCATCTACTGGTGAAACTGCATCACTGTCGCAGTCTAACAGTTGTTTTTTTTCTTTTTCTGTCTTTTAATTCAGTTATTTATTAATTAACGAGGGGAAAAAAATCTGTTTTTTTGCTCATTAAAAAAACAGCTTTTGTATTTTGGCTCCTGGTGGTGGATAATTTTTAAACAAGGATCTTCTCCTTCAAAGGCAGAACACAAAGCACGGCAAAAGTAGTGATGGAAAATATTTCTTAATTCAATTTTATTTATATAGCACCAATTAATGACACGTATCATCTCAAGGCACTTTAAAAAATTAAATTCAATCAGATTATACAGATTTTTGGGTTATTAGAACAACCAGTTTATGTTGAGCACTTTATATAAATTAAATCATGGGTTTCTAACTAGCAACCAGCGTGTACATTGTAGGCAAGCAGCCCTTTTTTTTTTTAGCACACCTGTGTTTATCCTGCTCATTTAATTCAAAATGTTTATTTTTCCTGTTTGCTTTCTTTTAATCATACATTATTAAAACTATACTTTTTTTTATTATTATTTTTTGGCCGATCAAAGTTTGCTGATTAATTTTCTGTTTTCCAGAGAGGATCTGACGAGCTTTTGTCCAGCGTCTCCAACGGCCCGTATATCATGAGCACCACAGGTCAGGAAGGGGCCGTCTTCATCTTTTTGTTTTAATCATAACTGGCCTAAAAAGTTTTCTTTAGATGGTTTTTATTTATCACAAATAACCTTTGGTAAACAGCCTAGGTGCTAATTGTAGATCCCCGTGTGCTGAATACCAGGACCGACTAGATCACGTCTTCCTTTGATGTCTCGTCTTTCTAGCCAATGGCAACGACAGCAAGAAGTTCAAAGGTGACGTCAGAGGCCCCAGCCTGCCGTCCCGGGTCATCCACATCCGCAAGCTGCCCGGCGACATCACCGAGGCCGAGGTGATCAGCCTGGGCCTGCCGTTCGGCGACGTCACCAACCTGCTGCTGCTGAAAGCCAAGAACCAGGTACGCCTTTGACCTTCAGCTACGCGTTTTCACTTTTCTCTGCGTTAGGACGCCGCCGCCGGCGCTACGTGGTCACATTCCTGAGACGTCGCAGTTCATCCGCGGATGGATCTGCTTCAGCCTTTCAGGCAGTTTCTCACTGTTTGTTACTATAAATAGGAGCCAGGTGGCAGATTTCTGCTCTGAAAACGTAGGAACCAACACCTGATCAAAGTGGAGAAAAACTCTGCATTTACATTTAGGCTACGTTCACACTGCAGGCCTTCATGCTCAATTCCGATTTTTTTTGTGAAATCTGATTTTATTTTGCGTGTCCGTTCACATTTCCAAATATATGCGACTTGTATGTGATCTCCTGTGTGAACTGAATTCATGCAACTTAAGTGTCCCGCATGCGCATTTGAGGACTTAGACAACTTTATTTGTCATTTTGCATGCACAGAGTGCGTACAAAACTAAATTTCGTTTGCATACAGCTTTAAAAATGACAGTAAATTACAGGATGGAAGGAGGACGCGATGACGTCACACATAGGAGGCGTGCTCAGTGTTTGCGGAAGTAAACATAGTTCGTAATGCTGCAGCGTATCTTGCGTTCCTTAAGTTCTTCTCCAGCCGGAGCCAGCACATTACCGACGCAATCTTTTAAAGAAGATCGAAAAGAAAGAGACAAATTTTTGGCAACGGCGTTTTGTGGGGCAGTAACGTCCGTACAGAGAAACGTGTGGGTGCGGAGTCGAAGCCAGGAATGGTGGGATAGTGATGTGAGCGGCTTTACTGATACGGACTTCATTCACAATTTTCAAATGACAAAGGCAACCTTTATGTGCGTCTGCGAACGGCTCTCTTTAGTGCTCTAACGTAAAAACACACATCTTCGGCGGGCTAAACGCGTCGCCATGGGGCTGTATTGGCTTGCAACAGGTGTTTGTTACCGTATCAATGATGAGTATCAGTGACGTCGGATAAATGCGACCCGGCCGTACAGACACAGGTTACAATAGAAAAAATCAGATACGTATCGGATTCAGGACCACATATCCAAGCGGCCTGGGTCGCATTTGATAAAATCCGATCTGTGCTGTTCAGACTGTCATTAAAAGATCAGATCCAGGTCGCATATGGGCAAAAAAATCAGAATTGGGTCACTTCAGGCTGCAGTGTGAACGTAGCCTTAGTGTCGGCTGTATTAAACTTTCAGATCAATTTTAAAATCAGGCATGTTTAATATCTCTGGCACCAGTGCTGCTAAGAGGGTAAAATTGTTTTATTTAACAGATTTATAGTCGCGTCTGAAGCTAAACTGGTTTGATCAGCAAGTGAAAATGAGCCGATACAATAAAGCTAGAATTCAGTATAATAAAATTATGCTTAACTGAACAAAATAAAAAATAATAACACAATTTCCAAATTGCAGAGGTCTGCAAGTTTTGGTTGGGTAACAATTAACTGATCAGACTTTTAGGCAACGGTAAAATGTTTAAAGTGGTTTTCCTCCACATGGAAGGGAAGAGAGTTGCAGCAGTGAGATAAATTCATTGTATTATTTGTTTTAGAGTTTATATAATCATACTTTTTACCAAAAACTTTCAGGAATCTCAGCACAGCATTAAGTAGCCGTCAGTTTGAAACAATCCTTGTTTATAAAACATCTTTATCTACAGGCCATTTTTTGTTGCTTGTGGTTTTTAATGCAGAGAAAAATCCCAATTAAATCACAATTATGGTTGAAATAAACCACAATTCTGAATTTTGGCAAAATCGTACAGCACTAATCGTACAGCACTCTTCTAAAGTGTTAAGGCTCAGATAGTTTATCTCTCTGCATCCAGGATGATTTCCAGACGCTTTTATTTCTATAGTAAACAGCGAGTAAAGGGCAGATGTGGCAGCGTCATGATGTAAAATATAAATTTATAAATGTCTGTGGATATTTAGAAATTCTGGTTCCCTGCATAAAAATGATTCAAGACAAATCTGTCCCCTCACCTGTCTCTATCCCCTCACCTGTCTCTATCCCCTCACCTGTCTCTATCCCCTCACCTGTCTCTATCCCCTCACCTGTCTCTGTCTCCTCACCTGTCGCTGTCTCCTCACCTGTCCCTCTCTCCTCACCTGTCTCTGTCTCCTCACCTGTCTCTGTCTCCTCACCTGTCTCTGTCTCCTCACCTGTCGCTGTCTCCTCACCTGTCCCTCTCTCCTCACCTGTCTCTGTCTCCTCACCTGTCTCTGTCTCCTCACCTGTCTCTGTCCCCTCACCTGTCCCTGTCCCCTCACCTGTCTCTGGCTCCTCACCTGTCCCTGTCCCCTCACCTGTCTCTGTCTCCTCACCTGTCTCTCTCCCCTCACCTGTCTCTCTCCCCTCACCTGTCTCTCTCCCCTCACCTGTCTCTCTCTCCTCACCTGTCCCTGTCTCCTCACCTGTCTCTGTCCCCTCACCTGTCTCTGTCCCCTCACCTGTCTCTGTCCCCTCACCTGTCTCTGTCCCCTCACCTGTCCCTGTCTCTGTCCCCTCACCTGTCTCTGTCCCCTCACCTGTCTCTGTCCCCTCACCTGTCTCTCTCCCCTCACCTGTCCCTGTCTCTGTCCCCTCACCTGTCTCTGTCTCCTCACCTGTCTCTCTCCCCTCACCTGTCTCTCTCCCCTCACCTGTCTCTCTCCCCTCACCTGTCTCTCTCTCCTCACCTGTCCCTGTCTCCTCACCTGTCTCTGTCCCCTCACCTGTCTCTGTCCCCTCACCTGTCTCTCTCCCCTCACCTGTCTCTCTCCCCTCACCTGTCTCTCTCTCCTCACCTGTCCCTGTCTCCTCACCTGTCTCTGTCCCCTCACCTGTCTCTGTCCCCTCACCTGTCTCTGTCTCCTCACCTGTCTCTATCCCCTCACCTGTCTCTCTCTCCTCACCTGTCTCTGTCCCCTCACCTGTCGCTGTCTCCTCACCTGTCTCCGTCTCCTCACCTTTCTCTGTCCCCTCACCTGTCGCTGTCTCCTCACCTGTCGCTGTCCCCTCACCTGTCTCTCTCCTCACCTGTCTCTCTCTCCTCACCTGTCTCTCTCTCCTCACCTGTCTCTGTCTCCTCACCTGTCTCTCTCTCCTCTCAGGCCTTCCTGGAGATGAACTCGGAGGAAGCAGCTCAGAACATGGTGGGTTATTACTCCTCAGTGATGCCCGTCATCAGACACCAACCGGTCTACGTTCAGTTCTCCAACCACAAGGAGTTAAAAACCGACAATTCTCCCAACCAGGAGGTAACCCCCCCCCCCCCCCCCCCCAGCAGTCTGTTGTTTCCTGTCAGCACCTGTTAACCTGTCCTCCCTGTTCCTGTCAGAGGGCCCAGGCTGCTCTGAGGGCCCTCAGCTCCTCCCATGTGGACGCGCCCATGGCGGCGCCCAGCAGCGTGCTGAGGGTGGTGGTGGAGAACCTGCTCTACCCGGTCACTCTGGACGCGCTCTGTCAGGTAACGCCGTCACATAGAAACGACCACACACTCACACCTACAGGTAACTCAGAGTTAACCCAGCAGCCGTGGTCACTTCAGCCGACGCTACGGCAGATAAACGTCGTCAGAAGCACCGGGGGAACCGGGGCTCTACAGCCCTGTTCTAAAGTCCTGCTGTCCTGCATGTTCTAGACGCGTCTCTGCTCCTCCACACCTGAATCAGACATCATGGCCTCACAGGGTTCTCCTCAGAGATAATTAGATTTTCAAATCTAGGGGTTTTATTTCCTGTTTTCTCCCATCATTTTTCCTCAAATGTATCGAAATTTCCACGGTCGCCATTACTTTCCGGTGAAACCTCAGAGCACTGTCGTCTAGCGATAATTTAGAGCGAGACTTGCTTCTCATTGGTCGGTAATTAAGCGCCGTTATTGGTGGAAATCTGACCGCACGCAAACCTTTAAAGGAGCCATTTTTGCAGGTGACTTTTATAAACAACTTTTTCCTGATTTCCTGTTCGAGACGAGACGAATCCTGACAAAACGCATAAGCACTACACAAAGCCTGATGGTTCAATTCAATAAAATTTTTTATTTCTATAGCTCCAATTAACATCACATCATCTCAAGGCTCTTTCCAAAGTCAGACTCCATCAGATCCTCCAGGTTGGTGAGAAAGTTTCCTCTCTAAGGAAACCCAGCAGGTTGCATCAAGTCTCTCCAAGCAGCATTCACTCCTCCTGAAAGAGCGTAGAGCCACAGTGGACAGTCGTCTGCATTGTTGATGGCTTTGCAGCAATCCCTCATACTGAGCATGCATGAAGCGACAGTGGAGAGGAAAACTCCCCTTTTAACAGGGAGGAGAACCTCCAGCAGAACCAGAACCAGGCTCAGTGTGATCATGGGGTGATCTCTGCATTTTTTTGCTGCTTCCTGGGCCGTGACCGCCGCTCGTGTAGCTGAGGCCAGAAAAACATCTCAATGTGAGTCGGCGCCGCAGCGCACGGCCCATGTGGGGGGGTTTAACTACAATTTCTCATTGTAGTTCTGATTACTTTGAAGCAGCAGACACTCTGTGGTGTTAGACAGTTCTGTCCTAAACCACTTTCTACATCATGTGATCTAAGTAAGAATAAACTGAGCAGTGGTTTGATAGGTTAGTCCAGGGTTCTGCAACCTGCGGCTCTTTGGACTTTCCACAGTGGCTCTTAATTACTTTGGCTACAAATTATACTTTTATTATGGTATTTAAATGTAGTAATGATAATAAATGCAGGTTTTAGCAGTTTTTTTATTGGAATAATTGCTTTTTGTTTTCACAACAGAATGATGCTAAAAGTGTCAGTAATATTACATTTTAAATCAATATTTTTTCATTATGTTGGAAACAGATTTTTTTTTTTACATCATTATCCATAAATATTAACATCTATTCCATCCTTTTTTTTTTTTTTTTTTTTTTAACCTCAAAATAGACATAAAGGGCGTTTCTTTAACGATTTCCTACAGTAGATCTTTATCACAAATTATAAAGCAACATTTGCAGCTCTGAACGTGTTTAATTCAAGTGGACTGTAGGAAAAATGAGTCTTTAGACCGTAAAGGTTGCAGGACCCTGGGTTAAATGAAGGTAAACATTGTGTTTTCGCTTGCAAACGTTATCTTTCTACTAGTATTTGTACATATTGTTAGCAATAAACATTTAATTTGACCTTAAGAAGAGCTCGGTGTCAGATATTTTCTTATGCATCTTAAGTTGTATATTTAGAGTGGACTGAAAGCTGAAGATGCTGCAAATGGCCTCCATTTGTACTTGAAGCAGTGAAAATGTTTGAGCTTCCCCCACTAGCCAAAATTTGACTATAAGCTAAATTTCTGGGGAGAACTCTGCCATTAAAGCAGCAGAGGCCTGTTAATCATCCGTTTACTCAGGATGTGTGGAGGCAGGGAAGCAGCTAAAGCATGCAGGTCAGTGGGTCCGGGGCCCCGGGGCTGGAGGCCCCTGGTCGGCGCCATGTTGGAACGATTCAAGCAAAGAATGCAGGTCGAGACTTTTGCACGCATCAGAAATCACATCTGTGCTCCTGTTTGGTCGTCAGATCTTCTCAAAGTTCGGCACCGTGCTGAGGATCATCATTTTCACCAAGAACAACCAGTTCCAGGCGCTGCTGCAGTATTCAGACGGGACGTCGGCCCAGGCGGCCAAGCTGGTGAGCGGCGCCGGGTAAACCCGTACGTCTCTCCTGCTCCCGGCGGACGGCCTGACGGTGAACGCTGCTCTCTTTCAGTCTCTGGAGGGACAGAACATCTACAACGGCTGCTGCACCCTGAGGATCAGCTTCTCCAAACTCACCAGCCTCAACATCAAATACAACAACGAGAAGAGCCGAGACTTCACCAGGCCTGACCTGCCGTCCGGAGACAGCCAGCCCGCCATGGAGCACCCGGCCATGGCCGCGGCCTTCAGTAAGGACCCCCCCCCCCCCCCCCCCCCCCCCCCACCCCATAACGCTCACACACAGCATCAGTCTGTAAGATTTACCGCATTCAGACCCGTGTGATGCACTGGCGAGCGTCAGAAAGCTATGGTGCATTCAGGAGCATGGGACATTAGAGTTTTCAGAATAAAAAGCTAACAGATGTGCATAATCAAAAAATAACAGAAATACAATTATAGAGCATTCAGTATTGTAAGAAAGCCTACACTGTTTCTGGATAGACACATTACTGCTTAAATTAAGTTCTGTTCCGTTTTTTGCCTCCTTCCTTGTAAATTTGAAACGTCCCATGCTCCTGAATAGGGCTGAACGATTTTGGCAAATAATCTAATTGCGATTTTATTTTTTATTTTTTTCTTAATATTGCGATTTAATGCGATTTTTTTTTATTTTTATTTTTTTTCAGTTTAATTTATGTCTTTTTAAACATATACAAACAACAAATCATCTTGTTTCCTCGCTGTGCAGATTAGTTGCTAAAACCCTCACAGCATCTAAACTCAGAGCAGAAATGATTGCGTTCTGCCTACAATATATTTCAACCAAAATTGCAATTTTGACTTTTCTCTGCATTAACCACAAGCAACAAAAATGGCCTCTAAATAAAGATGTTTGTAAACAAGGACTATTTAAAACAAGAACTTTTAATGTTTCTATTGATCAGAATATTATTCAAGAGAACAGCTTTTAATTGATTTGGACATCAATCCTTGTTGAACATAAAGTGCAACCAACAAGCAAGTCTATGTATTAAACTGATTGACCTGTACTTAATGCTATGTATGATTATATAAACTCTAAAACAAGTAATAAAGTTAGATTATCTCACTGCTGCAACTGTCTTCCCTTCCATGTGGAGGCAAACCCACTTTAAACATTTTACCAACACCTAATGGACGTGTCTAATTTCCTAATTGTTACATAGCCAAAAATTGCAGACTCTGCGATTTGGAAATTGCCTTTTTTTTAAATCGCGATTATATTGAAAATGCGATTAATTGTTCAGCCCTACTCCTGAATGCATTGATATGGAGGAGTTTAATTTCCTTTTTTTTGCATTTTTTTTTTTAAAGCAAACTGTTTGTCTTTTGCTTAAGGACATATTAAAATGCATTTATATGCAGAAAATAGATATATGTTGGTGCAGTAAACATACAGATATAAATTCATCTAAAATTTGTTCTTATTGAGAATAATTTGTAGCGTCTTTCATATCCAATTATTTGAAGTGCGTGGTCATGTGGCCCTACAATGGACGTCATGATAAAAATTTGGCCCTCTTTATCATGGAAGTTGCCCATCCTTGCTGTAAATCATCTTCAGAAACGGGCGTTTTAACTCCTTTATGTCCATGTTAACTGAAGACAACGCTGCGGTTAAAAGATTTGTGATTATTGGGTAAAACTTAGACGCTGTTTCTTCTCTGCAGCTCCAGGAATCATCTCTGCTTCACCGTACGCCGGGGCGACTCACGCTTTTCCTCAGGCCTTCGCCATCCAGCCAGCCAGTGAGTTTAATCTGGGGAAGCTGCAGCCAATCAGAGACTGGCATTGCAGCGTCCCCACAGTCGCTCAGTTTGTTACTTTTAATCCATTTTTTTTTTTATCAATCAGCGTTCCCTTTGGTTTTAACTTGGACCCTAAAAAATTGTATTAAGATTACTGGATTTTCCTTATTTTCATCAGTAAATTGTGTTATTTAATAAAGACTGGGATGAAAAAATAAGTCAACTATCACTCGTGTAGAGAATAAAACAGAAATCAGACGTCTCTGCTGCCAAAACCGGACATGATTTCTGCTGTAATCTTTATTTTCAGTGTGCTGGTGAAGATTCTCAGTCTTCCAGGTCATGATCATTCCAAAAAAATAGTTAAAAAAACAAAACCAACTGGACTTTTTTCCAAAGTTTGAAGACATTTTGTTTAGAAAGCTTTCTCAATTCAAAAGTCTGGAGTAATGTGGAGTTCCAGGCTTTATATTATTACCCAAAAAGGCGTCGTTCTGGCTTAGATAACATGCAAATTAACCTGAAACTGGTCCATCCCTTAGCAATGAGGAGTCGTTAAAGTCATCGTCTCTCTTAACAGACAGATGGTTCGAAAGGGGGTTAAGGAAGCCATTTATGTTAAGAGAGAAAAAACAACCTTAAACAGAAGAGGACGACTCGGTTTCAACTCTTAAAAAATTAAAACACAGCAACAGGTTTGATTCCTTCCAGGTTTCACCTCCATGCAGGTGATGAAAATATCTCTCCTGTAAACCAGGCCAATGACGACCCTAACAACTCCCCGTTGCAAAGGGGTGGACCAGTTTTGGTTTAATTTGTACGTTATTTAAGCTATAACAACGCCTTTTTGGGCAATAATATAAAGCTTGGAACTACACACTACTCCAGACTTTTGAATTGAGAAAGCTTTCTGGACGGGAAGCTGAAACGTCTTCAAACTTTGGAAATAAGTCACGTTAGTTTTGTGTTTTAACTTCTTTTGGGATTTATTTTCAGTGCTTGTTTCAGGTTATTTTGTGCAGTTTTGGGTGTGTTTTTTATCCGTTCCGCCTCTCTCAGTGTCATCCCACTATCCAGGCCTGACGGTCCCCACGCTGCCTGGGACTCTGGCCTCTCTGGCTCTCCCCGGCGCCGCCAGGCTGGGCTTCTCCACCATCCCGCCGGGACACTCGGTTCTGCTCATCAGCAACCTGAACCCTGAGGTGAGCGTTGTTCCCTGCACCATAACCTGCACTGATGAGCTCCACATTTTCACACACATTTTATTTTAACCCTGAAATGACAAAATATATATAAAAAAAACACCTTAATCAGTGAAAAAAGTAAAATTCCCAGGATTCTGTGTAATCTGACCCATAATGATCTGGTCCTGATATCCTGCCGCTAAAACACAACCAATTCCCTCCCGGGTTTTGTTCTCCGTTTTATTGTTTCGCCATCTTACTTCCTGTGACTACCCCCCCCCCCCCCCCCCCCCCCCCCCATCCCCTTACACCTGCATCCTTACACAGAACACACCTGCAGAAGACACACACCTGTTCAGTTATGTTTGAAATGATCTTATTTTGACATTATCTAACCCCTCCTCTCCAAATGTAATTTACCCTTCTGATTGACCCCTCACTTGTCCTTTTTTTTTCTCTTCCCCTTTTAATTTGTTGCCATGGAAACGCCTCGGACCCTCCACCTGTTCTGCCCTCCCACCTTTACCTGTCCTGTCCCTCCGCTGCCTTCTCTGCTGTCTTTAAAGAGAGTTACGCCCCACTGCCTCTTTATTCTCTTCGGTATGTTGTCACTAGCTTCTTATTTTTGAATTATCAGTACCACCTGGATGTTCTGGTTTTTGTTTTGAATTTCGTTTTTTTTTTTTTTTTATTCTTTTTATTTATTTCTATTGATTCATGAGAAATGAGTGTCTGCTTGTTTTGTCCGATCTTCTGTGTTGATTTGACTTTATTTACAATACGTGGAGCTTTTCCTCTGATGTTTGATGCTTCAGTTGCAAATTGAAAGCAGGCAAAATCTTAAGATATTTCCATCAGGTCTTTAATAATAATGGTAACAAAATAATTTGTTGTTGGAAACAATGCATAACCAAGATAAGCTCAATTGTATTTGTTTTAACTAAGTTGTTTAAAACAACTGGAAATAGTCTCATTTTAATATCTACAATGAATCAGTTATTTTATTAATAAACTAGAAAATTCCCTGAAGGAACACAAGCCTTTGGTTGATATGGTCCAAAATTGACCTTAAAGCCTATTAGAAATCTACAAACCTATATTTGTAATAATTAATAATTATTAAAGAAGACTACTTTACTTGAAAAATGCTAAAATTTAATAGCATGCTAGGATTAGCATGTTGATATCCATAGCAAACCTTATATAAGTCATAAAGCTAGGTATTTTCATATGAGCCATATGTTGGCTAACATGCTACTATTATCATGTTAGCCAACATGCTACTATTATCATGTTAGCCAAGATGCTACTATTATCATGTTAGCCAAGATGCTACTGTTATCATGTAAGCCAAGATGCTACTATTATCATGTTAGCCAAGATGCTACTATTATCATGTTAGCAAAGATGCTACTGTTATCATGTTAGCCAACATGCTACTGTTATCATGTTAGCCAACATGCTACTATTATCATGTTAGCCAACATGCTACTGTTATCATGTTAGCCAACATGCTACTGTTATCATGTTAGCCAACATGCTACTGTTATCATGTTAGCCAACATGCTACTGTTATCATGTTGGCTAACATGCTACTGTTATCATGTTGGCTAACATGCTACTGTTATCATGTTGGCTAACATGCTACTGTTATCATGTTGGCTAACATGCTACTGTTATCATGTTGGCTAACATGCTACTGTTATCATGTTGGCTAACAGCATTGTCTACTGTAGTAACAGCAGCTTATATGCTGTCATAATTTAAAATGCTTACATTAGCTAAAAGGCTAACACTGTAACACTGGCTATCAGTGCTAGGCTAAAGTCGAATAAATTGGTAGCATTTGGTAACGCCGTAGCTAAAATTCTACTAATAGCATATAAGCTAACAGTAGTTGGCAGCTTCTGCTGTAATAACAGAAGCAGATATGCTGTCATTTGCTAAAATGCAAACATCAGCAGGACTTTTACTTTAAAAAGTGTCTTAGCCTTATGATTTGAATCCAACATGCATAACAGTGAGTTTCTTATTTTAGGGAGTAACTTTGTTTTTGGAAGCTGTCTGTTTGCTCTATTGCAATACATGTGTTGCTAACTTAGCTCTTTATTTCCGGTTGGTTTTAAATAACCATCAGGAAATATTATTGTCATTAATGATGATGATAATAAACATACTGTTTTTAATTAATTTTTTTATTACTACTAATTATGTATTTTAAAATGACACACCTCTTTATTGTGTTGGACACTGACAATCATCTCAGACCTGAGTAATTGTATTTAGGGCTTAAATAAATGGACTCAATTAGAATCTACACCCATCAGCCAAAATGTTAAGTTTCTAATTTTCTGGACTTCCCAAAAGAGTTCAAGGCTGCGTCCTGATGATTTCTAACCATCAACGCATTGGTGCCTTTCAGCAAACTCTGAGGAGCTGCACGTATTGTGTGTTTTATTTCAGTTCACTGAGCCGCAGTTTAAGTTTGCATGCTGGGTTTCTTTCAGTTTGCATGTCCTCAGTGCTCAGCCAGCTGCGCTTGGTTTTGTTTCATCAAATCCCCATAATTCAGCGACTACATGGTTTAATCTGCCATCATTTGAAAATTTGTTTCTCACACTTGTCCTTAATTTCCTCACTTGCATTTCCTATGAGTAATCATTCAGAAATCCCCGGCTTCCAAGTTATATTTACCAATTTGTCGATGTTCCCATTTTATTATGCCAGTATTTTACTGCTACTTTTAACCTCCTTCCTGGTGAATTTTATTTCCTCATCAAAATACTCCCATCTCCCAGTTTAATCTTCCCATAAATTGTAAAGTGAAAGGTCAGGCTGCAGGCAGATCTGCTTCATACATGACTTTGTACAGTTTTTATGGGTATAGCTCCATGTCTACATTGTTATAGCGTGACTAGAACTAAGACAGATATTTAAATTGTTTATTTTTATTTCCAACTGTGTGTCAAGGTGTTTATGGGGATGTGGTGAGAGTGAAGATCCTGTTCAACAAGAAGGAAAATGCTCTGGTCCAGATGAGCGACAGTACTCAGGCTCAGCTAGGTAACTGCTTGCACATGCTCAGTGTGATCCAAGTAGGTGTCTTTATATGCAAACTGCTGCCGACCGGTTAGTCTTCATAACTCTTGTGTTTAAATTGGCTACAGAAAGTTGTAAAGATATAGAAACCATTTTGTATGGACTTCTTTTTGCCTCAAAAGGTCTGCTGGTTAGACGTTACCCTTTAAAAGGGAAGCAAACTAACAAAGAAGAGCCGAACATGCAGAAAATTAATCCATTTAAAATGGATTAAGATTAATTAAAGTGTGTCAAACTCAAGGCCCGCGGGCCAAATCCGGCCCAACAAGGCAATTTATCCGGTCCTCAAGAGCCAAAAAAGGCGTATTGTGTCATAAAGTAGAGGCATATATCCTTTTAAAGTGTATAAAGTTGCTAAAACTGTGCCTTCTGTAGCAAATGTTGTTTTTTAACTGTGTAGTAACAGCATCCTGCCACTAGATGTCAGTTTAAAACAACCCAGAAATGTCCAAAAAGAGAGAACGTGATGCAGAACCACTGAGCTATATAATACACTGGAGTGCTGATTTTGCCGAAAAACTGAAGTCACTGGCCGCCATCTTGCTACTCCCTACTCTCTCAGAATCCCATAGGATTTGGTTGCAACAACAAGCAGTTTTCTGGCTGAGTGAAAACGTTTCACAGGTAATTCTACAGTCAGTGGATGTACTAACACTATCAACCACTAGGAAATTAGGCGCTGAAATATTTAGTTATTCATATTAAATATATATATACATATATGTAAATATGTTTTTGTATATTGTTATTTATGTTTATAAATTATATATATATATATATATATATATATATATATATATATATATATATATATATATATATATATATATATATATATATATATATATATATAGATAAAATGCAAAATATTTCAGCACATGACTTTTTCAGTACTTGATAGTTTTAGAACATAACATAAAACATATATGGCATTTGACATTTTTAAAGTTTTAAGCCCCCCCCCGAACATGAGTAAATCCTCGTTATTCGATGCTGTAGCGCACATATTCCCTAGTTACTGAGGGGAAATAGGGAGTACCAATATGGCGGCTGGTGGCTTCAAAGCGACTCGTTCAAACAGACGGTGATTAGCACTCCAGTGTAGAATATAGCTCAGTGTGCAGAACGATCAGTTTAAAGTGTAACTCACCCCAATATCAACTTTTTTTTGCAGATAAACTGTATAAACTGGGCTTAAGTTGCTACTTTTATGTTAATGTGCTTTTTCTTATATTTCTATGTGAACCAAAATTAAATTAAATCAAAAAATCATCTGTACAGGTTCAACCGGCCCTTTTTATGGCTTCATGAGGCCAAAGTGGCCCAGTATAGAAATGAGTTTGACATGCCTGGATTAAGAGAACCCTTCCTTTGCAGCCATGAGCCACCTGAACGGCCAGCGGCTGCACGGGAAGCCTCTTCGCATCACGCTGTCCAAGCACACCAGCGTCCAGCTTCCTCGGGAAGGCCACGAGGACCAGGGCCTGACCAAAGACTACAGCAACTCCCCCCTGCACCGCTTCAAGAAGCCTGGTTCCAAAAACTATTCAAACATCTTCCCGCCTTCGGCCACCTTGCACCTCTCTAACATCCCGTAAGTCCCTCTGACCTGAATCCAGACCTGAATCCAGACCTGAATCCAGACCTGAATCCAGACCTGAATCCAGACCTGAATCCAGACCTGAATCCAGACCTGAATCCAGACCTGAACGGCTGTAAGATGAGAAAACCACTCAGACGCCCTCATAAAGCTGCTCTGTTTGTGTTTTCAGCCCGTCTGTAGTTGAAGATGACCTGAAGTTGCTGTTTTCCAGTTCTGGAGCCATCGTCAAGGCCTTCAAGTTCTTTCAGTAAGTCATTTATTCACTGTTTCCAGTTTTCAAACCTTAAATAATCCTGCCTACTACCTGTTATTACTGAAGGTTACCGCTGTGTAGTTATAGCCTAGAAGCTGAGTTTAAATCCCTTTTTAGACTGAGTTTAAATCAGTTATCCTGTCGTTAAAGACCGTTTCTTTGTCTTTGGTTTTCCATCCTTTATCTGACACTTATGCCATTTAGTCTAAATATGGTCCTGCTTTGTCTTTGTCTCTAATTTTGACCTAGAAGATGCTGTAATTCAGAGCAAAGCTCTTTCTTTCTCCCTCCTTTCTTCGTCGTTGGTCCTTTAACACCTTCCCTGAGTTTTGCACAATCTTTATTCCTCATTTTCCACCAGGATCCCCGTCTTTGCTCTGAGGCTCCATTATAGCCGTTAGATCCATCTAATACGTTCCTAAAGCCTCTTTCTTTGGCTTGTATCTGACACTTTTTCCTGAATCCTGCCCTGCGTCTTAATGCCTGGATCAAATCCTGCTTTCAGACTCGGACGCTGCTCTTGAAGACGCTGGTCATGTTGTTGTAAGTCCCAAGCGAGACTATTATCTCTGTCTTTGACGTGTCTTCTGTCCACTCGTCTCCATTCTGAGCCTCGAGTCCTCCAGCTTCAGCCTGAAGGTCCATCATTGTGTCTTCTTCATTCTTTATCTCAGGCCAGCTCCTATTGTTGAGACTTGGATCCTGGCCTCCTTAACAAATAATGAACAGAAAATGAAATCTTAGACTTTAAGCTCACTGTCGTAATAAAACGTCTTTTCTTTGCCTTCATCGATCCAGAACGACCGTTCCCTAACATTTGATCATGTCCTGGGCCTTTGCGCTTACTTTTGGACCCTCGTCCTACCCCTGATCACCGTTATTTCTTTACCCCGGGTTGTTTTAATGACTGCATTCAGGCTCGTCTCGTTGGAGCCTCTAGCCTGACATGGTCATACTCAATTCTAGTCAGAATTTGAGTCTGATACTGCTCCATAGAGCTGTGATTATGGGGCGTGTTTCGAACGAACCAGGAAAAAAAATTCCTCTGCATTCAATTGGATAGACCTACAACCAATAAGAGCAACGGAGTGTGTGACGTATGTTAAGAGACGCGTAGTTGTTGTCAACGGAACTCAACGGTTAGCCTAGCATAAGAAGATGAGCGTAAGGATCCAACAATGCAAAAATGGAAACTAAAAATAAGTAAAATCATCTTGAAGTTATTGCATTTGTCCTTGATTTGAGCACATAAATAAGATGATCTGCCAATGGAATGAGTATTTTGACCTCTAAAATAAGATAATTAGATATGTTGCACTCTAAATGAGATAATGGGAATGAATTGTTCCTATTGTAAGTGTAAAAATCTCATTCCATTGGCAAATCACCTTATTTACCTGCTCAAATTAAGGACAAATACACTAATTTCAACAAGATTTGACTTATTTGTTGTTTTGTTTTTGCAGTGAAGGAGTCCTTCAACACACGAACCTGTCGATATCTTCTAGAACAGACCTAATAGCAGAATCTACACACCTCAACTCTCCAGCGGCAGCCATCGCTGTTGTAAACGAATTCAACCCAAGCGCGCTTTGGTGACGTGGCTGATTACGTTACTGTTGATCATATGTCCATCATCGTATAAAGCCCGCCCTGACAATTTGATTGGCCCGCCAGATATTGGGCGAGCATACTCGCGCTACTATTGAGCAATGCCAGACCGAACTTCCCGACCTAAAACGTTGTGGGCGGGGCTAAGTTCGGAATGGCACCCAGGCTATGGAGCCTCCACCTCGCCTCCTGTTTTAGTCTTAAGTGACGTCCTCCCCTCCTTCGTCTGAATCGCCTCTGTCAGTTTGTCCAAAGCTTGCGGGGGAGATGAAAGCGTTCTGTTTTCTGATTCAGGAAGGACCATAAGATGGCTCTGATCCAGATGGGTTCGGTGGAAGAGGCCATCGACTGTCTGATCACGTTCCACAACCACGACCTGGGAGAGAACCACCACCTGCGGGTCTCTTTTTCCAAGTCCTCCATCTGAGCCGCCGCCGCCTCTTCCATGGCGTCCACTACACTCCAATCATTCCGACGCACGTCTGCAGAAACCACCGTGAAGTCTGCTGTGATGTTAAATTATTGTTGTTTTTTTTGAAGCTTTTAAACTCTTTACCTTTTAAAAAGAAGGTAGGAATAGAACGTAGAAGCTCCACTTCAGAGGCGGTTCTCTGAAGGGCTGCAGGTTCTCTCTACAATCAGAGAAAAGTCAGTATTCTGAGTTTTAACTGTTTAATACCAGGTCAGATTTGTTTGGTTGTTGTCTCAATCTAATGTCCTCCTTGTTGGGAAGTGAGTTTTTTTATTTTTTTTAAGCCTCTTTTGCCTTTTGACTTTAGGCCCATGTTTAGGGGATTAAAGTCCGCCTTTACAAAAGAGCACGAAATGTTAAAATACTGACTTTTAACTCAGAATGATCACTTTAATCTCTGATTCTTGTTGTCACCTGATTTAAAAAAAAAGAAGAAAACTAAGGTTGTAAATAAGGAGCCCTGATGATGTTTGGGGAGCCGTAGCTGAACCTTGTGACCGTCAGATTTCACGCAGGCGTCCTGTGGAGACGCCTGCTTTGACCTTAACAGGACCCCTGTGCCTTATTCCCACTCAAACACAAACAAACACAGCCTCTGCGAATTGGCAAAAGCACGTTTACATTAGATAAAGGTTTTCTGTCGAGATGTATTACAGATATATTCCTATTTTTGTGTCTTTTATTGGTGTTGTCAGTGCTCTTAGTGTTTTGTAATGTTGGTTACTGTAGCAGCAAACGTGTGAACTCAGCGTGTTTTTAGCAGCTTCGCTACGTCCTTAGTCTAGGTTTAAGTTTATTTCTTATTGCTTTCTGGCTCTTTTTTTTTTTCATTTCCAAATATGCAATCATAAAGTAATCATATATATCGTAGCAATATTTTAATCATTCCTGATCTTTGTGTTTTCTTTCATGTTGGTGAGCTCGACTGTTGTCGCTGGCTTCTTCGATCCGAAGATGAATGTTTTTTTTTGTTTTTGTTGTTTTTGTTGTCAGCCACGTGTCTCTCGGAAAGGTTTTTTTTTTTTTTTATTTATACGTTTGTGATCCACTACAGCTAAAACCAAAAACAGCCTTTTTTTTTAGATGCAAACAATGTCACCTGCCTCAGGTTTCTGATTTTAAGGACTAAAAAAAAAAACGACAGTGGTGTCTTTAGTTTCCCTGTGAAAAAACTCGCGGCTCCGCTGGACTCGGTCCACTGCCGTGACTCGGCTGTCGTTGCGTTGAGTGCCTTCAAGCCAGCGCCGAAGTCCAACATCCTTTTGATGCTTTAGTGAACGTTTGGGCCAGAAGACGCCGTCTTCTTAATATTATGAGCTGTCGACATTCCAGCCACGTGGAAGTAGAGGAGGTAGAGGAGTCGGGTTAGGCAGAATCTGCTGCTGTTCAGGCGGCTTAAAAACCCAAGAAGGAACGTAAAGTGGAGAAAAAGCTGCTGTCCAACAAAACCGCGTCTCATCCGTGTCCTCCATTAACTACAGGGAGTTGACACTTTTTACTTTATTATAAAGGGTCTTTTTCCAGCTCTTCTTGGTTTAAATTAATGTTACAAGTCAGATTATTTTAATAACTTTATTTTTTAAATATGGGTGGGGGGTTAAAAAATCTTCAAAGTTCTAAAAATCCCCTAACAACTCTTAAAAATTAGACTTCCTTCTGCATGTTTACAGCTTTTTCCTTTTTTGAGCATCTCCACCTCACTGGGGATTTCCCCCTAATGCTCTGATTGGTCAGATCTGATGGTCCGATCAGGCTCCGCCCACCTACCAGCAAGCGAATCAAACGCATTGAACTTTCACATCTGGATCTGTTTATTGGACACGGATGCTTTCTGTTTGACTTTTGTTAAAGTCTCCATTAAAGCCAGAGAATGAGAAAGATGTTAATAAATAACGGTTTCTGTTCCCAAAGCAAGCAATCTCCTCTGATTGGTCCGCTGTCTGGCTCCGCCTACTACTCAGGATCATCCAATGAAATTTAAAATTCAAAGGAAGCTTTTTTTTTTTTTTTATATCGGTCTAGAAGTAAGCGTGATTCTTAAAACTGATTCTCAAAAAAAAAAGAAAGTAACGCTTAGTCATAGATATTTCTGTTTGGATACCATTCAGTGCTTTAAAAACGATTTAAGAAAAAAAAAACTGTCTGACATCCCGCCGGTTTCTGTACTCTCGCGAGTTTTGAGGATTTCTCATCATCTTATAAGTGGACCAATGAGAACGCTCCAAGATGCTGGACTTCTTGTCCATTATGTAGACAAGCTGTGAAACCTGTGAATAAACTTTTAACCTTAAACACGACAACCTGGCGACGTGTACAGCTTCTCCCTGGGTGCCCCTGAATGCATCACGAGCTTTTTCTGATGGGAGGGGGGGTCCGACTGTACATACATGTTTTATAGACGGCTGTCTGAGGTGATTGTTGGTTTTATATCCAATGAAACGTGTATATTTTGATTCGAGTGCAACCGGTTCTGAGCCTTACATTGTGTCACAAAGAAAAACAATAAAAATAAATTTGTTTTTTTTTTAAAACAAAGACTGTTGTTATTTCTTATAGAAGTTTTATTAAGGGAGGCGGGATCTGCTGACAGATCAGAGCAAAGCCAAGATTTTAAAACAAGACACCGACCAATATTTGCACCAATCCCACCATGTCTTCTTTTATAACAAGTAAATCAGAATATTGTTGAAAAGTTAATTTAATTAAGGAAAATGTTTTTTGTCCTACTGCTCAAGCCTTTATTTCTGTTACTTATGATTTTCCACTTGCAGCCAATCAAAACTGTTTAAAGATCAGAATATTACACCAAACCAGCAAAAACCCTTTTTAATACAGAAATGTGGGCCTAATTAAAGGTGTATTTAGGACCTGCTCAAAGGTTATTTTTGAAAAGGTGCATTTAATCTGAGCTTCATTCCAGTTTACCTATATTTCCCACTAAATAGTATTTATCATATTTAAAATGTCTATATTAAGAGGAAAAGGGAACCGTTTGCCAATAAATCTATGATGAACAGGTTAAAAACTGCTGTTCGCCTTCCCTAACCTGATCACTGTTACCGAGTCCTATCAGGTAGTGACACAGTGTACCGTAATGCTCCTAATATCCATTGAGCGGAGCGGCTTTGTTGCTAACCAAAGTCATATTTACACATTTTAACAGATTTTTGAGCACATTGTACCACATACAATCTCATATATATATATATATATATATATATATATATATATATATATATATATATATATATATATATATAGTATCTGGCCCTCACAATGTCTGCTGAGAGAAACTCTTATTAGAAAACAGATTTATTTCTTTAAGTAAGAGAAATCTAAAATATTTCTCTATTTTAGAACTACGTCTGTGTTTTTATTTAAAAGTGAAGAAAATAGAATAAATTTTTTTTAATATTTCATCTTTAATAGGATTTTTTTTTCTACCTGTCTTTTTATGGAATCTGACCCCAGGAAGAGTAGCAGATGCAGTGCGCTGCTGATGCTAACGGGGATCTAAGAACAATAAGCAATAAATAAACAACAAAAAGCTGGAAAAATACAGGAAGTGAAGACGTTACGGTTTTTCTGGCGGCCCACTGACCGGCTCAAAGACAAACGGAGCGAAGGTTAACAGACAGATGAAAGCAAAATGGTTCTGATTCCCAGAGATGCTGAGCTCAGGCAACAGGCAGCATGGTGGCTGGTTGTGGGTTTGAAGCCCGGCCTGGGTTCATGATCTCCCTGTTCATGTTAGGGTTCTCTCTGGGTAAGGCAAGGCAAGGCAAATGTATTTATATAGCACAATTCAGTACAAAGACAATGCAAAGTGCTTTACATGATTAAAATATAGCAAAATAAAACAGAATAAAAGCAATAAAATGTAGATAGAAAAAAGAACAAAAAAAGTGGTGATTCAGGACAGTTGAAGGCAATCTTAAGCAAATGTGTTTTTAATCTTGATTTAAAGGAACTCAGGCTTTCCGCACCTTTACAATTTTCTTACTCCGGCTTCCTCCCACAGTCCAAAAACATGACTGTGCTGGTGAAGATTCTCAGTCATCCAGGTCATGGTCATTCCAAAAAATGTAAAAAACAAAGCAACTGGACTTGTTTTCCGTAGTTGAAGACGTTTCGCTTCCTCTGTTCAAAAAGTCTGGAGTAATGATGAGTACCAGGCTATATACCCTGCCTAACAAAGGCCTTGTAATGGCTTAGATAACATGCACATTCAACAGAAACAGGTTCACCCCTTAGTAATGGACGGTCGTTAAAGCCATTAAGCCAGCAGATTGGACCGAAACTGGTCCACTCCTCTGTAACGGGGAGTCGTTAGGGTTGTTATTGGCTTGGCTTAAAGGAACAATGTTTTGATCACCCAAATCAATTGAAAAAGCCTTCTGGAGAGGAAGCGAAACGTCTTTAACTACGGAAAACAAGTCCAGTTGTTTTGTTTTTTGCCCTCTGCTGGTTGTTAACCAGCAGAGGGCGCCCAAAGCCCAGAAAAAACACCAACTCATGGTTTTTCTCCAACAAGTTTAACTACGAGACAAGAAAATCCAGAGCAACGTTAAATAACAATAAATCTATAAACTATGCTTTTTCTTTAAGTAAACTCCCTTAATGGAATGACTTTTTATTTCTTAGGAAGAATATTTTATCCCATATTTGGGGGGCTTTATGGTCCCTAATAATATATAACATCTGGGTCTGTATGTGAATGACTGATCAGAGGTGAGTAGTAACTAATTACATTTACTTTTTGATCAAAATGTACTTCTATGAGTAGTTTTACTGCACTGTACTTCTTACTTTTACTTAAGTAAATATTAAGAAGAAGTATCTCTACTCTGACTTGAGTAAAATGTCGGCTGCTATGTCCACTGTGAGTAACTTTGAATAAAGAACAAACTTTTTTAAACTAAAAATGCTTCAGAGAGACAAACATCTACAGTTTCTATTAAGGTGACACTTCTTGTTTGAACACAAGTTTTGTTGTTTTATTGTTATTTTCTATCTGCTGAGCTCATTACAGGTCAATTAACCACAGTAAACAGTAAATATTGTCATTGGAAGTACTTTACACCGTCCTGATTAACTGTATACATTAACCGCTTGATTTCACAAGTTTTGTGTTTAGGAAAGCGTCTCTTCTGCCTGAATTTGTTATTTCGTAATTGTTTGTAATTTAAACTCAGGATCTTCTTACATTATTTCATCCTTTTTAAATTTTTATTTAGCCATTTCTTATTGTTTATTAAATAATAACCACAGTAAAAACCTTAAGAGTTTCTTCAAGTTCAACTTACTTTTCCAGTCTTTATTTTATTTATATTAGCTGAACTATAGTTTGTTTTTACAGCTCCTTGCATGCAAATTTTCTTACTTGCTAAAAATAAATCTGGTCTTTTTCTTCCTCTGCTGTGATTCCGTCAGAATCTGCACAATAAAGCGTTAAAGTGTCGCTGAATCTCTGCTGAAGCTGGAGAAGTCCTCTCCCTTCCCCGTGTGGATGCTCTCCTCTCTGATTGGCTGACGGAGGCGTGTTTCCCGGGCGTCCTGCCAGGCTC
This sequence comes from Fundulus heteroclitus, assembly GCF_011125445.2. Taxonomy (NCBI): domain Eukaryota; kingdom Metazoa; phylum Chordata; class Actinopteri; order Cyprinodontiformes; family Fundulidae; genus Fundulus; species Fundulus heteroclitus. The sequence continues at coordinate 1,437,063 of NC_046369.1, forward strand.
AGCTGGCCTCCAACCAAACACTCAGCGCTCCGGCCGACCTCATAATGAGATAATGATGACAACATGGCTGAACCGCGGCGAGAGCTGGACCGCTGCCACCGCCTCGCTCCGTGTTTGAGGCTCTCTGCGTGTCTGTGTGGCTCGCAGCATCCATGGAAGAAGGTCTGCAGCATCCTCCATGTCCTCCACGTTTCACAACAAAACACGCGCTGTACCTTTAATTCATGAATCGTTCAGTCTGGGTTTGCCAAAAAAATAAATAAATGAAGGACCCATAGAGAGTTTCTCTCTGAACTTTCCTAACTTGGTTATGTTAGAAAAGCTTTGCCACTCGACTTTAACTGGAAGAATAATGACTTGCTGCTGCATCTTGACTAGAAACAACTTGATGCTCTCATTAAAATAAAAAATAGTTTAAATTTTCATCAAATTTTCATTTAATTTCCATCAGGTTATCCCCCTTTACAAAGCCAGTGTGCAAACTTCTAGCATCTGCATGTAAGATACTGACTACTAATACAGTTTCAGTCTGACATCTCTGTCCACTCATTATGGGCATGAAAGTTGTATTAATTTTGCACCTTTAAAAATGTATTTGAACTTTAGTCTGGATAGATTACAGAGCTATTCAATTGGAAAAAAAAAATCTGAAAAAAGAGCACAAATTACAATTTAACTTCAGGGCTTTTCTAATCTATACAGAGTAAAGTGATGCAAACGTGCCTAATTATACATATACCCAAAAGTGTTTGTGCAATCTTTACAATCCAAAAGCCATTTTTACCCTCAGTTCAGCTAATCAAAACCCATTTAGAGCCACAAATGCTTTTGAAAAAATATATATTTTATAAACATCTGCTATAGAAAATGTCATTTTTAACCATTATTGTTTTACTTATAAGTTCTAAAATAAAGAAAAACAAAACTTTAGCAAAAAAAAGGATTATTTCATTTTTGTTATTGGATGTGGATATAAATATAACGAATATACATATGAATGTTATCTTTAAAATCAAAAACAGATCTACCGCTACTTTTAGTCTTCTGTTTGTGGAAGATCAATGCAATTGTTCCATAAAGCTGGATTATATTATTATTATTATTATATTACACATAAGTTGGAACAGGTGTGCAAAAGTACAGCTTGTTTATTAATATTTCTACCTTACTAAGGCCTAAAAGGCCCTAACTGACCCCTGCAAATGAAAGTGAACTGGTTAAAAAGTTCAGGAATTACCCAGGAGCCACCGGGGCAGAGCTTGAACATGAAATAAGTCAGACGACGCTCATTGGGTGGAACTTTAAATTTCTTTTTATTGGCGGTGACTTTTATCAAACACAGGTTCATATCTTAACATTTTCTCTCTGAAATCTTCAAAGCAAATTCGATGAATATAGTTTATTTTCTCCTGCTCATGCAGCGCAGGCAAACAAAGGGAGGCCTGTGACCTCTGACCCCCCTCGGCAGCTTTTGAGCCAATCAGATAAATGCTCTTTTTTTTTTAACTTTACAACAGGACTTTATAAGCATCCAATAAGAAAATATAAAAGCAGATTTTTTTGTCTTTGAAAGAATAGAATATGGAGACATTTTGACGTAGAAAAACATTTCCTCCTCGAGTACACTTAGCTTTTTTTTTCTGTAACTATTCCTTTCTTTTACTTTTAGTGCCACAACAAACTAAATTCAATCACACAGAAATCAATGGGAACATGGTAACAAGCTAAAAAAAAACAAAAACAAAAAAACCCCACTGAACCAGTACCAGCCAACAGAACCAGAATTCACAGGACTACAGGGACCAGAATGCATTGTGATTCAAGCAGGAACAAAAGAAAAAACAACAACAAACATCAGACTTTACATCATATATGGATAATCTCCTGTTTGAAAGCGAAACCTCCGTGCCTTTCGTATCGACGTAAACATCTTCGTTTCCCCCGTTCTCCACAGGAGTCGCGTTACGTCGCCCGTCCGCCCGCCGTCACAGTGCCGCCGTTTGAGATACTGCATTTCCCAGCATGCCCTTGCTCCTCCGCGCACAAGGACACACCTCCCGCCATCGCCTGGGATGGAAGGACGTTATGAGGTGATGAAGACAACAGAAAGTCCGGGGCTGGGGCTTGGAGATGAAAAGCGCCACCACAAGGTGTCGCTGTTTCTCAGTCCATAAAAATTCAGCACCAGTGTGGGGGGGTGGGTGGGGCATAAGGGGGGGGGGGGGGAGGCCATTTATATATTTGTACACTTGTATTTTTCGCAGAACATTCGGTTTTACTTTTTATTTACAACAAAGCGACAAAAATTTAGAAAACAAGACGTAAGCTCCGCCCCCTTTAAATAAGCCTCAGCTGCTGAGCGGCGCCGCCTGACCCGACTCCAAAGAAGCATCCAATAGAAAAGTTTATCAAGAGTCTTTGGCAGATTTTTCAGGAAGGAAAGGCCGTCGACTGGAAAGGGATTCTGCTGCTGCGGGGCTGTTTAGACGCCGGTTATTTATGACGAACACAGACGAAGACTACAGTCACGGATCTGAGCCACAATGTCCACAACCCTGTTTCCTTTTCAGCTCAAATGCAAAAAGTCGCTTTTAAAGTTGCCGTAGTTTGAGGGCAGATCAATGAAAAGTAGCCAAAACTAAAAAAAATCAGACCTGGTTCTTTTTCCTTTTAACAACTAAGCCATATCTTGATACACCGAGTAGATAATTCAGCTTTCTATACTTATATTCTCACGTAAAATCATTTTTAAAAGTTCATTTTGTATTCAAGAAATTAACTCATGAAACTTGACGCACTTTTTTCAATCCCTACTGCTCTGGCTGCAGTGAATCACCTGATCATTTGCTCTTCACTCCCCGGGGAACCAACGCTTCTCTGCAGCCGCCTCAGTGAACTGCATGTGATTTAAGCTGCTCTACACACAATTGTGTATCAAGCGATGCATTAATGTTCATATTTTTTTAAACGTCATGAAATTTTGCGTCAACATTTTATCATAATGCTGTGTCAACTAATCGTTGCAGCCCTAGTTGCAACTTCTTTGCAAGGTTACTTCTTTTCTACATTAAAATGCAACCAATGAACACGTTAATAGGGATTTCTTCTGACTAAATTCACACTTAAAATCTGGTTCCACATGGCACTGATGTAGTTTGAACCTGCTTAATTTGCTGGATTTTTAAGGCCTGCACTGGAAATGGCTCTAAAAGAGTTAAAGAAAGCTTCCAGGTATTGGAAAACAGGTTGTAGGCCCGCCAAATACCATCAGTACTAAAAAGGTATCTAGTTTCTTTGGAGCCCATTACAAAAAAGAAAAAGAAAAAAGAAAATTAGGTCCAGAAAAAAGTTGAAAATGTTTCTGAGTTCTTAGTTTCTTGCAAACCAAAGTTTGTCTAGACTTATGAAGCGCTAAGCTCTGCCGGAGCTCATTTCCAAATGATCAAGTTAACTTAGAGCCAAAGTCCTTGGCTCCAAAAACATCCTGGGTCCTGTGAAGACGTCCAATGTTTTGAAAACTTTATAATTTTTTTCTTTGAAAAAGAACACAGGCTAAAAAATTTACCTCAGGGTCTAAGCTAGACTTCGGTTCTGATAGAGACCCGAAGTCTTAAAACTGGGTCCAAGACTCCAAAAGATCCTAGTGCCTGAAAGATGCGCTAAGCTCTCCTGGAGCCCAAAAAAATAACATCGGTTTTGTGAGAAAAACAAACAAACTCGGCTCCAAGGGAGAAAAAAAAAAAAATCTGTAAAGGGGTCTTTGGCTCCAAAAGACCCTTGTACCTAAAAAGATTTTAGGACCCGAATGTTCCTAGACCTTAAAATTGCTGTAAACGTGGGTGTGTTCTGAAAAATCTTCAGTTGGAGAAAGATCCTGGGCTCCAAACGATCCTGAGGGCCTAAAAAATGATTTATGACCCAAAATGTCCCAGATTTCAGAAGATGTTCTGAAATGGCCCTAAATCCTAAAAAAATGTCTAAAAAAAGACCCAAAGGCCCGTTTCTATGGTTAAGAAGCAGTTCTAGTTGAAGATACCGTCCTGTCAAATGTTAGGATATCTGGATTTATTATTTACTGCTTGAGCAGTAATTCACAACACATATTAAAATGTTAGTCTTTATTTTTCCTGACATGCATGGAGGAAAAACCCTGAATGGCTGTTTTTTTTTTATAGCTCCATTAAAACAAAACATCCATTTAAAGCCTGCTGGGCTCAGAGACGTTACAAACTACCGACTGTGGCAAATGTGATGGAATTTAATATTTGAACCGCTCCATGATGCTGCCTTTAAGGTGTTTGCATTGATTTGTTTGGCTCCCAGGGGGAAACTGTGGCTCGTCATGACTGCATTCAGACATTTTAAATGCTTCTGGGGCCCAGATGAAGCTGCAGGGTGAGCCGGTCCTTGTGGGTGTTCATGCAGACCAGACGATGCTCCTGGTGACCCGATGAAAAGCTGAAGATGGGTTCAGTCTCTGATGGGTTTCTGTATCGCAGCATCGTGACTCCACTGACCGCCATGTTTTCACAGGTAGAAGTAATTTACAACCGTGCCTTTACTTTAAACCTGGGGGGGTCCCATGATGATCGTCCCTCTGATTGGTCAGATCATCACCTGATTTACTGACGACTTGTTAATCTGGAATACTGCTTTAAGAGACCAAATCAGTGTTTTAACGACTTGCTACAGTTTATTTTATGAGGGGCCCAAAAATAATTATTTTCTCTAAACGATTATTGATCTTTATAGAAATATCTCTGTTACTTTTATCGCCGTTAAGGGTTAACCTGTTGTCATATTCATCATTGCAGATAAAGAAAAAAGCTTTCATGTTCCTGGAATGCCTGCATTTTGATTCCAGTTTACTGTGGTTGCAATGCCTCACCTGACCACTAGAGGGAGGTGCTTCTCATGCACTATAACTTTAAAGGTGCATAGCCACGTTATTTGCCTTTTTTTTATTTATTTATACGTCAGTAGCTCACTCTGATTGCATACAAAGTTTTTGTGAAAGATTATCACGTCCTGCTGGCGTATTAATTGTTATTTTGGTGTTTTATGCTTTGTGTTTTTGCTCAGTTTGTTAGTAAACACAGCCTTTAGTGTTTACTTACGATTTTAACGGAAGTACGTACTGAGCATGTGCAGCAGGGGTTAAAACAAGGAAGCGGCTAACGGCTATTAGCATCTCCCAGTGAAGGTCCAAGATCCAGTGGGAAAAAACGCAAAATGATATGATTCCAAGAAGGAAAAGACTGGAATGTCGCTGGAAATACAGTCTGAACGTTGGTGTTCACTGACGTTAACATGAGTAAATGATATGAGGCTCTTAAAGTTGCTGTAGATTGTTTTATTTAATTAACGGTTGGTCTTTTATCATGTTGAGCTGCTGCTTTACTATTAGGCGTTGCAGAGGGTCAGGCTCGGTCTGGTATTATTTACAATTGATTTATTAATTAAGCAAACCGGCATTATGACAGTTCTGTGATACTGTCACTAGATGGCGCCACATCTGTCTATATCTGCTAATCATGCCCAGTTGATTAGCTATTTTTGTCCACAAAAAGGACCATCAACACATTATCAGGATGGTGGCTTGGTGTATATAATCTTATTTTATCTTGATCAAACGGTTTTCGGTCTTTTTTTAAGCATATAATGTGGCTATGTACCTTTATTTTGATTTCTTTAATTTGGTTATTAAATCTGTAGAGAAAAGTAAATGTGGGTCTTTTTAATTTATTTTGGAAAATAAATTAAAAAAAATCCTTTAAACCCCGGTAAAAATTTATTTTCTCAGAAACGCAGAAGATAACAATTCAGAAAGTAAAGTTGCTTATTTTTTCTAAATTATTACAGTTTTTGTTTATGTAAAAGAGACCAGCTGTGAAAGATGTAACTTTTTATTCTTAATTGTTTTTTGCAATTTTCCCTCAAAGATCCTGCATAAAGATCCAGTCAGTTTTAAATGCAGAAGAGCTCAACCCCTCAACATTATTTCCAAATAAATTTATGTTTATAACTCATCTATAACTGGATGTTTCCAGAGATTTCCAGACTTTTTTTTAGCTATTACTCCATCCTGTGTAAGCTGCATCTTTAACAAAAGCACAGTAAGACTTCCTGATAATTAATTGATCCCTTAAGCATGATTTCTGACAAGATCAAGCTATTTTTATTTTATTTTTATATAAATCTTCCAAATGTTAAAGAGGCAACTATTTTCTCTGCACTGTTGATTTCTGTGCAATGATGCTGAATTCTTTTAAAGAAATTAAGAAAACCACTTTAATGGCACGGCCTTGGGGTTTGGCTCTAGGACTTATAAAACTTTGGCATCAGCTTTAAAATTAACCACATTATAAATAAAACTTCGATAAATGATCTCATGCAAGGTCAGTTTTAGTGTTTTTTCTTTTTAAGAATTTGTACTATGCATAAAATCCAGCCAGCGGTGAACGGTTGAACATGGGAGTCAGTGGAGTCTCGGCTTGTAGATCTGTTAAACAGCGCATTTTTAACAGAAACATCACAAAGCAGAAAAGTTTGCAGAAACTCCGCGTGGAATCGAGGCGCAGCTCAAAACGCCTCCTGTTGCTGATCTCCTACTCCGCATCGATGTCCAATAAAAGGACCAGAGTCTAGGGAGCAAGAGGTGGATTCATTTTCCTTTATTCTGTCCTCGCAGCGGCGGGAGGAAGAGGAGGAGGTGCTACGAGGAAGCGAGCAGGAGGAAGAGGAGGAGCGAGAGCAATATGGCAGAGGGCAGAGCGAGGCTGCTGCCGCCGGTGGTGTCGTCGGTCAGGAAGGGCTCCGGAGATTCGTAAATGGAGTCATCTGAAAGAGAGGAGAGACGGGTTAGCTCTGAAAATCAAATTAGCTCCTGAAACACCCAGTTTCAACCCAAACAACCTGCAGAGATCACCTGTCCTACTTCCTGCTGACGTCTTTTTAATTTGTGGTTCATTTTAAGGTTGTGGTTACAGAACAAAGTTGTGGTGGCTGGGGTTGGGGGTTGGGGGATTGGGGGTTGCACCGGGTTTTCTCCCTGGTCTCAGCTTATGGGGCGGCCGGTCTGCTCGCCCCCATCCTGGTGATGGGGATCACCTCCCGGGTCTGGATGCCCCTCTGGGGTACCCCCCTATCCTGCTCCCCCCCGTCCTAGTGACGCCTCGACCTGCTGGTGCATTGATGGCCCTCGGTGTCTGGGGTTGGGTGCTCGGGTGTGCGCCGGTGTAGGTACCAGATCGACTCGGGGTCCTGCGCCTTCTGATGACATCACTATACATGATTGGTTTAACGTTTGCACAATTACGCTTAACATTGTGATTGGTCTGGACAACTTACTAAAGTAATTATAGCGGGGTGTAGGTTTTAATCGAGAGCGGGATTGCGGTTTGTAAACGGACAATTTTATGAAGAAATTCTCCATGGTCCCTGCGCCTCATGATGACGTCACATTATGGCAACGCCACTCAAACAAACTACATAGAGCCCACGGTCTGCATTTGTAACAAATCAATTTTATTTAGTTAATTTAGCAGTTTCTTTTTTCTCAAAAGCTTCAGGCTTAAAGATGAACATAGAAAAATATGAAATCTTAGCAATTCAAAAATAATCAACCCACTTTAATTGATAAAAATTAGGTAAAATATTAAGGTATAATAATTAACAAGGACCTCAAGCCATTTTACAAAAAATAAAATAAAAAAAAATCAACAAATATTTGACAGTTGGCTCAATTTTTCGGTACAATTTCATCTGGAATAAAAAACGTGATCAAAAAGAACGGCATAGTAAAAGGAGGAATAAACGTTATTGATTTTAAAGTGATGAATGCCGTGATAAAATGAAAATGACTGCAGACTTTTATTAAAAATGAAAAGAGTTTATGGTTTAGTGTCCCTTCACAACTTTTTTTTGTTTTTTAAATTGGAGGAAGGAAATTTCTCTTAAGATGTAACTTTGATCCTGCAAAATTACCGATTAAATTGTCAGACTACCACAGAAGCATTCCAAAAAGATGTTAAAAGTTTTCATGCCTCGATTAACTTACTGGAAAATAACCGTAAATTAACAGAATAAAATTGATTTGTAACAGATGGAGGCGTAATGTAGTTTGTTTGAGTGGAGTTGCTATATAATGATGTCATCGGGAGGCGCAGGCCCCCCCCGAGCTGATCTGGTACCTACACCGGCTCTCACAACCACTATTGAGCATTTTTCTCATGGATAAACCTACAGACACAAGTTTACTCTCATAAACACCTAGAGCAGGGGCATCAAACTCATTTTGGTTGAGGGGCCGCATTCAGCTTAATCTGATCTCAAGAGGGCCACACGAGTAAACTCATTGCAAGATTAAATAGAACTAATAAAAGGGGACTTTTTGTTGATTTTTATATTAAATGAATTTCACTTTTACACAATATATTATGAATAACCTCAGCGCTTTTAAGAAAAGTATGTGCAATTTCAACAATACTTTTACTCAGTTAAACATTTACTTGTGCATTATGCATAAGAACTGATCACAGTGATTGTAAAATGTTGAAAAACATTTATTCACATTTTTTGGAACTTAAAAACACTGTCCTGCATGACAAAATACATCAAACAGATAAAAAAATTAAGAAATAATTTGAATTTTTCCACACCTGAAGCTTAATCTGCTAATTAAAACACAGCACCCCTCGTGGACAATATAGGAACTGCAGATTTTCAATTAAACGAAGTACATGTTTTTTTCAATAATTGTTTTATCATTCTCTTCTTTTTATCTCCTCTTTCTTTCACCTTTTGTTTTTTTCTTCTTGTTCTTCCTTTCCTCTCCTACTTTCCCATTGTAGTGTCCATATCATTTGAGATAATCCCCGCATGAATCATAATAAAACTATTCACATTCATAAATCAAGCGGAGCACTATGGCAAAAGCCGTAATGCTCCACTTGTGAAAGTCAAATCTGATGAGCATTAAGACAACAATTCTTATTGCCATATTGCCAGACAGGACACTGGGAAAAAAAAAAAAAAAAAAAAAGAAAAAAAAAAAAAAAAAAAAAAAAAAAATATATATATATATATATATATATATATATATATATATATATATATATATATATATATATTTTTAACAATGATAATGCATTTAGCCACAGGGCCGGACTAAATTGTTCGGCGGGCCGGATCCGGCCCACGGGCCGTATGTTTGACACCCCTGACCTAGAGGTACTTACAGACTAACTTCTATACAGAAAAGCCCTGTTATTATCTTCAGCTGTCTCTTTATACATGTATTAAATAATCCAGTATATTCTTCAGTGATGGTATCAAGGCCTTTGGTTGATTATCTTATATTGTGACTGTGCAGCTGGAACTTTCCTCATCTGCACACATGTTGGGTTTGTTAAACAGTTAAAAGAGTGAGTGACAGGAGCAGCCGGTGCTCCTGTCTACGTCACAGTAATGAGTCTTAAAGCTGTCGTCTGTTCTGAACCCCAGACTGCTGTGACAAAGTGAAGATGTGAAAATAAAAAAAAAACGCACATGAATAAGATTAACATCGTCCAGTACAGTAGACTGAACATTTTTCTTCAGCTTGTACAGCGGGAGGGAGAAGCATTTAACACAAACACATTTCCAGTGGGGCGACTGACGCTTAAATCACACCAGACAACTCCAGTAACCCGCTTCATGTGTAAAAAAATGTGAAAAATGACGCCGAGCACGCTTACTGATATTTATCCAACCCTTAGAAAAGTCTTGGTTGGTAATATCGGCTTCAGGAAGCCTCCTGCATGGAGAAACTAGTTTCAATCGCTGCTCAGGCGCACCGTCTGGAAAGCTGGAAGGTTCTGGAGGTCTTTGTAGTGAAGTCTGATCTTCAGATTCTTTTCCACATTAATTCAGTTATACGAGGTCGGCCATGTCCCCGTGCTGAAAAAGGCCGTTTTTGTGGTGATGGACACAGGTATTCATGCTAAATTTCCTCTGGGTTGACCGAATATTTTACAGCAAACTTTGAACAAGCTCCGGAATAAACTGCTGGGGACTCTCAGTCATCAAGTTCTGATGTCTTAACGCCAAAGAGAGAGGTTTTACTTTAACAAGTGGAGCTTTACTGCTTTCACCATAGTGCTCTGCTTGATTTCTACATACAAGAAGCTTTATTAGATTTTATTCTCGGACTATTTAATGTTCAATGGACACAGAAACAGGAACGTAGAAGAGAAACAGATGAGACAAAATGCTTGGGACCGTGGAGGTGACGAGAACACCTGATGTATTTCTGTTTTTAGGTTTTAAAATAAAAAAAACAAAATATCTGCCAAAAGAGGATGGATACATTTTTCCTGTTTAGAGGATGTTGATATTTTTAGAAAATGATTTAAAGAAAAAAAAAAAAGCATATACAGTTTTCTAACCTATGGACAAGAACTATGTATCTAAAAAAACAAACAGTTGCTGGTCCTTTTATTGTCTTTCTGATGTGGAAATTCAAAGATATTATTTAATAAAAAATTTGAAAACTGCTAAAACCTAAGCTACGTTTATATGGACAAAAGTAATCGGAATAAAAATGCGTTGTGTAAACAAGCCAATCGGAATATTGTGATCGGATTAAGATGAATCGGAATGAAATTTTAATCCCAATGAGACGGCTGGTTTATGCCGATTAATGGCAATGTAGTGTTGTGCCAGTTCAGACGTGACAGAAAGCGGTAACGGACTACGTTACCCATGATGCAATGTGGTCAAAATGGCCACCAACTCATGTGGTCAAAATGGCCACCAACTCCCATCACGCAACACGGCAAAATGGCCGCCGATCAAGGAAACGGCATCAATTCGGGACGTAACGGACTGCGTTACCCATGATGCAATGTGGTCAAAATGGCCACCAACTCCCATCACGCAACACGGCAAAATGGCCGCCGATCAAGATAAGGTTGCTATAGTGATGGCTATAAAAGCCGATCACACACGATGAGCTTCCTTCTTCCCTGGCTTTTAGCCAACCCGAGAAGACACGCACAGCTGATTCCCACGCCACGTGTTCGATTGCTCGCTGGACCGAGATTTTTCGACGCAACGGTTATTCCCTGCTTTATAACAGGAGGTCGACTTAAATAAGTACTTTTTAAATTCCCTCTGATCAAAAGACTGAGAGACGCCGCATCTCCCACTGATCGAAGAGGACCCCGCTTTTGTCTGGCCAACAAAGCGACTGTTGAACCCGGAGGAAGAAACGAAGCAGCTTCTCCCCCGTGCCGCTGCAGCCTGTGGACAACTGCGCTCGTCGAAGCGCGTCCAGAAAGCCACACTCGGAGCGTTCCGGACCAGCCCCGAGGCAACTCAAAGTAACGGGGTTTTCCCCCTTTCATTTCTGTCTCACCAACAGGGTGTTTAGAAGTGCCTGGGCAGGCGTAGAACTTTGTAGGTGTTGGTTAATGCTTTTATTCCACGACGAAGTTGGAATTATTTTGCTGAACATTTTCTTTGTATGTGCATGTATTTTACAATTGATTTTGCTGTGTTGATTTGTGATCCATTAAGAACCCCGCCGTGGGTTACCGATTTATTTCTTTTCATCTTCTTCCCTGCTTCCCCCTTCTCTCTCTTTCTTTCGCTTCTTATCGATTTAATCTTTTGTCCGAGCAAGTCGCGGGCTTCGCTTTAAACTCCCAGTTAGCTGCGCCCCTCGAAGCGAGGCATTATCCTATCAGCGTAAGAGTGGTTACGTTATTAGGACCTCCCCTCATACGTCATCGTAGCAGCCATCTTGGGAGGGTCACGTGTATCTGGACTGTAGGTAGCTTAGCTGAACTAGCTTTGTGTAAGACATCAAAGCGTCCAGTGAGATTCCCGAAGCTGTTCTGTCTGTCAATGCTGATACGTGAAATGCCGGTGTTTCGAGGGCGGTGTTAAACAACTTTGAGTTAAGTTAAGATCTGCTAACCGCTCATTTTAATCCATTGTTTATTTTGTTTTGTTCTTTATTTCCACATATATATTTTGCATGTTTTAGTTTAGTAATGAGTAAGAATTCCAAAGTTGTTTGAATCAGAGAATTACTGTAACAGGGAATTGCTTTTGGTTCAATAAAACCAACCACTGCGGAATAGACATTGTTTTGGGTTCAGTCCAATTCACAGTTACATGGTTATTCAGAAATCAGAGCTAACCTCCTTTGGAGTTAACATCTGACATTAATACAGAGACAATATCATTGGATGGTGATAAGGAATAAGGATTTAAACTCTAATTGCAGTTACATTGGGGTTCTCACAGCCTGCTGGATAAACCTGGTCGGTTAACAGTCCGACCTGATCATTTATTCCAGCATAAATGAGTTCATAACAGAAAGTTAACTAATGCATTAGTGGTATAAATACTTATAAGCTTATAGCTAACATCACCACCATTTGAACTATATTTGTTATAGCGAAATTTTGAGTTGAATGATTTATTATTTAAATTATAATACCAAATTATAATTAATAATAATAATAAGCATATTCAACCAGCTTATGGCATAGCATAAATTGGCGTCCCTGGGTGGGCTGGAGTCTACTTATTGGCGTTCCTTTAGACTAAATCGAATAACCAGCAACTTATGAATTGAATGAACACAATCCATATTCCAGCATTTTGACTGCTCACCTTGCCAAAAGGACTATTCAGTCATAATTGATTAAGGAGGTATCATTACTAAATATATACGTGTTTGTGGTGGTTTGAGGTTGTTAACCTGAGGTTTGAATATTGATTTCTGGACTGGAAGTCAGCTAGATTGAAATACACAGCAGCCAGCGTCTGCTACTTGTCAATCAGAGTCTGTGTCGTGTTCTGCTTTGAAAAGAGAGACCCTGCCTCCATCTGGTGGCCAGGATAGGTAGTTGCAGTCACGGTTTTAAAGACAGCTTAGATCGCTCAGTGTCCCGGAGGGACAGTTTTGAAAGTCAGTTTCTTTAAACTTACCTTACGGTTACGCCCCTTTGTCTTTTTAATTTTATTTTATTCATTTTTTTTTTTCTCTTTCCTCCCTTATCCCCCTTCTGCTCATCATAAGTGGTCAAAATTGAGCTGTGATTTTGAAACTAAGGTTGCAATTTAGCGGTTTTTAACTGTCATTCTTTGCCACCTCTGAAGCTCCAAAACACTGCTATTTTCCACACATGTGTAGAGCACCTGTTCTGAAATAACTTGCATCACAAACAAAGCCACAGCTTTATCATTTAATTACTGGCCGAAAGGTTAGTGGTCCATGTCACTCAAAGTTAATATTCTCAAAGTTAAACAAGCATATTAACCGTTCCTAAAACTAAGGAGTTGTAAGTCGCAGGGTTGATTCTCCCCTGCGCAGCCTAATTAAACGCACGTATTTGAACCCACTTACTGCAGTTAAGTGCCAGTCATAGTGCGTGTTTGCTGTTAACAGTTAAAGTGAAGCCACTTAACAGTTGTTGTTAGCAGTTGTTGTTTAGCGCTGAGCTAAACTTAAGTGTATGCGTTGTTACCTAGTGCTAAGCTAGAATACAGCGTTGTTATTTGTTGTCTGTTGTTTAGCGCTGAGCTAAACTACAGGTTGTTACCTGTTGTGTTGTTATCCATAGCTGACAAAGAATGGATAGTAGCGGTTCTTCAGTCAAAGGAGCTGAAGGTCCAAACCATTCCATTGGAATGGAGGCCCAGGATGTCATTAGCTCACTGCTTAAAATGACACCGGACGAACAAACCCGTCTGAATCAGTTTAGCATAGAAGACTGTGAGAGGAGAATTCAGGAATTGGTGGAGGAGGTCCAGAGCAAGCCAAAGGGTAGGTTGGTAGCAGATGTTTTGGGTGAATTAACTGCGTTATACCACCGAAGGTTAACGCTAGAGACCGATCTGCGTAACAGAGAGGTTGAGAGGCGTGCTTTAGCTGAGGAAAGAATCAGGGAGCTAGAACAGAGAAGTGTTCAGGGCAGCTGTCATCCCACAGAGGAGCGAGAGGAGGATCGCATTAGCTTGCAGACAGAAGGATCTGAGTGTGAGGACTCCAGAGGAAAACATGGAGATCACACCTGGAGGACATTGGATGAACTGGGCCCTCAGACACCTTCTGAGCGAAGGGTAAGCGAAGGTCAGGACAGATATAGCAGTGTGATACAGAAAGAAATGCCTAAACAACTTACGGTGGCAATCAGGACTGATCCACATGATGTAAATCATGGGAAAACACCTGCTTCCCACCTGACCCCTGACACGGCTCGCTATGATCTTTTCCCCCCACCAGGGCGACGAGAGCACCGTTCCTGGGACACAGGTGAACCCCACTCCTCTGAACTGCGTCCACTGACAAGAGTTCATGACAGGGGGGGTCCCCCTGCGTCCCACAAACGGCCGCCGATGCCAGGTAGGTGGTCAGAACTGGAGCCTCCCTCCCACCGTGGTTACCACAGGCAGGAGTCGTCAGGAGAGGACTCAGATGGACCAGCTCCGATCCCTGAACAGGGACTGCGGATGCGTCAACTTGAGTCCCTGGCCCGAGACATAGAGCGTTTTGATCCTAGCAATACAGAATCCACCATTGATGACTATCTCAGAGAGGTAGAGCGCTGTCTGCTAGACTTATATAGCCCCTCAGCTCGAGAAAAGTTGAAGCTTATTTGGAAAACCACGTCCAGAAGTGTCCATGTTTTCATAGAAAGCCTCCCTCCAGCTACACGTGACCGTTATTCAGCTCTTTGTCAGGCTTTAAGAGAAGAATATTCGGCGTTTACAGACCCAGCTTCGGCAACTCTTGGAGCTTTTGCAATTCAGCAAAAGAGAACGGAAGCACCAAAAGCGTACTACCGTCGCTTGCGGGCTGCTTACTTTCAGGGACGAAATGCTCCCGGCTTGGAGGAAGACCACACTTTCAAATCTTTGTTCCTCCATAATCTTCATGAAAGCGTGCGTTATGAGGTTACCATGCATTGTAGAACCAAGAAACTTACCATGCAGGAAATCAGGAAATATGCGCAGGTGGCATGGGAAACACGTGTCCGGCCCAACAAAGGAGCCGATAGTGATAAAAAGGTTCTGCAGATTCGAGCCAAACCAGAAAAGAGTTTAGGTCTGGAGGGACATGAGATGCCTCCCTTCAAACCTAAAACTAGATTTGGTCCTAAGAAGCAACATGGTTTTGAGCCGCAGCAGAAGAAAGCTTCTCAGGATAGGAGAGGTCAGCATGGCAGCATGGAAGGTGAGAGGTTTCAAAAATGGCACAGGCCGGATCCAGCTCGATACGGTAAGCAAGCTGACAGGCCGGAAAGGTCGAAAAGCACACATGACCACAAAGGCTGGAACCTGTGCATAGAGGAGTCAATGAGAAAGGAGATGGAGGAGACTTTTCGCAGGTTGCTCGCCGAAACAGTGCGTCAGATCGCGCCGCAGCCGTACCAGCCACCATCCAATCCTGTCGACCCTCCAGGTAAGCCAGGCCCAAAACCCCAGCCAGCATGACTAGGCGTGGAACAGGCTTCCCCTTCTAACAGAGTTTATCTGATTAAGGGGGGGGACCAACCGAAAATTCACCGACAACCTTTTAAGATCCCATCAGCAGGTGATCAGAAAGCCCCTTTTCTAAGGTTTTTAGGTGAGCTAAACCATCATGAAAATGCACACCGCTTATACTGCTCAACAGTTATCGGAGGATGTGTAACTGCAAATGCTCTTTTAGACACGGGTTCCGAGATCAGTCTAATGTGCTCAGATTTGTTTGATGAGGTGACCAGAGCTATGGTGTCTCTTGGGAAACCGTTCCAGGTGGAGACCTGCAACGTGGGCATCACCAGCTACACTCAGGATCAGTCATGCATCACCAAACGGGCGTGGTTAGACATCACTTTCCGTGACATGACCCTGGTGCACCCCATCTACATATGTACTTTGGACACAGAACCTTTTCTTGTGGGTCAGGACCTGTTGAACAGGTTAGCCCCACTCATTGACTGCTATCATGGTCATCTTTGGGCCCAAATGGGGACTCCCAAGCCCCTCACTTCTGGAAGTGGACTGTCCGTCCCTATCAACCAGGTGACATGCTCCGAGGAGCCCAAAGAACTTCTAGCACCATTTCTGCCTTCCACAGAGCCGATTTCCAAATCCTCTGACACACCCCTGCTTGAGCTGAACAACCGCTCAGCTTACCTTTTAGTGGAGAATCCAACTCGCATGCCGATCCAAGTGGTGGCGAAGAAACCTCTTGGGGTGCTCATCGAAAGCTCTTTCCACAACTTTGAGCTGAGCATTCCCGTCATCGGAGACCTGCCCTTATCCTTGACCGGCAGACAGGACTCTCCAGACACCGTGTTTACTTTTCCTTCCAACATGATCCAAATCAGGCGACATGAAGCTTTGCCTGCTGGATCTATTTGTGGTGCAACGCTTGAAGCTGAAGGAAATCTGTTGGTGTATGCGACAGCAACCGACCCAACAGAACCAGCACCAAATCAACCAGAGAACCGGGACTCAACCACTGAGCCCTGCCCTGGTTTCGAAACAGAAATTATGCAACAGCTGGGAAAAGCTGATGCACTGACCACTGAAACAGAGGAAACGGCCCTTAAGGAGCTGTTTTATGAGTTTCAGCCCATTCAGCCCAAAGATTCAAACGAACTTGGGATCACATTGACACACGTCCATGACTCACCAGTAGGAGGACACAGAAGCTGCAAAGCTAATCTGAAAACTCCCCAACAGGTGACGTCTCGGCCTTCAACGGCCCAGGACACCCAGGAGTATGTACAAGGCTGCTTAACCTGTAGCCAGTTACAACCCACACGGCCACTAGACCGAGCCCTGCTTCAGCAAAGGGGGGTTATATTTCCGTGGTCACATTTGCAGACTGACTGGATCGGTCCAGTCCCCGAATCGTTAAGAGATAACAAATATCCTTTGACAATAACAGGCAGTTTCACAGAATGGGTCGAATGTTTGCCGGCACCGAATGACACCGCTGTCACCAAGGCAGCCCTGCTGCTAAATCACGTTTTCAGCCGGTGGGGCCTTCCCCTGTCCATCGACTCGGACAGAGGAACGTCAAACATTATGACCGTGCTTTTCAACATGTTGGGCGTGGAAGTTAAATTCCACATTCCCTACCGCCCACAGTCATCCGGACAGGTGGAGCGAATGAACTGCACCGTGGTCAGCATGTCAAAGGAACATGCCAGCAGCCATGGCAGGAACTGGGATACAAAGCTTCCCCTGGTCCTAATGCTAGTCCGCTCTACCTCACCATGCTCCACAGGGGTGACACTTTTCCAGATGATGACAGGAAGGCAAAGGACACTTCCCCTGAATCTCATCTACCAGCCCGAAGACGTCAGTGTGACAACCGTCTACACGGCACACCAGTGCGTCACTGACTTAAAAGACCGTCCCCGAACGACTTTCGCGTGGCCTCGAAAGAACCTAGAAGCCAGCGTGCAAAGTCCAGAGTACACATGGGTTCAAGCGAACCAAACTAGACCGTCCACTAAACTCTCCTCACAGGGAACGGAGCCTAACTCCGCCCCCGCCGAAGAGAACGATGCATAGCATTAAATAGGACAAGTGCATGTTCAATCAGGACACTTTAAACATGCACTAATAAAGCAAGTGTCCATACATAACTTCACGTCTATAATTTCACACTCAGCCATAACACCATGCATTGCTTTGGAAACGCTCACAGAAGTGGTAAAGAATGACATGATGTATACTCAGGTTGTTAGAGATTTAATGCAGGACCTCACTCGAGAGGTTAGTTCATCCATAAATAGCCTTGCTGAAGGACGGATTCCTCCGTACCTGGTACCAGTAGATTTGGTTGAAAAGGTTCTCAAATCTGCCTCTAGTGAAACACTGCAACCACCACAAATA
Organism: Fundulus heteroclitus; assembly: GCF_011125445.2. Lineage (NCBI taxonomy): Eukaryota > Metazoa > Chordata > Actinopteri > Cyprinodontiformes > Fundulidae > Fundulus > Fundulus heteroclitus. The sequence continues at coordinate 1,454,958 of NC_046369.1, forward strand.
CACCTGGCGTACAGCCTAGGTAGTGCAATTCCAATATTTGTAAATCCTGACAACTTGGAGATAGGATTTATGCTAAACCTTCCCATCATTGAAAGGGCTAATGTGTATAGGCTTAAATCAGTATTGAATGTCGGTTTTTGGCAAGGTGAGACCCACGTACACCTACAAACTCCCTCAATATTGGCCTATCATGATGCTGACCCCAAACTTTATTTAGTCCCTAATTTGGATTTAGGTACCAAAACCAAAGACATCCACTGGGTATGCCCAAGCAACCCATTTATCAGAGATTGAAATAATAGATGTCTTTAAGGGATACAATTTCAGCATTGATGTCGGCATTGAAAGACAGCTTTTACTCGCAGGCACGCAGCTGATTAAATTCAGTCTCACTCCATCAGAGTTGAGCTCGGTCCCTCTGCTTCGCTTCCCCAGAGCTACAGAGTCGACCGACACTCACATTATGACCATTATTGTGGTTCTCCTTGTATTTGGATGGGCCATCACTACTGCGATGGCGTATGCAGCATACAAGCAGATCAAACAGTTGCAAACCAGGGTTGACGCCCTCACCTTTGTCGCTCCCAGGTTCGTAGCACCAGCTCCTTGAAGGCCATAAGCTGATTAGACTACGAACCGCTGTCTCTTTCCTTTCCCCTTTTCCCTCTCTCTTTTTTTTGGTTCAAAGTTCAAACCTGATGACCAATGAATGTATTGACGATGGTGATTGTGAAGTTTGCATTTCTTTTTTTTTATTACTTTATTGTTGCCTTATTAGCCAATAGAAATGACTAGCTATAGCTTAGTCCTGCCCAGGCTAGGTCACTGACCCAGGCACAATGAATGCTTCGTTTTTCCTCCTCTTGGATGATGAACTGAACTGCATGAATCCCAATGGACTACTAGAAAGACTATTAGGTTGTTCCACTCATGCACAACGGATTTTCGTCACGCCAGAATGGACTTGGTTGTAGCTTTAAAGACTGTGACCAGCATCCCACTCTTCAAAGCTAAAGGGGGGTATGTTGTGCCAGTTCAGACGTGACAGAAAGCGGTAACGGACTACGTTACCCATGATGCAATGTGGTCAAAATGGCCACCAACTCATGTGGTCAAAATGGCCACCAACTCCCATCACGCAACACGGCAAAATGGCCGCCGATCAAGGAAACGGCATCAATTCGGGACGTAACGGACTGCGTTACCCATGATGCAATGTGGTCAAAATGGCCACCAACTCCCATCACGCAACACGGCAAAATGGCCGCCGATCAAGATAAGGTTGCTATAGTGATGGCTATAAAAGCCGATCACACACGATGAGCTTCCTTCTTCCCTGGCTTTTAGCCAACCCGAGAAGACACGCACAGCTGATTCCCACGCCACGTGTTCGATTGCTCGCTGGACCGAGATTTTTCGACGCAACGGTTATTCCCTGCTTTATAACAGGAGGTCGACTTAAATAAGTACTTTTTAAATTCCCTCTGATCAAAAGACTGAGAGACGCCGCATCTCCCACTGATCGAAGAGGACCCCGCTTTTGTCTGGCCAACAAAGCGACTGTTGAACCCGGAGGAAGAAACGAAGCAGCTTCTCCCCCGTGCCGCTGCAGCCTGTGGACAACTGCGCTCGTCGAAGCGCGTCCAGAAAGCCACACTCGGAGCGTTCCGGACCAGCCCCGAGGCAACTCAAAGTAACGGGGTTTTCCCCCTTTCATTTCTGTCTCACCAACAGGGTGTTTAGAAGTGCCTGGGCAGGCGTAGAACTTTGTAGGTGTTGGTTAATGCTTTTATTCCACGACGAAGTTGGAATTATTTTGCTGAACATTTTCTTTGTATGTGCATGTATTTTACAATTGATTTTGCTGTGTTGATTTGTGATCCATTAAGAACCCCGCCGTGGGTTACCGATTTATTTCTTTTCATCTTCTTCCCTGCTTCCCCCTTCTCTCTCTTTCTTTCGCTTCTTATCGATTTAATCTTTTGTCCGAGCAAGTCGCGGGCTTCGCTTTAAACTCCCAGTTAGCTGCGCCCCTCGAAGCGAGGCATTATCCCATCAGCGTAAGCGTGGTTACGTCAGTAGGACCTCCCCTCATACGTCATCGTAGCAGCCATCTTGGGAGGGTGACGTGATCTGGACTGTAGGGAGCTTAGCTGAACTAGCTTTGTGTAAGACATCAAAGCGTCCAGTGAGATTCCCGAAGCTGTTCTGTCTGTCAATGCTGATACGTGAAATGCCGGTGTTTCGAGGGCGGTGTTAAACAACTTTGAGTTAAGTTAAGATCTGCTAACCGCTCATTTTAATCCATTGTTTATTTTGTTTTGTTCTTTATTTCCACATATATATTTTGCATGTTTTAGTTTAGTAATGAGTAAGAATTCCAAAGTTGTTTGAATCAGAGAATTACTGTAACAGGGAATTGCTTTTGGTTCAATAAAACCAACCACTGCGGAATAGACATTGTTTTGTGTTCAGTCCAATTCACAGTTACATGGTTATTCAGAAATCAGAGCTAACCTCCTTTGGAGTTAACATCTGACATTAATACAGAGACAATATCATTGGATGGTGATAAGGAATAAGGATTTAAACTCTAATTGCAGTTACATTGGGGTTCTCACAGCCTGCTGGATAAACCTGGTCGGTTAACAGTCCGACCTGATCATTTATTCCAGCATAAATGAGTTCATAACAGAAAGTTAACTAATGCATTAGTGGTATAAATACTTATAAGCTTATAGCTAACATCACCACCATTTGAACTATATTTGTTATAGCGAAATTTTGAGTTGAATGATTTATTATTTAAATTATAATACCAAATTATAATTAATAATAATAATAAGCATATTCAACCAGCTTATGGCATAGCAGTAGCATTAACAACTGATGTCTTAATGCCAAAGAGGTTTTACTTTCACAACTGGAGCCTTACTGCTTTCGCCATAGTGCTCTGCTTGATTTATACACGCAAGAAGCTTTATTAGATTTTATTCTGGGACTATTTTGTGTTCAATGGACACAGAAACAGGAAAAAAAAGGAGAGAAACATTTGAGACAAAATGCTTGGGACGAGAACACCTGATTTCCAATGTTTGGATGGATGAGCGAACACTTTTGCTCATATAGTGTATAAACTACGTATTACGTCTCAGTTGAAATAAAGATTAAAGGGAATCTCTTGTGGATTTATCATGTTTATTTTTTACTAAATAAAAATTGTTATTTTAGATTTTGCAACAGCTTTTTCCCCGTTGCCATCAGACTGTTAAACTCTAAACGGCCATTTTGCATCATTATTTTGCACTGCCGATGTTGCTGAACTTTTAGAATCAATTTAAATTTAAACGGACACAACTGAACGTTTACTGCATTTTTGCACCATTATTATTTTGCACAGCCAACGTTGAACTTTTCATATTAATGCCTTTTTTTGCACCATTATTTTTGCACTACAAACACGGTTGAACATTCTTCTGCACACTTTATAAAAAAAAACTGTTTTTCTCCTGCACTGTTACATTCTTATCACTGCTACACTTTATATTGTAACGTTATTTTATTTCAATTGCAATCTCATTACATTGTCAAGTTATAAACTGAAAACCAGTTGCTGATTTGTAACTGAAAAACTTCTGCTTTTCCATATTATCAGTGCCATTTAATGACAGTTTGAATCGTGCAATAAGAAATCATTTGTGCACAGTTTGTTTGCACCTTTAAATATTCAGATTCTGTTTTTTTTTTCTTTCACAGCCCGACTGTTTGGGAGCAATCAGCGCACAAAAAGACGACCCACCTCCTCGTCTAACGAACACCTTCCCTTCCCGCTCAGCGCCACGCATCGTTTGCTCTGCAGATCCCCGTCAAATATCCGACAAATCAGCTTCCAGCGGCGGCGGAGACGACGAACGCTGATTTGTTGGAGGGGGACGCAGGATCTCCAGCCGGTGATACGGTGTAAATGTGTTAATGCTGTTTTCTGCGGTGACAGTTAAAATCTCCTAAACTGCTCTGAAACTGTGAAGAGGAAGTGTTTAACGCCGTCGCTGTGACAGCTGCGAGTCTTCACACTTCCCCGGCTTCAGACTGACATTTACAGCTTTACGTGCAGGAGGAGGGATTAATTAGAGGATCTGAGGAGCGCCACGGCTCTGCACAGCCTGGCTGCAGAGCGGAGGCATTTTGACTCAACATGAGTCACTTTAGTTAATAACAGGTTCATTTAAGATGAGATTTCTTCAGCATATGACTCTCGGTATGATTGTTAGGACACCCAACCCCCTAATAGGCAGATTTACCCCCATTTGGTTGAAATCACTTTGAAATGACGCCTCCTGTAAAAACGCTGCCTCTGATGTCCTCTATTCTGGTCTCTGGTTATTTGAATTGACCAAAAGAACTCAACTCCAGCCCTCCAGCGCTACCGTTCTGCAGCTTCCAGGTGGATCCCTTCTCCAACACACCTGAATTAAGCGATTGTCTCATTACCAAACCTCTGCAGAGCTGAATGACTACATGCTGAAAAGGGAATTTGACTCAGGTTTGTTGGAGAAGGGATGCATAATAAAGCTGCAGGACAGTAACTGACCCGGGGTTCCCAAATGTTACCATGCCTTGACCCCCTAGCATTAGCATTAGCATTAGCAGCATTAGCATTAGCAGCATTAGCATTAGGTGAAAACCCACAATGCTATAAGATATGTAAAGAAAAAAATCTACTTTTTTAAAAATGTTTTCTTACTTTTATTCACCATTCAATAATTATTACATTTGTTTAGCATCAGAATATTAACTATATATTATTAAATAACCAAAACAACTTACTGAAGAAAAAAAAGTGAAGAATATCAACCACATGCTGATAATAATTAGGTGATGACATTTCAGCAATTGTTACTTTCCTTACTGAGGCTATAGTGGGTTTACTTCAGATTATTGCACAAACTCCCAGAGAATTATAAGTGTACTTTTTTCTTTTTGTTCAGCCATTATGTAAATCACCAGCCTGCAGCTAATATTTCTATTAACTTGAATGGAGACAGGAAACGAGGCAGCGTTCAGATATATAGGTTATAAACTGGGTTACACAGGCTTTAAAATCAATCAACAGAGTAATGATTGCCAACATGACACCAGCAGCTGCTTATGAGAAAATTGGAGCAAAGCCATAAGAAATGTGTCCATATTTCCTGTTGGAAGCACTTAAAGGTGCATAGCCACTTTATTTGACCTTTAACTTATACGTCAGCAGCTCACTCTGGTTGCATAAAATGTTTTTATGAACAATTATCACGTCCTGCTGGCAGATTAGTTGTTATTTTGGTGTTTTACGCTTTGCTTGATTTGTTAGTAAATGAAGACTTTCGTGTTTATTTACAATTTTAACAGAAGTACGTACTGAGCATGTGCAGCAGGGCATAAATCAAGGAAGTGGCTAACGGCTATTAGCATCTCCAGGCGTAACAATGCAAAACGGTCCAAGATCAAGTGGAAAAAAATGCAAAAATATATGATTTCAGGAGGGAAAAGCCTGGAATGTCGCTGGGAATACATTATGTGGACGCTAAACCTGCCGAGGCTCAGATGTGACCAGAGTTGATTGACGTGAGTAAATGTTCTGATATGAGGCTCTTACAGCTGCTGTAGATCAATTTATTTAATTAATAACGGTTGGTCTTTGATCACATCGAGCTGCTGCTTTACTGCGAGGCTTTGCAGAGGGTCAGGCTCAGTCTGGCATTATTTAGTTTTGTTTTATTAATTAAGCAAACCGGCATTATGATAGTTCTGTGATACTGTCACTAGATGGCGCCACATCTGTTTATGTCTGCTAAACGTGCCCAGCTCTGGATTCTTAACTGGCCTCAAAAAGGACCATCAGAAACATTATCAGGATGGAGGCTTGGTGTATATAACTTTATTTTATCATGATCAAACGGTTTTTGGTCTTTTTTTTAAGCATACAATGTGGCTATATACCTTTAATCAGTCATGAGATCAACGCTGTTCTACCTGCATGTAAAAACGTTTAAAGACGAAGCATCCAAACTTGCATTAATTTCTTGAAATGTCTCACTTTAACAAAGTTTAATTGGAAAATCTTTCTATGGACACTATGTAGCCAAAAGTATTCACTCTCCCATTGAAATAATCTAAATCAGGTGTTCCCATCAGATGTTGGGTTTGGACCCTTGGTTCTAGTGAAAGGAACTCTGAATGCTTCAGCGGATTAAGAGACTTTGGACAACTCCATGCTCCAGAGTTTGTGGGAAGAGTTTGGAGACGGTCTCTTCCTCCTCCAACATGACCGAGCACCGGAGCACAAAGCAAAGTCCATAAAGTTCTGGATGAGACAGTTTGGATGACCTTGACGGCCTGCACAAAGTCCTGACCCTAACTCGCTTTAACACCTTTGGGATAAATTAGAGCAGAGACTGAGGGTCAGGCCTTTCTTGTCCAACATCTGTGTCTGACCTCATAAATGGCCAAAAGTCTCCATAAACAGTCCAGAACCGCTTGGACAGCCAGTAAAACCACCTACTGTGGATCATGTAAAAGTGTGAAATGTTTTATTTTACAAAAAGCAACATTTTCTAACTTTTATGACATCTTTGCTACTATTTTATAATTAATAATAATAATAAACAGAAATATTGTACTTTTACTGCAGGATTAGATTATACGTTAAGGCTATAGATCTGCATATGAGTTTTAGTTCAGGTGTATTAATGTAAGCTGCATGTTTACTTAATTTATTTAGTCTTTTCTTGTGTATATAAAAAAAAGACAATGAAAAATAATGAAGTTCATCAAGTTCAGGCTAAAATTTCTCATGACATTGTTTTATTACACATCACCGTCAAACATTAAAGCACCTTGGGCATAAAGTGTAAATTATTCTGCTTGTAATAGCAAATAAGGCAATTTAATGTGTGTGTTTTGGTCATAACTAACTGTTTTGGACCTCTTCTAGAAATCAGATCTGTACCTTTGGACATGAAGTGTGAGAACTTCCGGCCTTTGGTTTCATTTTAGGTTTTAACTCTGCAGCAATGATTCCGTGGCAGTTTGGCTGAAATGCAACTAATAATGTGGAAAACCCAACAGCAGTTACTTATTAAGCAATTCAATCACCTCCAAAAATAATTAATGTCATTAGTATGGCCCTTATCATTCATGTGACTGCAGCAATAATCTCTGCTGCCATTTTACTTTCTCTGAAATATTGAGCTGCACTCACAGAAACAGTCAAAATTGGACAAATTAAGAAAATAAATTGTGACTCACTGCTTGGTTTGACGTAGATTTTGAGCTTCAGGCAGGGTTTCCCAGCCAGGTTTGGATGTGGGGACGCTGCAGATGAAACACAAATAAAATGTTTATTTCCCCCCCAACCAAGACACTCTTAAGACCCATGCATTAAATGAAAAGACATCAAACCAAAGAAAACAGGTTGCAGGTTTGCATCCAGATCATTGGACGGTCTCAAAGGTTTGCCCAATAAACCAAAAACACCACGAATATCAGCTTTTAGGCGACTTCATTCATCCTTAGAGTGTGAAGTGATTTGTACTCAATACCAGAGTTCATTATTAATTCATGACAGAGATTTAAAGTGGATCGACTTAAAGGCTACGTTCAAACTGCAGGTCTTTGATGCTTAATTCAGATTTTTACTGAAATCAGAATTTTTTTTTTTTAGGTGGCAGTTCGTTTTAAATGTGATCGTCATCAAACTTCTGTCTGAACGGTTTACGGAAGTAATGGTGACTTGTTATTATTAGGAAGCTGTTGAGCAATGGGAGCCTAAAATATTAAGACCAAATCATAACAAGACGAAGGTTGGAAGAAAGCAGCACCGCTATTAACAATAGCTTATGGAGGGCTAGCTGCTACTGCTGTGTTAATGTGTAGCAAGAGCCAGGAGAGCGACGTGAAAGACGGATAAAATGTGACGTGAAAAAAGGTCGGTAAGTATCCAAATTAGTATATGGAAGTGGCACAAATCGGATTTTTTGGGGGCGAAAATATCGGAATTGGGCCGTTCACACTGAAAAAGATCGGATACACTGCAAAATGGGAACTCAAAGTAGGTAAAATTCTCTTGAAATTTGTGTATTTATCATTGATTTGAGCTGGTAAATCAGACTATTTGCCAATGATTTTTGCACTTAAAATAAGAACAATTCATCTCCATCGTCTTATTTCAAGTGCAGGGTGTCCAATTATCTTATTTTAGGGGTAGAAATTCTCATTCCATTGGCAAATAGTCTTATTTAGCTGCTCAAATCAAGGAAAAATATACAAATTTTAAGAACATTTTACTTATTTTCAGTTCCCTTTTTGCAGTGTATGGGTCACAGCTTATGAGCAAAAAGATCGGATTTGGGTCACATTTCCCTGCAGTGAACGACGCCTAAAAAAACCCCCAAAAAATAACAAAACAGGGACAGACAGGAAGGACATGAGGACAAGAGGAAGGAATATAGGACAGGAAGTAAGGACGCAAGGGGAGTATGAAAAGAGAAACGGCAGGAAGAAATGAAGACAAAGAAGAGGAGGAAAGGTAGGAAAGAATGAAGGAAGACTGGGAAGAAGGCAAGAAAGGACAAAAAGAAGGAAGATAGGACACAAGGATGAAAAAAGGAAAGGAAGGAAATACGAGAGTAATAAGGAAGGAAGAAACGACCCATGGAGGGTAGAAAGGTCATAATATCAGGTGGGTTTGAGGAAGAAAGACAGGATGAATGAAAGAAGGAAAGGAAGGAAGGACACTAGGGAGAAAGGATAGAAGGATACAAAAAAGGGAGGAAGGAAAGACGATACCAAAAATGACGGGAATGGAGGAGGGAAGAACGCATGTCAGTACACAGGGACAACGTCAAGGACATAAAGACGAAAAAACGACATTTAGACTTTTCTGGAAAAGGAATATAGTCAGGAAATAAAATCTTATTCCCATTCCATTATTTCCTTTTTCCATAATTTTTCAGATTGGGGAAAAAACTAAAATGAAAGTCCAAACTTTTCCAGACTGCGTGATTGTCTCACATTTGACTCCTTTATTAGGGACGTCCACCTGGGGACAGGTGAGTCCGTCTACCTGCAGCCCAGCTCATCACGCCTCCACCGCCGTGCTCCACAATCAGCGCGTCTCTTTGTCCAGGACTGCATTTAAACCCACCAGCCTACAGCACTCACACCACCTATCGCTGCCTCTCAGCTTACTTGCAAGTCGGCATAATTAGGTTTGCCAACTGCTGAGCCAAACTTAATCCAGCTGAATAAAATGAATTTTATAAAAAAAAAAAAAAAAAGCTTTTGAATTAAATCTCCAGTTTCAGATTCTTTGTTCTGCTGTTTGACTCTGACCCGCAGGGAATGTTTTATTCATGTTTCTGCTCTGAACCTGCTGCATTTATTACTCACACACACACACACACAGTCATTAAGTGTCATTTAAAACAAACCGCGTCTCTGTCTCTGCTGGAGGCCTTTCAGACCAAACGAGCCACAATTTAGGAAATGTTTTCCAGCTTGGAGGACAAATTATCTCCAGACAGAACAAAATGCCTGCAGCTCGTGTTTCTGTGGGTTTTGAACCCGTTTTTCACTTCATGTCGTCTGACCTGTGCTGGTAAATCACGCCGAGCACTTGATGTCGGGTTCAGACTACATGATCCGATGGTCACGGTGCCAGAAATCGGGTCGTTTTAGAGGAGAAAAAATAACAAGCTCATTTTGAATAATTAGCCCATAGTTGGCAAAGTGGGAAATAAACTTTTCTCCTGCTTGTCGTGGTAAACAACAGTTCTTATGCACACTGTTGAACATGCAAACTCAATTTCTCACCAGTTTAAACCCATTAATCAACAAATGATGAACCATCTATGAGACTAAATGTCCTTCAGAGCAGAAAACGCACGGTTCTAACAAGCAGCTCTGCATCCAGGACACTGAAACGTTGTCAATCAATTTAAAGCTGTAAATTCTTCAATCTGATTTATCTCCACTGTAAAAAAAAAAAAAGAACACCCTGTTTCATTTCTTGGGTTTCAATCAGGAAACCTATACCAGATTGTTATGGAAGAAATATAGTCTCATTAGAATTAGACTTTTTTAAAAAACATTGAATTCATAGTACTAAATTTTTATCCTGTGAAATTATGAGATTTGTTTTTTTATTTTAAATTCAGCTGCAGAAATTTGCCTGTAAATGCGTTCTCGTGGCTCAAGCCACAGAAACCGGCTCTAGATTGAGACGAGCGGCTTTTAGCCAATCAAATCACGCTAATCTGATCACGTGACACACCGACGCATAGTTAGCCACTAACCAGCTAACTATTAAGAGACTCATCTCTGCATTTTCTCTTCTATATTCCCAGCATAAAATTATAATAAAGCTTCTTGCAGGTATAAATCAAGCGGAGCTCTATGGTGAAAGCGGTAAGGTTCCACTTATGAAAGTAAATCTGTTGGGCTCTATTTGGCATTAAGACAATTCTTAATGCCACATTACCAGACAGGACACTATTAAAAAAAGACTCACCTCTGCCCAATGCCCTGGTGTGTCACATGATCAAATGAGCGTAATTTGATTGGCTAAAAGCCGTTCTGGCTTTGGGTTGAGTCACAGGAAGATCAACACGTTTGCAGGTAAATTTTTCCAGCTGAACTTTTGCAGAATCAATCATGAGATACATGATTTGACAGGATAAAAAATCCAGTGTTATAAATTCAATGTCTATATTCAAAGACTATATTTCTTCCATAGCTTGTCCTCAGTTAGCAGGCTAAAGCTAGCGTCAGGACAAAGAGAAAGAGAGGAAGCAGTTCTCCAAGCTCAGGTTTGCAACTTTTCCTCTCAATAAATCCTTAAACTACTGGAACAAGATCCTCTGGACAAACAAGACCAAAGTACAGACCTCAGCCTGGTTAACATGCACTGGTGGGACCTTCAGGGAGAACTGTGCAGGAACAAACGTTAGCAAACCGCCATGAACTGAGGCAAGAACTGGAACTAGAATTCCGCTCTGGTATTCTAAATAGGACACAGAGCTAGCGTTAGCGGCGCCGCGCTGAGGGTTCAGGACTCACAGATGTAGTAGTACTCGTGTCCCGGCCTGAACTCGAAGCCCAGGCTGAAGGGCGTGAAGAGCTGGAACTTCTCGGAGAACTTGAGCGGCCCGTTGGGGCTCTGCGGCCGGTTGCACTCCCAGCGCTTGAAGCCGTTCCTGTAGTGGTTGCAGCTCATGTAGCCGTCGTAGTTGACCATGTAGAGGACGTAGTGCTCCATGCGCTCGGCCGGCTCCGGCACCTCGTAGTGGGGACAGTAGATGTCCAGGTAGTCGTTGATGGCCACCTCCACCGTGTAGTCGCCCCGGAAAAACCTGCAGGAGATACAAGGGTTTGCCTTTAAGCTAAAGACAATTCTTTACATTTTCATAAGAGGGATAAATCATAATATAAACAGTTGCTCAGCTCTAATCTACGACGAATTATTAGGCCACTGTGGATAAAATGGAGAAATGATGATGTGACCATGGAGGAATACATTTTCCAGAAAACCTCACATATTTTTAAAAAAAAAAGGATAATTTTACACAATTAGATAGATAGATAGCTTTTTTTGTCATTTTGTATGCACAAAGTGCGTACAGAACGAAATTTTGTTTGCATACAGCTTGAAAATCACAGTAAATTGCACTAATTTTCTAGGATAAAGATGCAGCAGCGATTTATGTAAACAATTGAAATGTAAAACAATGTAAACAATGCAGGGGAAAGAGACAGTGTGCTATTCACGTATCCAGGAGAGTATTATTAGAACCGTGTAATATACGAATGTGGTACAGAGTCCATTTGTGGTTTCAGCAAATGGACTCTGAATGAATTAAAGGGACATATTTAAAGTTAAGATATTTCTCTGACATATTAAAAGCTGGAAATTTGCATGAAAAAAAAAAAACGATTTAAAGTTGCACATTTGAAACAGAAAAATATCTCAAGTCGTGCAGGGTTGAAGCGGTAAATTTAGGAACATTTTTAATATTTTATCAAGTTTCTCTATGCAGCCATGTTGGAGGGGGCGGAATGGTGTAAATTGGACATCAGAGAATATTCAAGTTTATCCTTTCAAATGTGTGAAATTAATCTACAAATCTGAGTTTTTTTGGTGGAAATCTACTTCTCTCTTACCACATTATTACTATTATTGTTATTAGGCTTAGAATACAGTGAAATTCTAAAGAAATAATTCCATTTTTCCCCAGAGGAAAGTTTAACTAAAATGGAATCAGTTTATATTTAACAGTTTCCTGATACTCTTACTAAAGCTCAACGTTGTTTGGCTTATTTTAAAGGAACACGTCAGTGGAGCCACAGTCAGTCTCAGAGGAACGGGTCCCCGACCAGAACCTCTTTAACAATAAAAGATCCTAAAGCTGTGATGTTTCTCTGCTTCAAAGAAAGAATTAAGATTAGCTGGAAGACGTTCGTCGTCTCTGGTTTTCTGGTCGGCTTTAAATTCACCCACACATGTAAGAAATGTGGGTCAATGCAGGAAACAGAGCTGTTCTCACAGCTGCTGATTTCAGCACAATCTATAAACTCTGTTGCTGTTTTTTTTTTTTTTGTTTTAGCCGGGACGCGTTAATAAATCCGGCTTTAAACGGCGCGTGTAGCTCCTGTTTGCAGCCTAGTTCTCATCTGAGATCACAAACGCAGGTCAGGGTTTTACAGATCCCTCACAAAAGCTGTTGTTCAAAACTGGATTTGCAAATGAAGCGACACGCTGACGTGCGTTGGAGGGCGATCGTCTGCAGGAACCGAGAATACAGCAGAACGTAGATGCTTTGATGCAACGTCAGGCATCAGAGGTTGGTTCTCCGGCTGTTAAAAACCAAACTATGGATGCTTCTGGGCTTCTTTGGCCCAGAAGCATACTTCTGCTCCTGCAGCCCAAAACTAACAGTCATGGTTTTGTGCTGCAGGAGGAAGCTGGAGTACCTGGAAATAACCCATGTATGCACAGGGAAAACATGCAAACTCCATGCAGAAAGACCCCAAGCTGGGACTTGAACCAGGGACCTTCTTGCAGCAGTGCAAGAGTCAGCTACCCACTCACTAGTGATATATCTCCTGCACAAAAAGATGCAGGAGGGATTTAGTTAGAAGGAGAAGTTTTAATTCTGACAGAAATTAAGACATTGTAAGACTTTCCCAAACATGCGACACTAACTTTAATCTGATTTTTACTGAATGTCCCTCCAGGAAACCGTCTGGTGTTTGTAAATCTGTTTATCGTCTTATTTGATTCTCAGATTTTTCAATATTCAGTCTGCAGATCGGCCAATTAAGGGAAAATTGGTCGGTTTTGTTCTCTCAGGTCGACTGATTGGGGCCTCTTTAATTCAATTCAATTTAATTTTCTTTATATAGCACTTATTCATGAAACATGTCATCTCAAGGCTCTTTACAAAGTCAAATTCAATCAGATTATATTTAAGTATTTAAGTTTTTTTCTTTTTTGTTTCAGCTGTTTATAGTAGGAAACACATCCTGACAGACAAGAGTTTGATTATTAAAGCAGCACATTAACTTTACTAAATAAAGCAGACTCTGTTTCTACAATTCTTTTCCTTTTGATGCGTCAAAAAACAGAAAAAATGGCTAAAGAGAAAAGTGGAGTTGGTTTTACTTTTATTTTTCATGTTTTTTTCCTTCTGACAGGACACAAGAAAAAAGAAAAGAAAGACGAACGAAAAAGAGTAGAAAACAATCACTTTATTGTTTTCCTACTGGGAGTTGAAGGAAAACAAATAGAAAAGAAAAAACTTGGAAAAAATTAAAGAGAAAAAAAGGATGAAAGCAATAAAGGAAGTCGAGCTATTTACATTTTTGTTTCTTCTTTTTTCAGTTAAACAAAAGAAAAATGGGAAAAGAGAATTAAAGTTGAATTTTTTTTAAACGAGTCTGAATGATCTCAGGTTTCCTCGGACTCATCAAGTTAAAATTTACAGATTTTAAGGTCAAGCGGATGATTAGCAGTCAGACCTGAAGCTGATTATTTAATCAATCACGTTCATTCCCGATAAACAGCGAATGAAAGCAATTAGCGACACACGAGCAGCCGGCCGCTCAGCGCGGCGGATAAAAATGTAAAGTTTCGCCGTTTCCTGCAGCTGCGTTCGCTCACAGCAAAGCCGCTTTCATGTTTTACCGTTTCCTGACGCCGGCTTCGCAACTTCATGTTTCTAACATGAGTCTGCAAGACGACATGAAAGAGCCGAAAAGAAGCGGAGCAATGAAAAGCCTTTCCTGGTCCTGGCCCATCCATCCCGGGCCTGCAGCCGCCCAGAGTTCACCGTCTCCAGGTCCAAAACTCCACACATGGAAACCATTGATCACCGGCTGCTCGTGTGGCGTGTCCCCCCCCCCCCTCCAAACCCCGAGAGGCACCAATTAATCAGGCCGCACCGTTTATCAGAGCGTTCTGCTGTTTACAGAAAGGAGACGCTGCTACCAGCTGGACCCGCTTCCTGGCCGGCGCCGGCCTCTCAGGGCCGCTCACACTCACTTAGAGGAGCGCCATAAAACGACAGGAACAACCGGGCGGCACCGATGTGAACTGACCGGGACGCGTACAAGAGACGGCCGCCGCCTTAAATCCCATCATCCATCAGGATTCTTTCATTTCAGACGTCTATTTCTCACTCAAACACGGGTTCCTTTGCAGTTTAAAGGTTTAGAGCAGGGGCGTCAAACTCATTTTGGTTTAGGGGCCGCATTCAGCTTAATCTGCTCTCAAGAGGGCCACACGAGTAAACTCATTGCAAGATTAAATAGAACTAATAAATGTGGACCTGTTGTTGATTTTTATATTAAATTAATTTCACTTTTACACAATATATTATGAATAACCTCAGCGGTTTTAAGAAAAGTATGTGCAATTTCAACAATAGTTTTACTCAGTTAAACATTTACTTGTGCATTATGCATAAGAACCAATCACAGTGATTGTACAATGTTGAAAAACATTTATTCACATTTTTTGGAACTTAAAAACTCTGTCCTGCATGACAAAATACATCAAACAGATAAAAATTAAGAAATGATTTGAATTTTTCCACACCTGAAGCTTAATCTGCTAATTAAAACACAGCGCCCCTCGTGGACAATATAGGAACTGCATATTTTCAGTTAAAGTACATGTTTTTTTCAATAATTGTTTTATCATTCTCTTCCTTTTATCTTGTCCACTTGTGAAAGTCAAATCTGATGAGCTCAGATTTGACATTGCCAGACAGGACACTGGAAAAAAAAAAACTTTTTTTTTTTTTTTTTTTTATAATGATAATGCATTTAGCCACAGGGCCGGACTAAATTGTTCGGCGGGCCGGATCCGGCCCGCGGACCGTATGTTTGACACCCCTGGTTTAGAGAATGACTGTGGCGTCTAGTTCAAAGGCCCTTCACCATTTTTACCGTCATTACTTCCAGTTCTACGGGTTTGTGGTTATAATCTGCACAGATCGTAAACAAGTGCAAGGTCAAATATCACAGAAAAGCTTTAAAAAGGTCTTCAGGAGCCCTGGAGGGACGCTTGCTGCTAACGCCCGCTTCAGATTGCCGGCGTCCTGCTTTAACTGCGGCTGCACTGTTTGCTCTAACAGGTTCAGCTCCTAAACTCTCCTGAGGGACAAAGAGGGGAAACTAATGAGGCCGAGGCTCGTTAAGCATGAACCCCCCCACCCACAGAGCCGGAACCAGCGCTCCGCCCTGCTGGGATTCCAGGTAAGGGAAACGAGCGCTCCCCGGACGGCGGGTCGGTCCCTGCAGACGACAGGAGGCGGGTTTCATTACTGCAACCTTAGAGCGAGTCTTCACCTGGACGGGTTGTGGGTCTGTGCTCAGGTTTTCCTCTTTCTTCCCCAGCTGTGACGCTGAAAACTCGATTTAAGGCCCGAAAACTACAATTTTAGACACAATAAATGTGTTCAAGTCTGTTCTGGATGTCCAGATTTCCCCTTTTTGAGCTTTAAAGTCAGGACCGTCTCCAGGGGAGCTTTCACACGGCCTGCGTTTACTAAACAGGTCCCTGGCTGCTGATCATTTATTAAAACTAGACGCCAATTCTCTCAGACCTGCACAAAATACCACAACATATTTATTTATATAGTTAAAAAACAGCACATGGTTGACCAAAGTAAGAGATAAAAGCAATTAAAAACATAAAAAAGTAACAGCACAACTAAAATGTAGAAATAATGGCAGACTCACAACCTGCTGACACACAAATAATTAAAGTGTTTATTTTTTCAAGTGAAATTTAAAAACCTTAACTGAGGGAGCCTGTCCCATATGCAGAGGCAGAGACACCAGAAAAGGCCGGTGGGCCTGAGGGACCGAGACGGGGCGTAGCGGCGCAGCAGCGAGGTCATTAAGAGGCTTAGAAACAAACAAGAAAACTTTTAAAATGATCCGGATATAAAGGTTGTGAGCGAGTGCAAAGAGGCAGTGTTGCTAACTCAGCGACTTTGTCGCTATATTTAGCGACTTTTCAGACCTCTCCAGCGACTCTTTTTCAAAAAAGCGACTAGCGACAAATCTAGCGACTTTTGGAGACTCTTACGTGAAAGCACGTATCGTTTATACTCTTGTCCTCCGGCGGCAGGTACTGCCGTGGGGTGCCTCCCCCGTTCTCCCCCTCCCGCAGGAGTCCCTCTCAGCGCTGCAGTCAGAGCCACAGCATGTTTACCGTCAGCGTCCAGACTGCAAATAAAGCGCACATGCGCCGGGATTGACGGCGCATGTTGATCATAAATAACTGAATTTGAAATATTTTATCTTAAATACATAACGGCATTTGATTCACACAGCCACATGTTCATGTTTTACCGTGATTTGTAGGCTCCTTAGTGGACCACAAGAGAAAAAAGAAAATGTTGAAAAAAAGTTGAAAGGAAAAAATTTGTAACTCCGCCATAGTTTCTCTTTATGGTTAATTTTGCCGGTCTCAAACCCGGGTAAAGGAGGAGGGTTAGTATTGTAACAAAATAAACATAAAAAAAAAATAAATAAAAAAAAAAATAAAAATAATAATAATAAATAAACATTAATAGACAGAAAAAAAGTAGCTCTATATATATTCTGAGTGTTTTTACTCACTTTTTGTCTCTCTCTAACGAGGTTATTTCTCACACAGCGTCAATAATATGCACATCACATCATGTGGCAGATTATGCAAATTAGGCGATGACGTCATTCAGTGACTTCTAGTGACTTTTAGCACAGCCAATAGCTACTTTCCTTACTGAGGAGTTGGCAACACTGCAAAGAGGCTCTTATTTCTTTGTAGCTGTCAGAAATGGCGGCGCTGCATTTCTGGCAGGTTGAACTGGGGACAGAGATTCCCGTTAAAGCTATAGTTGGTAATCCTGTTCAGAAACACTGTTATACTGGATAAAATGGTCCTTCCGTCCTGAAAGTAGTCACTACATTATGTATTCAGAAAAAGGAGCTTAAAAGGTCATTCTCTGTGGGAGCTGCAGGCCTGTAAAAACTGACCAATCTCTGCCGTTCGGACTGAATGGCAGAGATTGGTCAGAGTTTAGTTCCTGCTCTCCCCGTCCCTCCATCCTGGGTGTATCACCTCATCTATTGGTTTTCCCACACACCATCATTCTGATGCTTAATGTCTGCGCTCTTTACATAAACACCAGAAGTTCCTTCTGAGTTTCCAGCAAGTGGAAACTCAGAAGGAACTTCTGGTGTTTATGTTTCCGGTTAGCTTAGCGGTTAGCTTAGCGGTTAGCTTAGCGGCTAGCCGCTACTGTAAACATGGCTGAGAGTCGCAAGAAGCGAACAGTGTTCATGTTTATGAGAAGAACAGGAAGGCCTCAGTGGAAAGAAATAAGACCAGAGTGGATCTGGCAGATTTTGTTTCACGTGATCCCCCTGAAGAGCGGAGGAGCAGGTATGTATGTATTCGTTCTGTAAGCACTCTGTACATACAAAACAACAATAAAGTTGTCTAAGTCTAAGTAAGGCAGTCTTGCGCAGTTATTCAAGAAGGGACTTGGGGAAACTCCGGGAAAAATCGCCGACTCTACCTTTAAAAGATTTACAATAATCCAGCAGGGATGTTAAAAGCTCCTGTTTCAAGTCATGTCTAGAAACAGGAGGTTTAATCTTAGAGAGACTTTCAAGATTAAATAATAATGGTTTTCACTCCAGACTTAGTGGAGCTATAAGTAAGATATTTACTGTAAAATCAAACTAAATCATTATCATTTCTCTCCTGGGATGGAAGTAACATTCCCTATAAACAATCATTCCTCTCCATCAACAACATCACATTTTTTTCCTTTCAAACCTAGAGGTACGGTCCAGAGCTACTTTGGTTCAGAGTGTAGCCCGTGTTCACTTCCTGGTTCCTGAGCCAATCAGATGAGAGTTCCCAGGATTCCCAAAAACTGCAGCATTTAGTGTTTTATGTTTGCAAAAGAGCAGCAGCCTGAAAACATGGAAGCCAGGAAGAGAACCAGAAATAAAACAGAATAAAACATTATTTACCTTTCCTGTGGAAGTAAAAATTCTGTGGAGTTTCACAGCCACTTTGGACCGTTAAGTAAATGGCGGGTCTCCATGAAAGGCATTATGTATGTGTTGCTCCAACCTTATCCACTAGGTGTCATTATTACTTATTGTCCCTTTAATGAGGTCATGAAACCTAAGGGCGGCATCTATTTTAACCTCATGTTGGAGACAACAGCCTTAAAAGGCAAGGCAAGGCAAGGCAAGGCAAGGCAAGGCAAATTTATTTATATAGCACAATTCAGTACAAAGACAATGCAAAGTGCTTTACATGATTAAAACATAGCAAAATAAAACAGAATAAGAGCAAGTAGGAATAAAATATAGATAGAAAATAGAACAAAAAAGTGGTGATTCAGTTAACTAGGACAGTTGAAGGCAATTTTAAACAAATGTGTTTTTAATCTTGATTTAAAAGAACTCAGGCTTTCCGCACTTTTACAGTTTTCTGGAAGTTTGTTCCAGATAATTGGAGCATAGGAACTAAAAGCTGCTTCTCCATGTTTGGTTCTGGTTCTAGGTATGCAGAGCAGGCTGGAGTCAGAAGACCTGAGTGGTCTGGATGGTTTATACGCTGATAACAAGTCTGTGATGTATTTAGGAGCTAAGCCATTTAAGGATTTATAGACTAACAGAAGTATTTTAAAGTCTATTCTCTGAGATACAGGGAGCCAGTGTAGGGACTTTAGAACTGGGGTGATGTGCTCTACTTTCTTAGTCTTAGTGAGGACGCGGGCAGCAGCGTTCTGGATCAGCTGTAGCTGTCTGATCCACTTTTTAGGCAGACCTGTGAAAACACCGTTGCAGTGATCAATTCGACTAAAAATAAACACATGGATTAGTTTTTCTAGATCCTGCTGAGACATCAGTCCTTTAATCCTAGAAATGTTCTTCAGGTGATAGAAAGCCGACCTTGTAACTGTCTTTAGATGCTTTTGGAGGTTCAGGTCTGAGTCCATCACTACTCCCAGGTTTCGGGCCTGATTAGTGGTTTTTAGCTGAAGCGACTGAAGCTGTGTGCTAACTTTTGATCTTTCCTCTATTGGTCCAAATATTATTACTTCAGTTTTGTTTTTATTCAATTGGAGAAAATTTTGGCACATCCACGTATTGATTTCTTCTAGGCATTTACTCAGTGCCTGAACTGGTCCTTAAAAAACGAGCGTTCAACAACAGCTTCCTTCCTGGTGACACAAATCTGATAACTTAATATTTACAATGCAATAGCAGGGCAAAAAAGACTAAATATACCATAAAGTTGACTCTTTTCAATGTACTTTGTCACAGACCGGGAAGGTTTTGCTCAAATAAAATCCATGTAAAAAGGGAAATACGGTAAATCTGCTCCACAACCCAGATAATTTTCCCACACTGAAAAAATATGGTTTATATTTTCTTCAGAGTGAGATCCTGCAATAAGAAACTCTTAATTTCCTTTTAAGCATCTTTACCAGAAGTGTCCAGAATGAAATCACATTTTTTTTGCAGATCAATGCAAGTTTGCATTTTCCTAAACTGCAGATAATTCAGCTCCAAAGTTTGACGGGTCTGTTGGAGATCTAAAATACATTAAAAAGAAAAACATCTGCTCCACAGGTGTGTCCGGTTTCTGGTTCCGACCCGCAAACCTGCAAACTGCAGCGAAGATTCTTCATTTGACTGAAAGTCGGGTGAAAATGTTTAGAAAAACCTGTTTGCTTGCAGTTTGTCCTAAAACTGATGTTCTTCTAATTGAAGGCTGACATGTTTATTATTTTTATCCAAACTGTTTTTGCAGGTTTTTTTTGTGCAGAATCTGCAGCAAAAACCCCACAGAGAAAGTTTTACCTCTGAAGTCTTTAATTTGAAAGTGATTTTGTTTCCTCGTGCTTTCTCCACACAGCTGCTCCTCTGCACTGTTGATGTGTAATCTGCATAATTTAGCACAGAGACACAGATTTTCTTACTCTGACAGATGCAACAATCGATCTCACCAAAGCAAACTAATCAAACTTCACGTCTCTTTGAATATTCACGTCGCTCAGAAATACAGCGTCGCCGTTAAAGTTGCTAAAGGAGGAGGGAGTCAGGGTGGAGGGCCGCCCAATTAACCGGGCCCATCTAGATTTGGGTAATGAGGTTTGCTCGCGCTGATTTGGTTTGTGTCGGTCGGTCCTGATTAGCCGATCCGAGCCGGTTAATCACAGCTCGTTTCAGATTCAGCTCGTGGAACCAAAAAACGAGGAGTTAAATGTACAAATTTTGACTGGGTGGGGTGTGGGGGGGGGGAGTAATCATCGTTTATTGACATCAAATTAAATATATATAATTAAACCTATTAAATCAGTTGGATTGTGCCGTTAGATCCAGAAACTTTAAGGTTTACATGCATGCAGAGACGCAGCGGCTGATAGAAAATGAAATTAAATACGAATAATGAAGGCTGATGCCAGCGTAAAGTGTCATTTTAAAATCCTCCATTTTAAAATATTGTTAAAAAGAAACTAATTGTGAAAAACCTTCAGAAAGTCTGAAAACTTGTTGATCAAGAAGCTTTTGATTCCTTGACACGTAAATATCAGCAAATGTGAGAAGACTTAAAAACATCTACTCAACAGTTTTAGGAATTTCTTAAATCCGCCTAAACTCAAAACACAATTTCTTTCCTGCAACTTGATAAATGCACAAAGTAGTTATTTTACAGCTCAGATGGTGCCCTTAAAACCACATCATCATAGGAAACACTTTGACTTCAGAGGTTGCTCGCCCATGGAGCGATGGCGCTGATTATTCCCATCTGACCTGAATGCAGCATCAGCGGCGCCCTGATTGAGTTTGGGGTTGGTGGAAGAGAGCAGCCGGAGCATCAAAGAAGAAACATCCTGCTGAATGAAAACGATCCCCGCGATGAGAGAGGACAGGGAGATGCTTCTCTCCTCCGCCGCGCCCTCTTTGTCTTTGCTAACGCCATTAGCAAAGTGCATGCTAACTCGGTTAGCTGAGGGATCGGGTGACGCTAACAGCTCGGAGGGGAGGCGATGCGTTCACTGAACTCTGTCCCCTCGGTTCTCACATCATTACTCATCACTCTAATGGACCGAGGCTCTCTGTCCGTCTCAGCTGGGCGACCCGGGTCACCACCTCCATCAGCATTAGCATCATCCTTAGAGGGCCACAGATTGGTTGATTAATTGATTGAAAGACTGACGGAGGAGTCGGGGAAATTAAGTTTCAAACCGGAGACCGAAATAGCAAAAGAGGAATGAGAAGCACTTGAAAAGCACAAGAAAACAAAAGGGTCGGATCAGGATAGATACCACAGCGATCCTGGAATACCGGGGAACCTAACAAAAAGGAAATATTCCTTCAAGGACAAAACAAAAAGGGATCGCTGCGTCAAGACCTGAAGGGTCAAGAAACGACAGAACAGCAGCAATTAGGAGATGCTGCTGCAAACGAGGACGTAAAGACGAGGAAATGCGACGTCAAAGGTTAAATCATCAAACATTCGATCAAATTAGAGCTAAAGGGATGATACTGAGAGCATCATCCCACAAAATGCTAATTAATCAGATGCCAAGATAGAGCAACAAATAATGCTCCGATCTAGGACTAAAGCCCCAAAAATAAAACCACTGCAAGAAGAAATAGATGGTGCCGAATATTGAGAGTAAAGTAGAGAAACCGCTGAAGGTCCAGCATGGCCTGAAACGTTAAGGCGAACCGGCCCAAACACAAACAGCAGGTCGCACTGAAGCAAAGTAGAACAGGAACTAAGACCTAACAACGCAGAACAAAGCCTTATAAAAGTACCAAGCTCTTACAAGAAGAAAATAACAGAGAATTAAGAAGAACAGTGTGAAGTTACTGCAGAGACCCTCAGAAATACAAGACGCCTGAGAATTTGGCAGGAATAAGACAAAAAGATGAAGATGGTTGCAGTGTGGTTACTGAAAAACACAAAGGCAGATCGTTTAGCGTAATCTAGAAACCACCTGTCCAATGAAAGACTTAAAAATACTGATAGTAAAGAATCCTGAACCAGAGTCAGACTGAAATGACCGGAAATATTATTGCCAATCAGGAAAGAGAGCAACAAACTCCCCATTATAACAGAAAAAAAACAGGAAGTAACCTAGACCACACTGCAAAAATGGATCTAAAAATAAGTAAAATGTTCTTAAAGTTAGTGTATTTATCCTTGATTTGAACAGGTAAATAAGATGATCTGCCAATGCAATGAGTATTTTGACCCATAAAATAAGATAATTAGACATCCTGCACTTGAAATAAGACTATGGAGATAAATTGTTCCTATTTTAAGTGCAAAAATCTTATTCCATTGGCAGATCATCTTATTTACCTGCTCATATCAAGGACAAATACACAGATTTTAAGAACATTTTACTTATTTCTAGTTCCGTTTTTGCAGTGCAAGTGCTCCAGCCTGCAATTTGTTTCAAGCTTTTTCCAAATCTGGACGTCTGGATAAGAAACGGCATGGAAGACGATCTGCAACGCCAACTTCCAGGTCCTAACCCATGTTTTCAGAAGCTGCATTCATTCAGCCTCCCATTTATCACGTGTTCATCTGTACTTCTCTCCTCCACGTCTCTTTTTGCAGATTCCATATTTAAAACCTGACAGCTGTAGAAATGCCTCCCATCAACACACAGAAGATGTTAGTTTTTAATCAAACGTGGGTTAAAAAGGACAGAAATACGGAAACGGGAGTCTGGAGACGACTGGAGTTTCAACATGACAGGTGAGCAGAGGCCTTGATAAGAGTGAATACTGAGCCAAACCAGAGCTAAAACACCAAATAATGCCAAATAAACACCGGTCAGAGGTGGGCGACGCGCTCCTTCCTCCTGTTCTCTCTCCCATTAGTTTCTCTACTTGGTTTTTGATGCATTTCCCTGCAGAGACAGCGTGCATCCTCTGCTCCTACATCCGTGTAAATCGATCTATTTTCCATTCCCTCCTGTGATGTCCGAGCTCCCGGCCCCCCCTCGGCGTGATTTATGATTTAATCTGGGCCGGCCTCTGAAGGTCAGGTGGATTAGATCCAGGTCATGAGTGGATGGGGCCGGGTCAAGGTCATTTATCAGCGTTGCCGACAGAGCAGAGATAACAAAGGCGCTGCGGACTGAGCAGAGGAGACCCGCCGCTGACAGATTAATGATCTGACCCGTTCAGGCAGAGTCAACACGCCGTTAATGGGGACCAAAGGCTGCAGAACCGGGTTTATTCTGCTCAGGTGGTCTGAACCTAAGGGGGCTGGATCAAGCAGCGGACCAAACGGATCCAGAACCCTAACCCAAAGCAAGTTGGCCGTTTTAGACCGAACCATGAAAGGGTTGGTACCAAATTACAAAGACCAGAACGACTCAAGATGGAATACTTTCCACATCAGAGCCTTTAAACACCAGAGAATCTGAACAAGAGACATTTTTTTCTTTAAGGCTATTATCATAAAAGACAAACCTGGAGCCTGATTTTATGCACTGCAAAAAGGGAACTCAAAGTAACATTCACTTGAAATTTGTGTATTTATCCCTGATTTGAGCATCTAAATAAGACTATTTGCCAATGGAATAAGATTTTTGCACTTAAAATAGGAACAATTCATCTCCATCATCTTATTTCAAGTGCACTATATCCAATTATCTTATTTTAGGGATAAAAATACTCATTCCATTGGCAAATAGTCTTATTTAGCTGCTCAAATCAAGGGAAAATATACAAATTTCAAGAAAATTTGACTTACATTCAGTCCTTTTTTGCAGTGTGCGGTTCACCAGACAGATTATTTAAGTTAACAGAAACGTGTTTAATTGTGTCTTCTTCGTCATCTGAGGGCCTCTAGATCTCAGGGAGGAACCACACTGCAAAAATAGAACTAAAAATAAGAAAATATTTTTTGAAATGAGAGTATTTTTCTTTGATTTGAGCGGGTAAATAAGATTATTCGCCAATGGAATAAGATTTTTACACATAAAATAAGAACAATTCATCTCCATCATCTTATTTCAAGTGCGGAATATCTAATTATCTTATTTTAGGTGTAAAAATACTCATCCCATTGGCAAATAATTTTATTTACCTGCTCATATCAAGGAGAAATAGATTAATTTGAAGAAAATTGTACTTATTTTTAGTTCTCTTTTTGCAGTGCAGAGGAGCCGTGATCGTGTCGTGTTTATGTCTTCCAACACGCTGCGGCCGATTTCCAGGTTCAACTTCCAGCTCTGAACTCTTCAGAACGCGGCTTCCTGCAGAACGCATCTAGGTCGGGTTAAACGTGATTACAGTTTTCATTAATTTGCTCTTTGCACCCGTGACCCAGGAGGGCGATCGTTTCTTTCTACGGCTCCAGACAAAAGATTGGAAATCCAAAACCAAATGAGTTTGGGACCTAAAGCGACACCAAAACCAACCAGGACACCAAAGATAACGCAACAGAGGGAAGAAATCTAGTTATTCCTGTTAAAATTGATGGGAGGGCACTAATTCTTTTTTTTTTTTTTTTTTCTGTGTGAGGTTGCAACATTTGGGAATATAAACGGGGACGCAGCTCAGTTTACCTATTAATGGGAACAGCAGCGGTTTGTTGGACCAGATGAGCGTTTGTTGGCTCATGGGTTTGGTAGAATGAGATTTTAACTTATTAAAATGCAACAATAGTCCTCGTCTAGAGAAGATCCGCCTCACAAAGCAACTACCCAGTATTCAGCATGGATTCAACAAGCCGCCACCACTTTTAAATCGTTTCTAATAGAGCGTTTTAGCCCATAAGGTTAAAAAAATAATAAAATAAAAATAAAAAATAGAAGGCAACAATGGCCGAGTATTTTGTCGGCAAAGTAATAAAATAACATCTTATGTGACGAGTTTGTAACTTGCAACATAAAATCCTTTTACTGTTCAACATTGAACTGAATTATTTTACACAGTTTACAGATTTGTTCTCCTGCATTTTAGGTATTTTGTTTTTGCAAAAAACAAAAAAATCGGGGCAGATTTAATGCTCTAGTTCCCAATTTCTCTCTAACAGACCATTTTAATCTCTGATTTAGAATACACTTTATCTGCATCTGTAGCTCAAAATCAAATAAAAGAAACTATATGACCAAAAAGTATTCGCTCATCCATCCAGTTAACGGGAATCGGGTCTTCTTAACCGCCTCCAGCAGCAACCAGGCCTGCAGACTGTTGCTACAATCACCTGTGAAGCTCAGAGCCTGGTTCTGCTTCTGGTTCTGCAGAACGAAGGGAGCCGAGGTCGGCGAATTTCTGCAGAACCGATCGCTGCAGACCTCCAGACTTCATGTGGCCTCCAGATCAGAGCGTAGAGAACTTCATGGAATGAGCCATCATGGCCGAGCAGCTGCATCCAAGCCAGACATCAAGTCCAAAGCTTCGGATTCAATGGTGCGTTCAAATTAATTAAATTCATTTCAGTTTTATTTATATAGCACCAATTCACAACACGTCATCTCCAGGCTCTTTCCAAAGTCAAATTCCATCAAATCCTCCACGTTGGTCAGAAAGTTTCCTCTCTAAGGAAACCCAGCAGGTTGCATCAGGTTTGAAATGTATTCGGATTAAAAACCAAAAAACGTGGTTCTGGCTTTATTCAGAACAGAACCACTCTGACATGCGCAGTTATTAAACTTCCCTAAAGACAAAAAACAACAGAAGAAGAACGTCCGTCTTTGCTGAACAAAGAATAGCAATCAAAGCAGCTTTAAACAAGTTTTTTTTTGTCTTCCCAGCGCCCAGGCTGGACTTTCACCCTGTTCAAATTACGGCTGAGTTGTTACTGAATAACTAATACGATTTTGAACAGAAAGGTTGTATCGGGATCCCCGACAGTTTTGCTTCCCGACGTATTTCTGACACTCTCGTCACGTTTACATCGGGCGCACATGTGCAGTAGGGTCAGTTTGCCACATTCAGAATAACTTCATCCTTACAGTTTCATTCTGATTGAGCTTAATCATATTGGCTTGTTTACACAACGTATTTTTATTAACTTTTAGTCCATGTAAACGTAGCTACTGTCCGATCCCACAAATAAGCTTCTGGAAGAATGGTCAGAAAACGCCATAAACACTCCAGGACCTTGTGGACCGCCGTCCCAGAGCTGTTAACGCTGCAAACGGTGAGCAACGGCCCGTCGAACCCGATGGATTAAGAACGAGAGTGAATACTTTCTGTGATTTAGTGTTTGAAGACAGAAACAGATGGTGGGACAGGTCTGAACCGAAGGTCAAGTCCAGCAGAGTAAAAACCTAAACGGGGTTCTGGCTGCAGCTCGGTTTTCTCCAAACGTTCCTCAGAATATCTGCAAACTGACGTCACGCAGCCACATTTCTGCAGTTATTGAATTAGAGCTAACGATGGAGAAGGATTTTCCCACAGCAGCCGGAGAGAGCGGCTTTATTATTTCTGCCCTGCCGTCACGTGATCGATGCCCTCTGGAGATACTCGGCTCTCCATTGTGTGTCAACGTAACGTGACTCTGCAGCGACAGGCTCGCCCACAATGGCCACACTGTTTCCCTCTGGTTCAGACAAGAAGCTACAAGCTGCGAGACAAAACTATCTGATTTGCTGCGCGAACACCTGATCCCACCAGCTGAACACACACGGTGGGGGGGGGGGATGGTGTAAAGAGAAACCTTCACCGCCGCCTCACACGACGCTGCCCAATCAAAGGCCACGCAGACCCAGGGAGATGAAATAACAGTTAAACTTTCCAGCTTTATTTAAACAGCTGATGTTAGTTTTTGCACCGGAGCGGAGCGAGATGATAAGGTTCCCCACCAAGAGTCCGGATGTGAGCCAAACCAACAACAAGGCTTTTATTGGGAGCAGATTTACACTGATTACATTACACATTTAGCTGCAGTCTATTAGGAAAATGTGCAATAATAATTAGGGGAATTTTGACAAATTAGATACAAATTAAACAAGTTGCAATCAACAGGAACTTAAAATGTATTGTTTTTCTTCTTTAGGTCCATAGAAACCATAGAAACATAAATCCCACATAATCGAGCAATCTATTCAACTAGTAATGAAAAAAATGCTTCAGGCAAAAGTCTGATACTCTGGCAACGAAACAACTTATAGTTTCCTTGGTGTTTTTCACCAAGACATGTCGTTTAAATCCCATATTAAACAGGTTTCCAGAGTTTCATTTTTTCACCTCCGGAATATTGCCAAAATTAGAAACATTCTGTCCAGGAGTGATGCTGAAAAACTGGTCCATGCATTTGTTACTTCAAGGCTGGACTATTGTAATTCTTTACTATCAGGAAGTCCACAAAATGCAGTTCAAAGCCTGCAGCTGATCCAAAATGCTGCAACAAGAGTTCTGATGAAAATCAACAAGAGGGATCATATTTCTCCAATTGTAGCTTCCCTTCATTGGCTTCCTGTTAAATCCATCCATCCATCCATCCATCCATTTTCCGAACCGCTTTATCCCTCATGGGGTCGCGGGGGGTGCTGGTGCCTATCTCCAGCGTTCACTGGGCGAGAGGCGGGGTACACCCTGGACAGGTCGCCAGTCTGTTGTTAAATCAAGAATATAATTTAAAATTCTCCTTCTCACATATAAAGCCCTTAATAATCAAGCTCCGTCATATACCAGAGCTCTGATTACCCCGTATGTTCCTAACAGAGCACTTCGCTCTCAGACTGCAGGTCTGCTGGTGGTTCCTAGAGTCTCTAAAAGTAGAATGGGAGGCAGATCCTTTAGCTATCAGGCTCCTCTCCTGTGGAACCAACTCCCAGTTTTGGTCCGTGAGGCAGACACCCCGTCTACTTTTAAGACTAATCTTAAAACTTTCCTTTTTGACAAAGCTTCTAGTCAGAGTGGCTCATGTTACCCTGAGCTACCTCTATAGTTATGCTGCTATAGGCTTAGGCTGCTGGAGGACATCAGGGTCTATTTCTCTCTCTGCTGAGTTCTCCTACTGCTCTCCAATCTGCATTGTTTGTTGTTATTTCAGCTTTTAACTTTTAGTTCTCTGTCATTTTTTTCTTCATAGAAGGTACACCTGGTCTGGCGTTCTGTTAGCTGTGACATCATCAGAGGAGGCAGATCATCCTCTATTACCATCTAACATAGAAAGTACTCCTGGGTCAATGTGAGCTTCTGGGCTTTCTGTGTCTCTGCTCTGTCTTCTCTAAGCCCCAGTGGGTGGAGGCAGATGAGCATTCACACTGAGCCTGGTTCTGGTTCTGCTGGAGGTTCTCCTCCCTGGTAAAGGGGAGTTTTCCTCTCCACTGTCGCTTCATGCATGCTCAGTATGAGGGATTGCTGCAAAGCCATGTACAATGCAGACGACTGTCCACTGTGGCTCTACGCTCTTTCAGGAGGAGTGAATGGTGCTTGGAGAGACTTGATGCAACCTGCTGGGTTTCCTTAGAGAGGAAACTTTCTCACCAACCTGGAGGATCTGATGGAGTCTGACTTTGGAAAGAACCTTGAGATGATTTGTTGTGAATTGGCGCTATATAAATAAAATTGAATTGAATAAACTCAATCCACCTACTCCATTTTTCCTCAAATTTGTCCTGTTGTAATCTGATATTAAATGTTATATATAAATTATATCAAACCACTCATTTAGCGTTGGTATTTGGTGACTGATTTGAAACAAATATTTTTTTTTATATGTCAAGTTATCACCAAGAAGATCTAGAGACATTAATTCCAGCTGAAACGGTACATCTACACAGAACACCTTTTTAAAGATTTTATAGACTTCACTCCAAAATGGTGTCCAAAATATGTGGTAATTGTTTTCTTCTTGTCCTCCGCATTGCCTCCAACAGGTTGCTGATTTATCACACTACCTATCCAACACTTTTATACAAAATCGGAGTCACGTTAAAGCTGCAATACAGAGTTTTTTTTTAATTTAACAGCTCTAGTGGTGTGTTCTTTTCAAAATAGGCTCTGAAAAGAGGAGAAGACATGCGGCAGAAGACTTCAGGCCAGAATCAAACCCGGATTGCGCTTCATCGGAGCTCAATAGGGAGTTTTGAGAAAACTGTGGACTTGGGCTGAAAAGTTGAACAAGCACACCTGAAAAAAGTCTCTGATCATAGCAGACAAAGAACCAACTTACTTATATCCAGAACACATAAAACACAGCAGGATTAGCACCAAGCACTGCCCTTTAATTTAACCATCAAGCACACATTGTAATTATAAGCAAATATTGAGTTATCTTTGGACAGACATGCAGTAGTTTCCTGTCGGCTTCATCCATCTTTTACATTTTTCTAGATTTTAAGTTTTGGGAACCGAATAAACTGTATTCCACCCGCTAAACGTTTCGGATAATGTCTGAATGGTATTTTCCATTTTTGACAATGTTTTTTTTTTATTTTTAAACAAAATCCTTCTAACCTGAATTCCTTCGTAATGTAAAATCCTGACAATGTCGTCGGACGTAAAAACCGTCTGCGGTTACCACAGCTAAGACGCATTTCACTTTGGGATAAACAGGGGATGCACCGACTGACGGGTTTAAATGTGTCTTTGTGGGAGTAGCAGGAACCACGGGTGCAGCGGTACCAGCAGAAGGTGTTTGCCGTTCTCCCACAGCGGGACTGACGGATTCCTTACGGCTGTAATGTCCCAGAAAACGTTGGATCGTGTTCGCTGAACGTGTCACACAGCGGTAGCCGCCACATGTTGACCGTAACGTGACTCCGTGGCCCTCGGCTGTCGTTACCACCGCGACACATGATGAACTCTGTGTGCGTCTGTGTGAACACAGCCGTGTTGACCGGAGCGTGTGCGTCTGTGTGAACACAGCCGTGTTGACCGGAGAGTCCGCCGCCCTCACACCGCCTGGTTCTGGTTCTGGTTCTGCTCAGCCACCGTAGGACCTAAACGCTGCATCTGAATCAGATTTACAGGAGTTTCCCCTCAACGCCTCGGTGTTTGAGGTGAAAGCTCACACAAAGGTAAGAGGAAGGGGGGGGGGGGGGGGGGGGGGGAAGAGGGCGAGCTCATATAAAAATGCCCCCCCCCCCCCATCACCGTCCCCTATTGTTGACCCTGCTCCTCCCCCATCTGTCTCCCTCCCTCAGTCGGAGACAATAAAAACAATAAGAGGCTGCTGCTGCTTTGTGTTTCCTGATCTGAGAGGTGAAGCCTGTCAGATCCTAACACACACCCAGGACCCCCCCCCCCCATCCTAACACACACCCAGGAGGACCCCCCCCCACACCCCCCCCCCCCCCATCCCGTCTGTCATGTGGGTCAGGTGGCCCCTGTTGGCCCCAGGACCCCGCCTGGCTCAGTATTATCTTTGCTCCTGTCAATCATTTTATGGGTCTTTTTATTGTGAAAAGCACACAGTGAGGAGGGGGGGGGGGTAAGATTTAAACAATTCTGACTGAAACATGTTAAATGGCGACAGGAAGCATGTTTCACTGTTAATGATGCTGTAGCTGAGGGTTTCTGAGTGACGGGGGGGGGGGGGGGGGGTCCTCATTAACTACCCCGACAGAAAAGCGTCAGAGAAAATGAGAAACTTCACGTTTAAAATTTAAACTCATTCACTGGACTGACATCAATGAGAAACAGGAATCAAAACCCCGCTTTCCCACTTTTAGAAGAAGAAATAAACTGAAATACAAAATATTCTTAAACAGGAAACTACTTGTGTGATTTTTAAATCACATCTATCGTAAATCTTCTGGTTGATGTTTGGCACCCTTTAAACTCATATTGGATTATTCCAGGTTCTTACCAGGAATAATAACCATAAAGAGTCATTAAAACCCTTTTTGAATTTAACCTTTTCAGCCTTTTTGTCAATTTAAAAAAAAACATTTGTCTGTTACTTTTAGATTAATTTCTCGCTTTAAAAAAATGAGCTGGTGGCATTCATTGGTTCCACATTTTGTGGTCCCGGTTAAAGGAATCCACTTTTTTTTTTTAATGCTTTTAGGTTTCGTCAAAACAAATTTATCAGCCTTTTTTAGCTAAAAATAAAGCTGAACCGGCTCATAGTTTGTTTAAAATAATTAATATCAAAAGGTCCTTGTCACCTTATGCACCAGCGGATTGTCATGGTAGACTTAACATTTAACCAAGTTTAGTTTTAATATAATCAGTCAAATGTTTGGACACACCTTCTCATTCCATGATTTATCTTTATTTTTTATTCCTGCCTTTGGAAACTCCTTCAAGGCGGTGAACCTCATGAAGCTCACAGAGAGAAGGCCAATAGTGACCAAAGCGGTAAAACAAAGGCGCCGTATTCAGAAAAAGCTAAAATATACAAGAGGTTTTCAATTATTTCACAATTTTGTGTTTGATACATAATTATCTCTACTTTTGAGTCATAGTTTTAATGTCTTCACTA
This sequence comes from Fundulus heteroclitus, assembly GCF_011125445.2. Lineage (NCBI taxonomy): Eukaryota > Metazoa > Chordata > Actinopteri > Cyprinodontiformes > Fundulidae > Fundulus > Fundulus heteroclitus. The sequence continues at coordinate 1,486,942 of NC_046369.1, forward strand.
TAAATCTGCAATGTAGAAAGTCGTAAAAATAAGGAAAAGCCATTCAACGACAAAGTGAGTCCAAACTTTTTACTGGTAGCATTTTTATTTTAATTTTAAAAGGCTGACTAAAACCTTCCTCATCTTTACGCTCCCAGAACTGAGAAGCTACTTTCTAAAACTTTCCGGATTACATAGCAGATCTCAGACAGTACTTTTGGGAATTTTCTTGGTAGTTTCAATAATTTATCCCCAGGATTTACCGGTACATTCAGGGACATAATAGGAGGCACTAAGTTACAGGATAATATTCTAGAAAGTTCAGAGAAAGTACCAGCTAAGGTCAGAGAAAGGACCTTATTATACGTCACCTCACATTACGGCCCAGTTCTTAAAAGTAATCAGCAAGTTCCAGGAAAATACCCAGAAAGTAACCTTTGAGTTCTGAGAAAATACTTGCTGCGGTCCGGGAAGGAACCCAACTCTTAATACTGCCTGCTTCCAGAAAGTAAATGTAATTTTAAACAAAATAACCACTAAGTTGCATCGTACTTCTAAAAAGGTACATCACAGGTTATGGAAAGTACCTGCTAGGTTATGAAAAAAAATAAAATAAAATTTCTGAAAAAGAAAACACTATTTTATGTGATGGTACTGATGCTGTATTAAAACTAAACCTTTTTTCCAGTCTTGTTTAGGTAAGTTACATTAATAAGTGAATTTTATCACAAAACTGCACACAGTAACAGCATTTAATCATATTATCAAAATTATTCAGTGGAGAAAATAGTAATAAATTACAACTCCAACAATATAATCTCATATTCCAACACCAAGAATTGAAATGTATCCTTGGCAGGATGAATCCTCACCCTAATCATGATAAGAAATGTTTCACCCCTACGCTAAATGCTCACCCCCAACTATCAGCAAAATAAATTAGATTAAAATGAAAGATGTCAAACATTTTTTTCTGTCACTACAAGTCTAAAACAAAACTGCTTACAAATAAATCCAACTCATAGAATAAAAACAAATATTCAGTAATAACCACACTATAGACCCATTTTTTTATTTTTCTAAGACACATTTAAACATAAAAGCACACCAGTGCTGACAGCCTGAGTTCCTTTAAATCGAGATTAAAAACACATTTGTTTAAAATTGCCTTTGAATGTTCCAGTTAAACTGTTTTACTGTTTTTAATGTTCTTTTTTTGTTTCTACATTCTATCCCTACTTGCTTTTAATCTTATATTTTAATCATGTAAAGCACTTTGCATTGTCTCTGTACTGAATTGTGCTATATAAATAAATTTGCCTTGCCTTGCCTTACCAGATGTACCAAAATGTTTTTTTTTCATAAACTTAGACTAAAGCAGTGTCTATAACAGCATTTTTGTGACTCCACTTTAATAAATTCATGTAAAATCAATAATTCAGACCTGATCCAATTAGTGACCAGAGTCCATCTGTGTGTAATTGAATCTCAGTATAAATCCAGCTGTTCTGTTTCTGACCTCAGAGGTTTGCTGGAGGACATTAGTGAACATCAGTGACTTTGCAGGTCAGGGAGAACATTGAGCTTTGGGTTATAAAACAATATTCTAATCTCTGAGCATCATTATTTGGCCTTCATGACAGAGTGGCAAGAATAAAGCTGTGGGAGAAAAAAAAACTGCTCTTTTCAGATTTTTATTTGTAAAAACTGGTAAAAAGCATGTATTTTCCTACCACTTTTTAATTATGTACTCTTTTTGTGTTGCTCTGACACATTAAACCCTAATAAAATGCACTAAGGTTCTGGTTCTGATGATCTTTAGTGAATTGGACTTTAAACAAATGATCGATAAAGTTCTGGCACAATTCTACCTGGACATTTAATCAGAGTTGGTAGAGTTAACTTAAACTAGTTGGTTTCTTGGTAAAAAAAAAAAAATTAACGATATTTCACAAGTTTTCGGCAGAACTGAACAATTAAAGTGGACAAGAGTACAAAACCTGCAGAATTAACTTTTTTTTTTTTAAAAAAAACATCATCTTTGAGGTTAAAAGCAATCAAAAAACTCCCCCCATCCAACAAATGTATGTTGGTCAACATCATGAGAAAAAAATAAAGATTATTTTCATTCAGAAGCCTGAAGTTGATGCAGCTAAACCCAGAAAACCCGACTGGAAATCAGAAGTGGGCTGTTGGGTCCCGGGTGCAGGGGCGGTTCTAGACAGGGGCCAACAGGGGCCTGTGCCCCTGTACTAAAAGCATGATGTTAAATAAACTTCTCATAATTATTTGCAATGGCAAAGAAACCATAACTGATTGGTCACTTTGACCAATATTTTTTTTTTACCAATACAGCTTTACTTTACTTTACTTTACTTAGAATTTAAGACTTAAGATGTTTCACGTTTAGCTTTAGCCGTATTGAGCAGGAGGCAAAGTTTTCAACTGCTAGATCAGGGGTCTAAAACCTGCAGTTCCAGAGCCACAAGTGGCTCACTTAATATTATTACACAGTTAAATATTGCCATTTTATCGTCTTTAACTTTTAAAAATTTCTGTGTTCTGTGCCCCTGTGAAAAAACACTGGCCCCACCTTGGCCCCCCTGGTAAATTTGGTCTAGAACCGCCATTGCCCGGGTGGAACCAGTACATCTGAAAACTGGTAACCTGCCCACCAACATGTGCATCCCTTCCTTCTCACGCATAAAACGTTTAAATTACATCTGTTACAGAGCGAAGGGACAAAGAAATGTGGCAGAGAGCGCGATGAGCCAGGAGGAGGAGGAAAGACCCAAAGAGCGGCGAGCGGCGGGGGCAGAGAGCAGGGGGAGGGGAGGGGATGGGGGGGGGGGGGATAATTCTCCATGGCGCACACTCATTTGAAAGAAAAACCTTCAAACAAAGACAATTAGTTGGAAACTAATGGAGCCTTTTGTCCTCTTGTGCCGCCAGTGGAACCGACTCCCTCCTGCTGTTTGAGTCGTCCTTAAACCAACAGCTCCTCGCTTTTCCCTCGGCCGACGCCAACGCCGGGAAATTGGTCCGCGCTCCGCCGCGGTCCAGTTGAGGAGAATCGTTTAGTGGCCGTTCCTACCTCTGAACATGAATGTGCGGGAAATGTTTTGAATGCGAACATGACTCTCCTCTCTCTGCCGGTCTCCAGAGGATTTCAGCGCTATCGCAGCTCGCCGAGGTTTCTCCTGCCAGCTGGCGTCCTCTTTATCACCTCTATTAACTCCGGCCTGACGTCGGCTCAGAGCCGCCGCCGCCGGCTGCCGTTACACGTCACACTTCACACTTGTGCTGTACAAAATCCTGGAATTACAACCCCCCTCCTCTGAAATCAGCTTACAGTCACTAGCAGTTTTCAGAGTTTTTACACATGAGATGCAGCAGAGGAAAGAAACGCCGCCCTCAACCTCTTGGCCCTCACCCGCTCAGTTTAAACGAGGCGCCGCTCCACAGCAGATTGGATTACTTCCAGTTTTTCCTGTTTATTTTCAACATGTACTGTTGGGGAAGGTGGAACGAAAAACGGGTCAGAGAGGAAAACTGTTTCTGTTCTGGAGCGGCCGGATGTCAGAAACACTTGAAATATGCAAGAACGTTCTCGACTATCACAGAATTTATATGCCTTACTTGAACATATGGTGTTAAAGTGTTCTTAATTGGGGTTCTCTGCAAACACAGCCCCAGGATATGGAGCCGTCTCTGCAGATAGGGACGCACGATATATCGACATTAACATCGGTATCGGCCAATGTTAGTAATTTCTTAACATATCGTATCGGTCCGATAAGTGAAACTGGGCCGATATTAACCGCCAATGTTAATTTCCAGCTAGTTGCCCTTTATACAAGTGTTTAAAGAGCGGGAGGTGAGGGGTTGGTCATGTTAAAGTAACAAGTGATGCATTGTGGGACCTTTAAATGAAGCAGATATTTAAAAAAACGCAGCGTGTAAGTCTAGACTATAACCCACATTAAAATATTCAGTGAGAAAAGTTTTCGGTAAAAAAGTGTCGGTACAAACTTTAACAAAACCTAACTATCACAGAAACGGAAATGTTTATATATATATATATATATATATATATATATATATATATATATAGATAGATAGATAGATAGATAGATAGATAGATAGATAGATAGATAGATAGATAGATAGATAGATAGATAGATAGATAGATAGATAGATAGATAGATAGATAGATAGATAGATAGATAGATAGATAGATAGATAGATAGATAGATAGATAGATAGATAGATAGATAGATAGATAGATAAACTTTATTGTCCCAAAGGAAATTTGATTTGGGTTACAGACTCTGGCTGTTACATAGTCCAAACTATGCGTCACACTGCATTCACACACTACTATAAAAATTCCATTATAAGACAATAAATAGATACATAAAGGAGCATGTTACATTACATTTAAAAAAAAAATGAAAAAAAAAATGTATAAAAACCCTTTTTAAAAAAAATCTGTTATAAAATATAATGAATACATAAAAAAAGCACGTCAGTTTAAATGTTGAATACCCTTGTCTATTCCACAATTTACTGCTTGATGCTGTTTATTGCTTTAATGGAAAGCAGAACAAATGAGTTCTTATTGCGGTCCAATATACAGACAGGGACTAAGACGTTGACCTGATGGAAGAAACATACTCTGAATAAAGAATATGAGTGGGGTCTGAGATGATTTTTTATATATATATATATATATATATATATATATATATATATATATATATATATATATATATATATATATATATATATATATACATACACACACACACACATCAATAAGTATCGGTTATCAGACACAACAGCAAAATTAATATCGGAAATCGATATCGGCCCAAATTTTCATATCGGTGCATCTCTATCTGCAGATACAGGAAAACATTTAACAGTTTCTCCAGGGTTTTAATAGAAGCCTCTCATTCAAAGTGAGCATCAAAGGCTCTCTCAGGAAGTCCTGAAAGAACCCAAAATATGATCTAAAGCTCTGCAGGCCTCGGCGTAGATCAGAGTTGATAGAAAGTGGCGGTCGTGAGACGATCTGTGGCTGCTTTGCTGCTTCAGAAGGTGGAGGACCTGCTGCTGTCTGATGGAAATATCCGGCCATCAGTTTGTGGCCTTAAGCTCTAACACACCTGGGTTAGGCAGCGGGACGATGAATCAGAGCACACCGGCAGGTCCATCTCAGAGAGGCGGGATCATGGAGCAGCTCAGTCAAACTCTCACATGTGACTTAACTAAAACAACTGCTACCACTGTTTCCAGCTTCCACTACTTTTCGGTTTGTGATGCAGCATTTTGGCTACGCAGCAGAGCCTCGCTACCATGAGCATTACACAGTAAGACAGCAACAATGTATGGCAACGACTTGTGAGCACTGTGAGAAAATACCTCATCCTAGGGCTGGACGATAATTCAATAACAGTATATATCAATGATAGAAAAAAAACGGTCAATAAAAAGTTCAATAGAATAACAGTTTTCCTTCCTTTTGCATTTTAGCCATGTAGGTTAATATTACACCACATCCTCCCAACCAATCACAATGCAGACCCTGGAACCAAGCTCCGCCCCCTTCACAGAGTTCAGAGAAAACGCGTTCTTTTTTAAAAACTTGCAGTTTTGGTAAAAAGTTTGTTGAATAAAAGGTTCAGTTTGAATTCTGGGTTTGTGTCTGTATCTAAAAATAGGTCGCTAAGCAACAGCATAAAACGGCCAGGACTGCACTTAAAATGTTTTGAATTTGTTGATAATTATCGATATCAATCTAATATGATTTCTATTTTATTGATACGCTTTTTTTTCTGTATCGTCCAGCCCTACCTCATAACAAAGCTAACTAACGATGACAAAGTATCTAAAAGTTCTAAGACAAGGTTAAAAAAGGGTTAATTCACCATTTTTCAAGGAATCTGAGCAGCGTTTGATGAGCCGGGGTTCACTAAAATACTTGAACTTGATTATTAGGGCTGTAACAGTACATGTGTACTAAAATATCCAGTACAGCCCTATTGGTTCTGTACCAGGGGTGGAAACTAACCAGTTACATTTACTCAGGTTACTGTAATTAGGTAGAAACTGTATGTACTTTGTACATTTTAAGAAGTTAATAAAAGCTGGACTTGCCCTCTTCACAAACTACTGCCATTTTTTTTTGCCAAATTATCCATCAGAAATGACTCGGGACATTTTGCAGTAGGTGCTAAGAAACAAAAGGTGGACCAAACTGAATGATGGATTCGATTAGAGCCACGGGAAAAATAGCAAAACAGGACCAGCATGTTTGAAATGTCTCGTCGTTCCTGTTGGTCAAATCAACAAGGCAACAAATGATTAGTCAGCAATTTGTTCCCGTCTTTTAAGAAATTTGACCATCCTGTCAAATTTTATTTTATTTTAAGCACATTTAACATCCAAATAAAAACAGTATTTCTGCATGGAACCGGTTTACAGAAGCATGTGTTATAAATTACTTCCTTGCTCAAAGACAATAGCTGACTAGAGACCACACAGGCGCTTGTAAGTTTGCTCGGACGTTTTAAGTTCAGTAGAAGGACTTAATGCAACGACAAGCGCTCTGCTCTGACGACGTCCTCTTGAGTTTCTCTGACCTTTTCTTCATCTCGGCCTCCTGCTGCTGCTGGTTCTCGCAGCTAAAGCCGGCCGGCTGCTGTAATCTCAGCAACACGACGTGAACGAGGGATTTACTTAGATGACAGGAATGAAAATGCGAAGATGAGGAGCAGCGTGGTGGGAGCTTCAGATTACACAGAGGAAGCCAGAAAAAAAAAAAAAACACCCACAGAAATGAAGTGTGGATTTCAGATTGTTGCCGTTCTGATCGCTCTGGAGTCTCACTGAGTTAATGTCAATTATGGCTGCTTACACTCAGGTTCTTTTACATAGGAAGGATCCTACAAAGATGGTCTATGTTGTTCAGAAAAACGTGCAGTTTCAATGCAGCACTTTGCAAAAACAACACAAATTTGATTTAAAGCCACATTAATTCAATATATCAGCAGGACACTCAAAGTTAAATGATCTAGATGTGTTTTCTTGTCCTCTAATGGAAGTTAAGTCTCAGTTAAGACTTGGTAAAAAGATTTAAACGCAGCATACCTCGCGTCTCCTTTCCTGGGCAGCGGCAGCGGAAAGGAGACGTTCTGGGCCTTCAGCTGCAGGTTGAGAGTAGAGGCTGACATTTTTTTCGGGAAATGCCACGGGTCACGTGATTTCCACGGGAATCACGCAGGATGGGAGTCAACATTAGTAAATATCACGTGATTGGTACAGGATTAAATATCAACGGGAGCTGGAGCAAACCAGTAGCAGGTACAGTAAACTAGGATCGATGCCAAAAAATGTAATAAAATAGAAAATCAAAAAATGTAGGATCGCCGCCGTCATTTAGTCGTTTTTTTCCCAAGAAACCTAAACTATAATGCAAGTCAAAAGAACTACACAACCCAGAAGCCAACAGTGCTTCCGGTCTATTTTTTTCCGGCAGCGCTCAAAAACAGAATGGGTGGTTAAACCGCTAGTGGTGAACTCAACCTGGAAAAGTTGGATTTTCAACGCAAAGTCAGAAGAAAGGACTTTTTTATTAAACTCACAGAGCGACTGTAAAGTTGCAAATATTAACAAACTTGAGGAGAGTTGAATGTCACGGTGTTAACACTCGGCTTGTAAAACGTGTTTCCTGGACTCATTTTCCAATGTGCAACAGTGTAATAATACGGCCAATAACTTAGAACTACTTTATTATTTTATTTAGAATTATTTGAACAGTTGTGTTTTTTTCTGTTTTAACCCACCAACTGAACAACGTGTTAACGCTTCTCTTTCACTTTTTAATAAAAGTAAAACATGTCTACTTCCATGTCTGGACCGGCTTTTCCTGGGTCCAGTTAGCTCCGCCTCCAGCTCCGCCTCCAGCTCCGCATCACCCCCAAAAATTCACATAATCTCACTCTCAACTTTTTTCAAAAAGTTGAGAGGTCTGTCTAAGAATGTGTTTAATGTTCGATGAATGTATTGGTTCTGATAGTAAACCCTAATTAGTTCATGGATATTTTATTGCAAATGGAAAAATACTAATATGCTTGACTGATATTCAACTTTTTTCAGTGGGAGTGGGATGGGACAGAGGGTGAGAGTGAAAATCTCTCACCCTCTAGTTGAGAGCACCACCTCAGATTGTTGCTCTGTGACATCTTAATACGGCCCTGCAGACGTATTTACCGACGTTTCCAGCAGAGAACCTCAGAATCACCACAACCCATCGTGCCTCAAGTTATAACAACGGTTATCGACGGAGATAAACTTGCTAAACCAGTGAAAGGGAACCAGGACTCAACCACAAATTTATAAAAAAAAAAAACAGAGGTAAATTCTCCCTCATCAATTCTTTCCCCCAGAGCAACTTTAAACGCGGCCCTGCGGCGGCTGTACTGACTGCAAAGTGGCGATCTCTACCCGTTTCTTTCTGGGTAAAAACACAGAAACTCGTTAACACTTCAAAGCTCGTCAGGTGGCGGGACGTGGGGGGTGGGGGTTGTGGGTTAAAATGGTGCAGTGGGGGACGAGGGGTTAGAACAAACAGTGATGCTGGTGACCTTCAACAAGTTTGTCATCCACGCATCAGAGGAAGCTGTGACCTGCTGCAGGGGTTTTTAAAATCACTTTTTAACTGATTCCCTTCAGAGATTATTAATGTCCTCCTTTTTTATTTATTTCTCTGCCTTATTCATATCACCTTTGTTTATTCCTTTTTCATGCATCTCCCCCCCATGTTTGTCCTCTTTCTGGCTTTTTACTCTTCTTCCCTTTAGGTATTCTTTATTTTCCAGGCTGGTAAATGTAGATTTCCTTCCTTTGTTTTTTCTGTGTTTGTTTTTAAAATGTCTGCCTAATCTGTTGGTGCTACATGCCCTTTCTCTACATTTTTATTCTGTGTACATCTCTGACCTAGCTTCTTTTCTCACGTCCTTTTAATTTAATTTCAAGACTCAAGAGTCTTTATTGTGGTCATGTAACTATAATGGCATTTTTTTGGTGAGACGCAGCTCAGAATTCACAATTTACACACAGACACCAATTAAAGACATCCATGGAAACCCAGTAGAAACAGAATTCATAGAGAAAATGTAAAAACACAATTTGGAAAAAGTTGTTTTGTTGCTAGCTTAAAAAAATTCAAAGGAGGTCTAATATAGGATGTAGTTGGTATGGTTTATTTGTGCCGATAGGCTCTTTTCACCACGGTTGAGCAAAAGCCAACTCACTAGATATTTAGATTTAAATCAGTAATTTAGCTTTTATTCACACTAAGTGTGTAAAAGCTCTTACTTGCTCCTAATGTAAAACTGATCTTTATTGCAATATTGATAAGGAGCTTACTAATCAGAATCAGACATACTTTAATAATCCCAGAGGGAAATTACTTCTGTTACACGCTCCAGATATACAAACATTTTTATATACTGTATATATATATATATATATCCAAATAAAGTGCTAGTGACGTTGTGCAAGAACAGTGCAAAGAATGAATAAATGTCAATTACAGAGGGGGGGGGGGGGGGGGGGGTCTGAATTACTGAGGGAGGCGTTGTAAAGATTTATGACCACAAGCAGTAATGATTTCCTGCCTGTGGTCAATATTTGCCCTTTGATTGGCTGCGTTTCCTAACACTCACTCCAGCAGATGGCCTCTGAATGGACAATGGAAATGCTTTAGCATACAGAGATAATGGTCAACATAATGTCTACAAGGTGCCCATCCCATAACCCCTCCACCACCGTGCTTAACTGCAGGCGTTGCTAGTAATAATATACTGTTTTTGGTTCCGGTCAAACATTTCTACATTTGTCTCACTGGTCCAAAAGACTTTGTTCCAGAAGTGCTTCTTTCAGACGCAACTTTACAGAGAAGAGACTTTCTACCAAGCCATACTGGCTCCGTATATTTCTAGCTGTCCTGTCAAGAACTTTAACATTTAATAAGCTGCAGTCTGTAAAATCTAAGATGAAGAGCTCAGACCTCGGGAGGAATTTGCTCAGATGTCCATTACTAGGAACATTGGCAGTTGTTCTAAATATTTCAACTCATGAATAATGTTTGTTCTTTAGAATGATGTACTTTGAACACAGTAAAAAAAAACATCTTTTAAGCCTCCCAAAATTGATCATCAGCAACAGTTTTTACTCTACAATCATTGCAAATGCCCTGCCAGCATTTGGCATTGTGTTAGCTGATAGCTGTATGCACCAGAGCAACAACTTTCCTGCTTAAACCCAGGCCTCTTTAATGAATAATGGTGGTGTGGATTATTTCTCCCCCCATTTTATAAACTTTTTGTTAGATTTAACTATTTTCAGAGCCTGGAAAAGACCAGAGGATTATTATTATTATGTCCTGTTATAAATACTCTAATAATAAAAGATGGATTGGTTAGGTTTTCACAATAACTATGACTCAACGAATCAATAAATCAGCAATCACTAGATGTTATGGAATCATAAAAATGTATCTTAACTGCCTAAAAAGTAAACTAATAGTTTTAAAAGTTTTATAAATAAAGAGAAATGTTGTCCTGCTTAATGTAACATTAGTAACTTTCACCTTGGATAGTTATATGATATAGTCTTGTTTCAGTTTAGCTCAATTATGCTCCTTCCACTCATTTATTGTGTTTTCCTCTACTTTTTTATAACCATTATATTACATCATTCTTCATCACGTCTATCCTCATTTCTTCCTCAATGTTTTTATTTCTTTCCTGGTGTTCATCCATTTGTTTCCAGTCAGCCACGTCAACAGCGATCGGCCAACTGGTCGTGGACGCCACAAGAACAATGAACGGTGATGTGCAGTGAGCTGATGAAGAGGAGAAGAACAGGGCGAAGATGACAGCAGGAAGTCAAGCTAGGGAAAGGAATAAAATAAGAGGAGTGAAGGAGGGAGGAGGAGCAGCCTTCGTGTTTGGCTGCAGGTTCATGTGATTGGCAGGCAGGTCCGGCCAATTGAGACGAACCAACAGAGCGGGACGTGGCCACCGGGGCGACCAAGAGCGGAACCATCAGAGCTGTCAATCAAGACAAGCGTGCGTACATCAATCTGTGTGTGTGTGTGTGTGTGTGTGTGGAGCGATTTTAGTAACGCTGGGAGGACACTCTGGTCTTCACTCTGGGACAAATCCTCCAAAGACCATTTGAGGGCTCATGTTAGTTACAGGTCTCCATGCCGGCAGGAGAGAGAGAACGTGTGTGTGTGTGTGTGTGTGTGTGTGTGTGTGTGTGTGTGTGTGTGTGTGTGTGTGTGTGTGTGTGTTGATTCTGTCAGGACTGACTTTTGGAGCTTGGCTTCCTCTCCCACGATGCATCTCTCACCTCAGTATCAGTTCTCACCTGTCAATCACCTGCCAGTCAGAACTGATGTACACTGTCATTCCATCTTTGCGAGAACCTTCATTAACATAAAGAAAAATAATAAAAAATAAAAAATAATCCAGATCCCAGCCTGACTCTGGATCCTAAACCCGACACTGGAATATTTAAGGAAGGATCTGCCTAAAATGTCCTCATTTTCCAAAGTGTCCCCACTTGGTCCTCGCTTGGCCATGTAGACAAGAACAAATGCATAAGTACACATAACACACAGGTGTTGGTCCCGCTACACAACAGTAACAAAGTGTTTCAAGGCGCATTAAACATCCGACCACAACATTTTCACTACTCTTTGTATTCTGTGTTGTATAAATATGAGTTTCTAAAGATTAAATGCTCCAGAAAAGAAAAGCACTCTGTTTATATTGGAAAAGATGAACACGTCACCTTTTATTGGACTCAGATTAATGCTGCGTCCCATATGTTGCAAATTAATCTGCCATTTCCGGCTTCAGAAGCCGGACGTACGTACACACCCGGATTGTCAAATCCAGGATTTTTGTACAATAAACCGTACTTTTAAACTTTGTTTAAATCTCACTGAATCATTCTGGCAGGCAATGTTGCCTGAGTGCTTGCATGCATATATTGCATAAAAACTCATTACTTTCATCTTATGACAGCACCAGTATTTACCCTGATAACCAAACACAGCCATTTAAAAAAATCTAATTTGTTGACTGACTTGCTGCTTGGACGTGGTTTTTATTGGTTAGATGCCTTTCACAGACCTGAGTACTAACTTCCAGGCTCTTTAAAACAGGACATTCCTTGAGTTTTAGCCATCAGTGTTTTTGAAACAACATATTCAAGTTGTAATTCCCAATATATCTATGTTAACATTGGAATCAGACAATTTTTGTTATTTTTTTAAAGGTTATTTAAAGTTACATTTAGGATAAATCTATGGACTATGCAAAACATGCTCATAATGAGATTTCCCCCTCAGTGTCGCCTATTCTGAGCTCATTTATAAATGCAGTTTTGATTTTATGCAAATAAACTGTAGCTGGCCGTGCCAGCTCAATGTTTGCGATTGCACTCAATACACATGAAAATGGCTGCCAGCAGATGCACAGTCGTACTTTGACCCCAAGTCAGACGCAGAAGCATGTTAGACTTATCTAAACTGTTCAGTTGTGATGTACCATTTGGGCACATCAACAGGGGGGCTGTTAGATGTTACATGAAACTACAAGTTGCTGGAGGTGTTGAAGCCAGTTAAAAATTAAGTGGGCGGAGCTCTGCTTTGTTTTCCAATGCCGATTTGATGCAATAACTGGGAAGGCTTTTTTAAACGGCTCATTTTTAGACACCAATAAAACGTTTGCTTTTTGGCAAAAATGGCTGGAGGTTTTTTTTAGTGCTTGGCCTCTGTCTAGAAGTAGTAGAGACCCCAAAAAGAAGTACAAAACAATGCAAAAGGTGAATTTTACATAATGCACCACCTTTAACATATCTGTATCGGTCCCATAAATAAAAGTAGGCAGATATTAATTACATGGTGGTTAACCATGTTGTGTTTGTTTCGGGCAGCCCACTGCTCCACTGCACTGAAGGTAACATATTGTAGCTATAACTCCTGAAAAAGTATCAAGCTTATTTCTTATAACAGTTTTTTGTCTTGATATTAGTGTCTTGATATTTTTTCCATATTTTGACCTCATCTATTTCAGGTCTCTGTTTTACTATTGATGATGTTCCCGGATTTCCCCATCGTGGGACCGTTAAGGATTCTATGGCTAGCTAAAAGCAATGTGCTGTCTTTCCAGAGAGAGAATGACCTGTGTCCGCCAGCGGAGAACATTATTGTTCCATCTGCAGATACATGCCAGAGTAAAAAACGTTTTACATTTATAAAATGAGGCAGCGTAGAATAATGCTTGTTCTTAGATACCGTTATTGTTAAAGATGTATTTAACTGTCATAAAACATGAAAGAGTTTCTGGGTAATCCTGAGTGCAACAACTTCACTGCATTAAGAGAAAAAAACTAAACTATTAGAGATTGGGTTAAGACTAATAAATCATCAAATTGACATGAGATGTCCCTTATATTTAAATAGAAATCAAAATTTTCTAATTTGTTAGATTGCATGCATTTTGATTTCTTTTTTTCTTAATTTTAATATTATTACAGCAAAAGCTGAGTAAATAGTATATTTTCATGTATGAAAACTGCTTCATTTTTAGATGGATACGAATGAACTGCTTCGAGGCATAAAAACTATAATTTGTGACCCACACATGCACCGTCTTCATACACGAGAACAACAAATTTCCAAAGTCTCAAAGTGAAACAGAAACGGGTGTCCTCCCATGACACTCGCACACAAACATGGCAGTAATTAGTATCTTGTTTTTCGCTCATTAAACAAATCAACCAATCAAATCAATCTGCATCGCTCATGACCTCGTTAAGAGGCAACCGATTAAATCATCAGAGACACACACACACACACACACACACACACACACACACACACACACACACACACACACACACACACACACACACACACACACACACACTAACAGCAGGTCCAAGTTCATCTCTGTAGTCTTGGGAGAATACATCAAGATTAGCCATTACAACATTTCAGAGCATAATCTACAAAGCAGATGAATCTTAACTTGTGCATAAAGATTTAATTTTAAGTTGAATGAATTTTAGAGATCAATACAAATTTCTAAAGTAAAAATTAGGTGCTTTGGGTTAACAATTAATGAATGAATGTGTCAAAGGCTTGTAGAATCGAGACTATAAATGCCAAATTTACAGAGTCTGCTAAAGTTCAATGGTGGCGGCTAGCTACAAATAATGAGCCTGTCTGTAAACACATATAGCCGGCAATTGCATTTTTTTTATTGTAATCAAATTAGAGCAGAATCACATGCAGATCTGTGGGTAATCAGGTCATTTAAAAACAACACAGGTGCAGCTGGGTCTTTGCACAGGCACTAGAATAATTTTTCCCTTTAATGAATCCTAATCTCTCATTGTTTGTCACGCTTCAGGATCACGGACAGAACACTAGCATGGGTTAATTACCAAGTCATTAAAAGCTAATGAGCTCTAACATTAAGAAGATGGGGAAACATTTTGGCCCCAACAAATAGCTCTCGTTGTTCTTCACTCTAAACTGTTGTGTATACAGTTGGTGTCCCTGAACAAATAAAGGTGTTCTTAAAAATCTGTAGCACTAGTGGTTGCATGAAAGGAAAATGGTATTTTCTAAGTTGGCAAGTTTAGAGAATTAGGAACAAATTGTATGTTAGGGTTAAGCAAAAAAATAAAATAAAAAAATTAAGCAAAGGGACAAATTAAATCATTTAACATCTTTGAGCAAAAATTAATTGTAAACGGACTGAACTTACATAGCGCTTTTCCAGTCATACCGACCACTCAAAGCACTGTACACCAGAGCCACATTCACCCAAAACGCACACATATCCATTCAACGATACGCAGATCGATAGGCAAATTGGGGTTAAGTGCCTTGCCCAGGGGCACATCGACATGTGACAAGGGGAAGCTGGAATTGAACCCACAAGACGACTACTCAACCCATCAAGTTACAGTCAACCCATCAAGCCACACTAAAGGAACAAACTAAAATAATCCTTTTCTATATGATCCACCCTGATTTGCAACCTTAGCTCCCTTTTTCACCAGAATACCCAGGATTTAAATACCTTGGATTTTTTTACCCGGGTAATATGTGTATTTTCTGTGTTTACTACTTTTAAAGACTGCAGAAAATTTTATTTAAATAAACCCATATACATATGGGAAAATAATTAAGAAAACGGCACTACATTTCCAGTCCAGCAGGTGGCGGTAATAAGAAACTAAAGGCAACACCAGCTATTGCCAAGCAACCATGTTAGTCTGAAGCAGAGAGCTGTGAAGCTCTAAAAATTAAACCAGAACTGTTGCTCCGTTTTAATCTAGTCAGATGATATTTAGACGTAATCTGACTGGATTATAGCTCCGTTCAAACTTCCACTTAGTGACGAAAGCCAGCAGGAGTTTGAAAAGACGTGCAGGGAATCAGGCGTTCTCTCTGGGTTTAGCTAGCCTTGATGGCCTGGTCAGCTAGCCGTTAGCAAGATAAGCTAGCCATTAGCAAGATGAGCTAGCCGTTAGCACGACAAGCTAGCCGTTAGCAAGATAAACTAGCCGTTAGCACAGTGGGAACGGAAATGTAAGAAAACGTTGAGAGCTTTTGCAGTTATGTGATGTCCTGAGGTTTAGAAAGCTACATGCTCACCTAAAACATCGCAAAAGTTTGTTTGGAGTCACGGAAACTGTAATATTTAACTTTAATCACGATATTTGGCGCTTCCCTTTGAACAATTGGCTTCGACCCCACCCCTCGACAATCCCGGGTTAATCTAAACATCCTGCCCCCAGACCAGGATCTGTTATTCGGAAAAGTGTGGACCTGCGACTTTGAAATTAGTCGGTTAAAATCAGATTGAAATGTGTAGAGGGCTTTGAGAATCCCACAAAACGCCTGAAAATCCCTGCGATTCATTTTATTCCCGTTTTTTTACATCTTTTAAGTGTTTTATATTATGTTTTGCTCAAGTTACTTATAATATTCTTACGTGTTTTATAGTCAGAATCAGAGATACTGTAATAATCCCAGAGGGAAATTACTGTATCTCTGATTTACTCTAGCTGATTGTAACATTTTATGTGTTTATCATGTACGCTGTGCTGTTTTTAAATGCTTATAAATAAAGTTGGCTTGGCATAGTACAGTTTAATGTTATTTTTTTATTTAAAAAAAAAATCTTGATAAGAATTTAGATTTATCCTGAACAATAAACTCATCTTGATGATGTTTGCAATCCGCAAAAACTTAAGGTGTTTTTTAGAGTCAATACATTTCGTCACGTTAGTCTTATGAGAGCAACAGAATAAAAAGTATATCAGAAAATGGATTTATTGCAATTATTCTGTGCTGTTAAGCAATAGAACTGCCCTATTGAATATAACCAGAGTCAGTATTTAGATTTGTGGTGCTTTAACTGCAGCGAAATATTTTTTTTCATCCTGTTTTATAACAATCACAAGAATTATCACAAAACATCATGATAAACGTTTAAGTCCACATCTCTGATCCCTACTCAGCAAAACAGTTGCTTGTGCACAGATTTCTGAAGATCCCATTAAAGCATTTTCACTCAGGCTGAGTTTAACGAGACGGCGGCAACAACGTGCTTTTTTCCACTCGTTCTGTTGTGACAGTTTGGACCGAGCTCCAGCCGTCAGAAAGATCTCACCAGCTTCGACTGATGGGTTTGTTTGAGGTTTGGTATACAGAGGAGATCAATAATCAACTCAATGATTGCAAGATTTAACCCAGACCATCAGCCCTCCACCACCGTGTTGCAGTGAGGCGTCTGCGATAACATCTTTTATTCTTATCCACACGGTGCAGAGCATTAAGGGTTTAAAGGACATGTCCCACAATGTTTGTGCTTCATGCAGATCCAGCTTTAAAAACCTAAGTTGTGCTAACAACAACAGTCTTATGGATGGAAATGGCGTTTAAATTGAGCTGCAGGTTTTCTCTTAAAGTCTGACATTAAGAAATCCAAATGTTTTAAGTCTGTTCTGGTTCCTGCAAGATGTTTTCATCATTTAGTGCATGTAATAAAAAAAATTGTCCAAGTTCTCTTCTGGTTCCAGATTTCACACAAGATAATAGGAAATGCAGCTGGATACTTTTACGCTGTCAGAAAAATCTAAAGCATTTAACAAATTACTGAGGCCTGCAGAATCAAAGATGGAGGTCTTGAGTTTTTTTTTTGTTTTCTGGTCATTTATCTGAGCTTTCCACGGTCTGACCTCTGAGTGGATTTCCTGTGAAGTCCACGCCAGCCAAGCGTATTCCTTCACCTCCTCATTCAATAATTTATCACGACACAGAAAGTTTTTAATCCCACAGAAACTTCACATGGTGAGTTGGTCTCGCCGTGCAGGACGCTTTCATCAGTGTGTGTGTGTGTGTGTGTGTGTGTGTGTGTGTGTGTGTGTGTGTGTGCGCGGTGCTAACTCGTCCAGTTTCTGGATGTCGTTAAGGCAGGAAACATCTGTCAGAGCCGCTTCTGTCGGAAACATGAGCTCCGAAAATTTCTCCCGTGCGCGATCTGCAACTGTTGAGCCTTCAGCGCACACGCAGGGACCCGCATGCAGCAGCAGATGGGAGTGTGTGCACGCTCGTCCCTCAGCGCTTGTCATCAGAGTCTCACCTCACCTGCTGCCATCTGTGCGCTACATGCTAAGTATCTGCCGGCTTCCATGTAAGCACCGCTCTGCTGAAACATGCTTCTGCCTCTGAAGAAAGCAGGTGTGCTTCTATCCACCTGCGTGTATTCTCCCCCAATTCAGACAAGCAAACTGCTAAAACTTTGCCAAATATTATAAAAAAAAAAAAAGGTTTTCCAGGGAGAATTGTAAGTGAAGACGCGGAGAAATGATCAAAGCTGAACAAGTCGCTCCCGCTCGCTGCCTCTTCAGAGGTTGCAGCTCTTGTGTTTTTAAGTTTTCATTTCATGAACTTCTTCTAGACTCCCCTTCCCCACACGATTCTAAAAAATATCAAGGTGTTGAAGCAGAACAGGGCATAATTTGTTCTTTTCTGACAGTAGGTGTGATTTATATCAAAAGTAAACAGCAACACATCAGCTCCCAACAAGGAGCTCCAACACTGAGTTTCTGAGCATCTTTGTTCAGCAGATCTCGGCACAACAACCTTGTCAACATGGAATTTGAGGGAAAAAAGGCAAGAAATGAGTTAACTTTTTTTTTTAACTTCTTTTTTTTTCTACTCGGGGAGTTACAGTCGATGCATTTGTGCCGATCCGTTGCATCATGGATCATGAGAGAAGACGAGGAGATCAGCGTCATCTAGAAGAGGACGTGTTTTTCCCATCATCCCATAAACGTCTCTCTGAGGGTTTCACTGCGTTCAAGTCTGCTGTTACACATGCAACTCATTTTTGCAAGCGTGTCCCGACTTCCAACATATACCCTAAATCAACGGTGTCCAAAGTGTGGCCCGGGGGCCATTTGCGGCCCATGGACTGATTTTGTCCGGCCCCCCCCAGCTGCAATTTAAGAATGCTTTGGCCTAAAAGTACAGGTGGTTGATGCAGTTAGAGACTTTTCATTTTTAAATAAGGCAGAATTATTAAAGACAAGTTAAATTCTTCTTACAATTAAAAAATGTCAGCTACAACACAAAGTATTTGTCTTCTGATAAGCATACTTGTTACATTCTCTTCGGTTTCACAGTAATTAGGACCACATCAATTCAAGGACTTTCACTCAAAAGCAGGTTTTGCTGCACCAAAATCTGCTTTTAAATTTATTTATTAAAATTGCCTAGGATAAATAAAATGTTTTCAAAGAAATAACGACCCAAATACTGTTCTTGTTGCTGAGAATACACAAAAATTTTGTTTAAATTTTTTATAAATCGAGACCAAAAGAATGTGCAAAAAGATGACCGTTTTTAATAAGTCAAATATGCAAAACCCTGGACCTGAAATGATTCAAACATCCCTTTCATAATTTGTTTAACTAAAATATTGGATGCTTGTGTTTTGCAGAGCAGGTAAAAAAATAAATTCATAATATTTTGGGGAAATTTTAGGTTTTTAAAAATTATATTTTGGCCCTCGAGTACTTTTGACTTGATTATTTCTCCTTTCTTAAGTGTTTCCAAAGGGGTCCCACAGGGGTCGATCCTTGGGCCTCTGCTCTGTTATTATTTATACAAAAAATCTCTGCAATACAATCAAAAATGCTAATTATCATTACTAAGCTGATGATACTGTTCTATATTGTTTGGGTTCTACATCAGATCAAGCAATCACTAATCTACAGTTTGTATTTAATATTTTTGAACATAGAATTTAATCCCAGGTTTAAAGTTAAGAAAACTAAACTGACTACATTTTCTTTGGGTGAACCGCCTAAAAATAAAATTCAAACTGTTTATACAAATTAAAGTACTTCCACGTTATAAATATTTGAGTATAAACTATTGATCAGTCGCTATATTTTACTTTGCATGTTTAATATTTGGTAAAAAAAGATTGAAATTGAGGTTAGCCTTCTTGTTAGAACTAAGTCTTATTTAGCATTTGAAGCAAAAAAAAAAAAAACACCCCTAAAGTGAAACCTTTTTATCTGTTTTGCATTAAGGTGACATTTTATACATACATTCTTCTTGTCAGTATCTTCAAGCTTTGTCAATCAGGGCAACGACAAAAACCTGAGCGCTCCAGTCTGACTGATCTGTTGGTGCTGAAATGTTTAAGTTCACGACAGGACAAGTCGAGTGGTTCTTAAAGATAGACTACAAGCTTCTATGAAACAGTGTCCCTGCTTTTAAATTGTTTTTATTGTTTTATATTTGTGCATATGTATTAATTGGTTTTGTTTGTAACCAGGATGTAGTGTTTTGCAGATTTCAGCCCAGGCCCCCCTTGAAAATTAGATCCAGATCTCAAAGGGGGTTTACCTGGTTAAATAAAGGAAATTAAAAAAAATAATAAAAAAAGTAGAAAATTTGAACTTACAAAACTAAACATATATGAAAAGGAGCAAATCTTATCCATGTAAAACACAGATTTCCTCGAGGGCTGATGTCCTCCAAGGCTGCAACTATTAGCTTGGTCTCTCTGTCGACACACCTGAGTTACCTGAGTGATCGGGTCATTAGTAGAACCTACAGAGTGCATGAGGACACCATTCAGTCCTCTGAGGTGGACTGGGGACACATAAATACGTCGCAGGACATCGGCCGTCGAGGACTTGAGTTTTACGCCCCTACAAAAAGCAAACATCAGCACGACTGAGTCAGCAAAGACGCGTCTGAACGAACCGCAAGACTTCTGGAGCGAAGTCCTTTAAACCGAGGGAGAAAAAGCAGAGATGTGTGGAAATGATCCAAAGCAACATGTTTCCAGGAACCAAACACGTCACAGCGTGGGGGGGGGGGGAGGATCTGGGCTTTCTCTGCAGCCACAGCTCACCTCGCAGTCATTGACTTCACCAAAAACTCCTCTGTATAAAAAAAAAACAATATTTCCAGTTTTTATTTTACCTTATTATTAAAATAGTTATTGCAAAATTGAGGGTTAAAGTCAGCTGTTGACATAAACAGAAACCGTCCATTCAGGAGAGATTCTGCATTCGCCTGCATGCATTTCTCTTCCTTTTCCTGCTCTACAAATCAGAATATCTCATGATGAGCTAACTTGGAGGACTAAAGAAGTGCAAATTCATGACTATCTGGGTTAGTCGATCCAGCAGTACATAAAATCTGATTTTGTGTGTCTGGCCTCTGCTCAGCTCTGATTTACATTTCCAGCCAGGGATTCGGTATCAACATCAGGAATCTGCTAACGGCGCGGATCGCGGCGTTCGCATCTTTCTCACAATGTTCTCAGCTTGTTCTGGCCGGATTTGAGCAGATCAGCCCACAACTTCTCTCATTTGTCTGTGAAGACACAAAGACTTCAGTGAGTGTCAGAAGAAAAATGTGGAGACGGTCTGACCTTGGCAGGGGGGGGGGGGGGGGGGGGATGCTGCGGTTCAGTGATTAATGTGGGAGGGGGTCTTAAAAGGCCATGGCTGCCCTTTCTTGAGCCTGAGCGTTAATTGTCCTCCTGTTAATAAAAAAAGGCCTCACCTGCTGAGTGGGCGGAGTCTCACCTCCGTTCACAGGTGCTCCTCGTTGAAGCGAGAGGCAAAAAGATTAGTCGATTCGCCTCACGCTGGACTCAGAAAAATAAAAAATAAATCAAATAAAGAGAGTCTAAAGAGCAGTTCAAGTTTTCTCTCGCCAGGTAAGGCGAATAAAACCAGAATCTGTTCTTTGATGTTGTGCCTGTGCTTTATTTAAATCCGTCAGTCGGCGGTAACCTGGATTCTGGCAGCGCTTCTTTAGATATCAAAGATGTGCTCATTAACCAAAATAAGAACCCAAACCTAATTTACCCCCTGATTTTTGGATTTAAAATAAGATTTGAAAAAAAAAAAAAAAGAACTGCAAACTTGCTTATTTTTATTTTTACTGCAATCCAAAGAGGCACAACAACGATGGATTTACTTTTTTCATTCTAATTTTTCTTAATCCTGGTTTTATTTCACATATCTTCAGTTGTTCTTAAATAAATTTGATAGATTCGCCCAAAATATTGCTTATTAATTGATTAATAATTTTGTAGAATAAATGCAATTGTTCCTTATTAATAAGGCTTGTGCATAGGGGCCATTGCAAATTATGTCCTAATTATTGGGATAAGCTTTAAATAATAAAAAAATAAAAAATAAGACATTTTTATGTTTTTAGGTCTATTATTGCCTGAAAGATATGTTTATTATTTTATTTTTAATGTTTAAAATGTGCGCGTTCTTGCAGATTTAGATTTCTGGACATGCTGAATTTGCCAAAAAAAATAAAATAAAAATTCTGCCAAAACCAAATATTTAATTTAAAACAAAATTTTAGTTTGTACCATTTGCTGGTTTTGAACATTTTTCTGATACGACCCCCCATCAGTCGGCACATTTAGCCGTAGGTAAAGTTATTTTTTTACAGGAACTGGTATGAAAACTTTTACCCGGGTAAATAAACCCAACTGTGGGTAAAAGGAGAGTTTCCTGCTTTGGGAGGAAAACTCTCCGTCCACTCAGGGAATTCTGGGAATGATGGCAGCTATTGTTGACGGCGGCGTGTGATTGGTGGAGCGTGTCTGCCACTGACAGCCGGGACAAAGAGCGGGGGGGTGGGGGGGGGGGGTCCATGGCCGACCAAGTAGAACTAATCCACCCCCTTCCTCACCCCCTGGACTCAGCCGTCTTCTTAAACCCCTCCAGAGCCCCCCCCCCGCCCCCCTGGTGGTTCTGCGGGGCAGCGGGGTCACAAAGAAGACCTGAACCCAGATTCCAGAGAAAAACCTGAAAAGTTGCTTAAAGAAAAAAAGAAAAAGATTTTCATCCCCAGAAGCTGCTAGACTCTCCAACACCAAATCCTGCATCTATTGTTTTTGTCGTATTTCAGATTTTTAAATTGCAGATAAAAACATTTGACAGTAAATTTTGTCTTTATGAAATTATGAATTTTCATTCAAATCAGTTTAACGATATTGGAAAATACGATATTGGAAAAAATTTTAAATTGCAAAATAAACAACAATATTCCCGGCGACAAATTTGAAGGAGTTGTTTTATGAGATCTTGAGTAAAAAAAAAGGTATTTTAACAGTTAAAGGGTTTAATTTAAAGTCAAAACTACTTGAGATTTAGGCTCAGCAATATAGCAGTTTTATAGTAGAATGTAAAAAACTGCTTTTACTAACAATATAAAACATTAAAATACACCGTAACAACATAATCCTATAAAAAACTCTTAAAACCTTTACCTTAATTTTTATCATTGAATTTTTGTTTTTATATATCAAAATAAAAACACCAATCACGGCGTCTTTATTTTGTTTTATTTTTACATTTTTCCGTAGCAGATTTTACTGTAAAACAGCTGAATCAGGCAGCGAGTGAGATCAGCTGAATAAACAAAATAATCAATAATCAATTATTGCCATTATTGTCCAAATTAAAAATCTTTATGTCATTTAGTGGCAATGGCTCAAATTTAAAGTTACCACAGGTTCAACACGAGACCTCCAGTCCAGTCCAAGTCATCTATAATCCATTAAAACCCTTTAATTCATAGCAAATGGTCTGACAAAAATAAATATTTGATGAATCAAAACAGTTAGATGTTGAAATTTTCGTTAAATGTCTCCGATAAATGGTGCAAACCCTGAAAATGTCTGAAATCTGACTACATGTTTGGAATTGGAGCTTTTTGGACTAAATTTCTCCAATATTTGCATACAAGTGGGGGAGGTGTTACGCTGCAGCTGCATAGTCAAGCTGTATTTCAGTCGTTCACGAGGTGATTAATAACTCCTGCATGTGTGCAGACCCATTGAACTCCGTCCGTCAGAACACTTTCCATCTGTGTCCCGCTCAGAGAGCCAAAAAAAACCCGTTTCTGGGGAACCAAAGCGCCTGAGCGGACGAACCAAAGTTCAGGTTGACCGTGAAAAGGCGTAAAAGCGCGAACAGAGAAAGCACAGTCTGCCGCAGAGGCTGATCGGATTTTCCAAAAATAAGGTGTCACTCTGCACACGCTCAGTGGGTCTCTGCAGAGCTGCGAGGTTTCGGGTTTCACGCTCCAGAGTGCAGCAAATCAAACGCAGCCTGACCTCAGACCTTTACCGCCTTCCAGCACTATCATTCCCCATCAGACAGAGGAGACTTCACACTCCTCCACAGGAATAACGCCAATAATCCCACAGAAAACGGGACGTTTATTTGCTCATGAATATCCCCCTGATTCCCTGAAAAGCATTTCTCCAGTTTCAGCCGCTTTCCTTCCTTTGGTCTTTTTTTTTTTACATCATTCTTCACAAAAAGCAGCCGAGAAAAAACTTAAAAGATCCTCTAAGAAATACCTTTAAATCAACGTCTAACACTGAAATCTTTACTAATGCTACTCAACGTTTCATTAAATCAGCCAAAAAAAACAAAAAAAAAAAACAGTATAGACCAGAAATGTCTATAAACATCATGGAATGGAAATGTTCTCAATAACGTATCAGTTTAATTTTATTTTAATTTTTTTTAAAGATGGAAATTACTTTTTCTCCCCAATTAAAAACCAAAATTATACATACACCTGTCATTGAACCATTTTTTAATAGCAGAAGGCATAAAATATACGGCCATAAAGTGTTTATATGATTTTATAATGTTCAGGTTAAATCATTTAAATTCTGAAATCCTGAAAAAAAGTAAAATAAAACAGTAAATCTCTGGAATAAATATTTGGAAACAAAACAGTTCAAAATGATAAATGCATTTTTTAGCTGAATTTTCTACAAAAACAAACAAACAAAATAAATAAATAAATGAAACAAGTGTAAATCTTAAAAAAATTACTAAAATCTGCCGGAAGATGTTTAATAAATGCAGAAAATAATTAGAAATAAAACAACTTACTGACTAAAACAGTCAGAATGCTAGAACACTGGTGATTTTGGAAAGCTTTGTGCATCCAGTTGCATTTACATCTTAAACTGATGTTTCATTTTCTGTATTTTTATTGTAAACAAATTGAAAACAATTTGGAGGACGGGTCTCAGCGCGGCCGCTGATTCGCTCTCATTTTCTCCGAATCAAAAGAAAAACGTAAGATCTGTGACGTCTGCTGCTAAAAGCTCGTATTAAAAGATCATTTTCACATCTGGTCTGAACAAACTGAGGACTAGAACCAACAGCTGAACAAAGCACGCTCTGAAACTGAGCAGCAGCTGTTTAAAAACCTTCACAGACTCTTCATTCAGGCCCAGAAGTCGAGGCTGCAGCCGACGAGGAGCAGCTAGCGCCCACAAAGAGCCGCGAGCTGCTAAAACTCTGCAGACGCGCTACTGTCCGCTGGAACGTGGTGGGAAGGAGGGCCGCCATGTTGGATCGTTAATGACAGGCGCTAACGAGGAAACGTTTACCGCCCGTCGTCCTCCGGAACTAGCTTTGGTTAAAAAGTGGCTTGAGCTTTGAAAAAGAAGTTCAGAGCATCAGGAAGTTAAACTAAAAGGTTGAATCCTGATCCTTGTTGGTGATTTTACTTCACCAATAATTCTGCAACAACAATCAAAGCTGATCAGATTCTGCCAGAGTTTCTTTCTCAACCTCTCCAGTGAAGACGGGACACTTTCTATTTCCTCTCATCCTTTCACTTTCTACTGTAAATAAAGCGTCTTAATGCATGTATTTAACCCCTGTATACCAGCTTATTTATATTAGCACAAAACAAGCTAAAATCACAGCTAGAATTGTTATTTTGTTTGAATTTTAAATTACTTCCTATGTTAGCTAATTGTGGCTGAGATCCCTGTTTGGACCTGAAAACTTTTATTTTTATATTTACACTGAAGTCTTATTTCACTGTTAGTTTTACAGCCATTTTTTAAATTATTGGTTTTAAAGATCAACTTAATCAATAAATCAACCTGTAAAAGCCTAAGCAGGCGCTGAGCCTGTGACTCTTTAGCTGGAGGGCCTACAGACAGGACAATGGTCATTTTATAACGTTATTTTTTTATAATTCATGGTTACCATAGAATATTTTTTTAAATTTCTAATAAACTACTGAATTAATTAATTTTTTAAAACTGGTTAACGTATTTTTCGAACTATAAGGTGCGCTTAAAACCCTTAAATTTTCTCTAAATTGATGCTGTGCCTTATAATCCGAGAAATACAGTAAATAGTTTGGAATTGACAGGTTAATGATTTTTGGTCAGAAAAGCACAGGTACGTGTATTAACACTTACACGTCCCTTCTAAATTTTGGCAATCTGAGAATATTTTGGGAATTTAATGAGGAAATATGGATTTTGTTATATATTTTTTTAAATACAGGACATTATTGTCCAATATTATATAAACGTCTGAATTTTTCTTTGTTGGAAACTCATTAGATTTAGGGACATAAACTCTTTTTTCCCCCGTATAAAACTGGTTATCTGACAATATTTTTTGGAAATTTATGACGAAATATGGATTTTTTTATAATTTTTTTAATACAGGTCAATATTAACGTATGTTGTATAAACAATGCTTTAGAATTTAACATAATAAATGATGCATATTATTCCTAATATAGATATTAGTTTTAATCCTGGTCTTCTGGAGTTATACTGTGCACTACTTATTATTTCAGGAGGGCTTTAAAATCAGGGAGAATCCATGGCTGGTTGTTTGAGAAGCACCGTGCCTCTATGCAGCAAACTCTGCAGTCTGTGATGGCGGTGATGTCATCACTGAGCGCCAAACAACTGTTTGCCCGTGTTGAGCATCATATATAGATGAATTCATGACTTTTTTAAATGCATTGCTGTAAAGCATTGCAAAATGCTTTGGAACGACCAAAGCTTTCAGGAATCAGAGCTGTTCCCAACAGCATCAGCACAACTGGAGACGCAAAGCTGATCTGCAGGGCTGGGAGGGGCGGGGCCAGGGGCGGCAGGAGGGGGCGGGGCCAGGGGCTGCAGGAGGAGGCGGGGCCAGGGGTGGCAGGAGGGGCGGAGCCAGGGGCGGAGTTACTGGGTTGGAATCCGCTGATAACTGCCCGCAGTTCCAGTTTTATTTTATGTTTTGTCCCTGATCAAAGAAATGTGAGTTAAATAATCGAAAGGACACATTTCCTAACAGTAGATCAGTAAGAAAATTACTTTACATCACTGGTTCTGAAAGAAGGTTAGAAACGAACAGCAGAAAGTAAGAACAGCGATTTTGGTTCCCCCTCTCTGGACTACAGGAACTAAAAGGATACCCAATCCTGCAGCACGTCCTGCTAGATACTTTTTTTCTTCTTTGGTGTCTAGTGGCCGTTTTATAGTAATGCCGTACTGGGCGGGTTCTGTTAGAACCTCTCAGGAGTTCTGCATTAGAGATCTTTGCTGCTGATGATGTTGATGCAGTCTTGTAAAAGAATTCTCCTGCCTTTGAGGAGCACGTGTTCACTTCTAATACAGAGAAATCCTCAGACAAAAGGCTAGAGCAGCCAGAACTATGAATTATGACAATTATATCTTTTTTTTCCCTCTTTTAAGTCCTACAATATAAAATTTTGGGTCTAAATATTTACTTATGATTACCCCTGAATGATCTTTTTGCTGGTTTCCAACCAAACTATTCATTGTAGCTTCACGGCTAAATATGTGGAAAAGCAACTTATTCCCACTGTGAGGGGTTTGGAGGAGGATCTGTGATGCTGTGGGTCCGTTTCCATGAACCTCTTTAAGAGCAGAAATGTTCAGGTTTTTATTAATCTGGGTCTTCAATAGTCTAATCAACATACAAATGGTTCACTGGACACAAAATCATTCGTCCGCCGTCACCAGACCTAAATGCAATAAAAAGCTGTTGGCCTAACTAAGGAGAAAACTGCATTTCTGCATTTTTCTGTGAGACATTATGCTGCTGCAACAAAAAAATTGCTTCACATTGAGGGTTATTCGCCTTCTTAAACTTCTATTTATTCTGTGGTGAGACTTTAGTCGCTGCAAACAAGTGAGAAAAACTAGGAGAAAGTATTTGCTTTAGTAATAATTGTGTCCTTTGGGCAAAACGATGAATTTTTAGGGCTCTTATTTTGCAGAAACAGGCTTCTACCCGTCGGTGTGGGTCCAGGTGCAACAGGATCCACACCTGGTCAGGTCACTGCGGCTAACTCTGCATCTCTCCTTCTGTTTTCTGATTGTTAACCGAGGCGGCGTCCCTCCAGAAGCCGCTCACCAGGACCGGCTCGCATCTGGGAAGCTAAAGCTGGCGGTAAGGCCGACATCAGAGGACGGGTCCAGCTGGTCCGGCCACAGTTTGTTAGTCGAGTCTGGGCTGTTTTCTCAGGTTTCCTCTGCAGGAATCAGGTCTGCAGCCACGTTCAGTGGGAACAATGTGTCCTCTCGCTAACCCCCCTCCGTCTGTGGGGGTGGGCGGGGCCAGCGATTGGTCACGGCCTCGGCGTTGTCGCCCCGGCCCCAACACGGCGCAGCGCTGAGAACCCAACGGGAACAAACACGTTCGGTTCAGCAGGTCCGGGCCTCCTGCTGCTCCCCCAAATGGATGAGGGCGTAACTTCCATGAATTTCTTCACCAGCCCCCCCGCCTCCTTCCCAACGCCCCCCCCCCCCCAACCCGTCCTCGCCCACGTCCAGCGCCGTGTTTAACGAAACCTGAGGCCCCTCGCTTTCAGCTGCTACCGTGAAACCTCTGTGATCCTCCTCATCTTCATGTTTCTGGACGAGATCAGGAATCCTCCGTCTGATCCGGGAACCAGACCCGTTAGACCCCCCCCCACACCCCCCCACATCTGCTGGGAGCACCAGGCCGCCTGCTGCAGACACCCGGTGGATAAAAATCCACTCCCGTTCTGCGTCTTCACAAACAAGAGACCCATGGACAACAGAAACTGGCTGGATCTAAAGATAAATCCCTTTTTTTTAAAGAGAAGAAACCACCAGATATAAAGCAAATTCAACACTCTGCTGAAACGTAAAGACCAAACGTAAAAATAATACAAAAAAAAACGACCCCTTTCTACTGTTTCAGTGTGTAGAATGAATACGTTTAGGTACAACCAGTCTCTGTTGCCTTTTATTACACGTTTCTCCATCCTAAGTGGGCAAAATAATCAGGAAAAGAGAAGAAACACTGAAAATAAATCAAATTAATAACTCCTCCTGCCCCCCCCCCCCCCAGCAGCAGGTCAAGGTTAAGGGTCGCTCACACTGACCTGGATCCTGTTGAAGGTCTTTTCTCGTTAAAAGGGAGACATTAAACGGCCCCATGTTCGCTCTGGAGGGGGGATTGCTGCAAAGCCAATCCCTCGATGCAGGTGATCGGCCCGGCAACCTTTTACCTGTTGCCACTACATGACCAGCTTTACAAAGGTGTAATAAAGAGAGATTTGACCTTTGTGTAGTTCTCACTGAATTAAACTAAACTACTGGATCAGGCCTGCACATTGTATCGTAAATTTGTCATCACGATATTGTCTACTGGACAATATTTAATGTTGCGTACAGTAATATTGTCACAATATCTACGGCGGCTGGATAAGTATTCAGGTTCGTTATGCCGGTAATATTTTCGCTAAGAAAATACAACTAGGCAGAAGCTGATTTTCAATGAAATCTTGTTCAGATGGACATAATGAGTTAAATCTTTTCAAACCAGAGATGATTAAATTAAGAAGAAAAAAACTATAAAGTATCACTTTACTTTAGTAGTCAGACGCTTTAAATCAGACGCAAACTTCAGCGTTAACTTCAGTTCATCTGTATAGCGCCAATTCACAATAAATATCTCACTGAGCGTTAGAAAGAAGTCTTATTTATCCACAGAAATAAATAATCTAACAGATTCAAAGTACATTTCATAGATTCCTGTTTGATCTTAGTAATAAACCAACAATCAAGTTCAATAACTTATGAAAAATATTTTAAGGGGAACTAGGGATTGTATCAAGTCGCTGGCTTTGCAGCAATCCCTCATACTGAGCATGCATGTAGCGACAGTGGAGAGGAAAACTCCCCTCTAAGAGGACGAAAACCCGGGTTTCTGCTACGACCGACGGGGTTTGAGAAGACGGAGCTTTCTGTGCCGAAGAAAAAGAAAGAGCTGCAAACGTTTTGGGGTTTTGATGTGAATTCTGTTTTTATGCAGATTTTATTTTAAATTTTTATTCAGCCAGTTTTAGCCTTTAACTTAATCTGGCGCTTCAGGCTTTTTACTTATTAATAAAATGTCGGAGCAGCCTTAAATGACTTGACTGAACTGTTGCAGGGAAGGACAGTCGAGAAAAAGGCGGATCCAGACGTTCTGCAGAACCAGGAGTTCAAGCTGCTTCCATCCAGGGACAGCAATCTGCAGCCAAGATGCACGACTAACACGCAGAAAAAAATCATTTGTTCCTGCAGCTCTCAGATTCTTAGGATTTTTAACAAATTATGGTCACGTGTTGGTTTTGTTTTTAAACTGTAGTTGGAAATCAGTCGAGGTTTCAAGCTCAAATCCACGAGAGCCGATGTCCTACACCGTTTCGCTGAAGGAGGGGAAATACAGCAACTCCTTCACTGGCTTCATTATTAACCTTAAATTGTAGGTTACAGCTGGATTTAAGCTTTAGCGGTTTTGGTGCGAGATATTTGGCATTGATTAGAAAACACCTGAGATCAACGGGACCTGAAGCCTGACAGATTTTCTTACAGAAAAAACTAAAATTCTTCATGATTTGTTTATGTTTCTGCCAGTTTGCATCGTTTGAACTAGATATCCATCAGAAATGGTGATAAAGTGATGGGGATTGGTTTAGCCACACGAGCTCTCGCTGTCTGCAGTGGAGACTTTCTCATGAGAACCTGAAAAATATTTTTTTTCCAGGACTTGTGGCATTAATGGCCCTGATCTGACGGAGCAGAGAGAGATCGGGACGTCCGGGACGGACCGTCTCAGAACACGGAGAAGCGCTCCAGCCGATGGTTTACGCAGCATCACCTCATGTGACGCCGTCAGGAGAACTCATGGCCTCTGCGGTGCTTAACCACGCTGTAACGACGAGTTAACGTTACATGTTAAGTTAAATATTGTTGTTTTAGAAATGCATTAATGGGAAATAGTTAAACAACGTATCAACTGTTTGTTTTGATTGGTGGGAGTTTGTGTTTGTTTTCTGGGCGCGGCTTCACCTGCAGTCCCTCTCAGGTGTGCAGACAAAACAGTCCCCAGGGATTTATTGGTTCCCAGTGTGGCTCAAACTAAGAGGCGGATTAAAGAAGGGTGACACTGGCCAACTACTGGAATGGGTTCAAGATATTTTCAGTTTGTATTAGTTGTAAATGGATTGTTTTGTTTGCTCTTTGTCTAGTGTAAATACTGTATTTTCTATTTTCATTTAATGCAACCCTGATAGTTTCTCTCCATTTGGGTTGATTTGTATTTAAGTCATTTGTCATTTGTTGTTCATGGTTGAGTGTTTGTTACGCTGCTGGCTACAAAATAATAATAATAATAATAATAATAATAATAATAATAATAATAAGCTTCCACAGACGTCACATTGCTTTGTTTTTCTGACTGCCGTTTGGGTCCCACTTACATGGCCGTTCGACCAGTTTGACACGTGCTTTGACCGCTGATTATAAAGAGCTGCTGCTTCTGGCACGTAAAAGTCTAAAATGGGTCCAATGTTTAAATGAAATAATCATGAGATTCTCCGCTCCGCAGAGGTTCTGGGATCATAACGTCTGCATGCAGAGGGTGTAATAAAGTGACCGTTAACATTTGTGTGATGGTTGTACCGACTGGAGCCCCGCGGATTAGAGGAGGAGCTAACAGGACTCAGGTGACCCTAATGTCAGGAAACGCTGTGACGAACATATCTGCTGCAGTTACGCCCTATTTTCATCAATCTTACCTCCTGATTTATTATATTCACTATAAACTATCCCCACATTTATACATGCCATTTTTTAAAAACACATTTTAGTGCTTCTTTCTGGAACAGCACATTTTTTGAATAGGTTTAAGTCTGATTATTAAAACTTGGGACAGATTTTCATCCTTTTCCAGCTTTAAAAAAGAAATGATAAAAGTGAAAGTTGACAAAAAATTATTTTTGTACAGAAGATTTTTCTTTTTTTTATTCATATATAATTCGAATTTTTCTTCAGTATCATAAATATAAATATGAAACAGAGCACAAAATGTGATTAAACTTTTACAAATGAAAATTAAAGCGGTTGAACATGCTTCATAATTACCGAAATGCGACAACAACAAAGATCAAGAACAAACAATTCCAAATGCTAAATATTTTTATGATGCGTTAAAAGCTCCCGCTGCCTTTGCTTCCTGGATTGGGGGGGGGGGGGGGGGACCTCCTCTTATCAGCACCCTGACACTGCCTGGATTACATGGCCCCAGTGTCTGCTGGGAGTTCTGCTAATCTGACCGCTCATTAATATTAAACTGGGATCCTACCAGGAGACACAGAAGGGAAGGCTGCTTCCGTGGGTTCTGGCTGGCAAAGAGCCACCGCTGTTGTCCTTTAGGCCCCCAAGACCGGCCAATCAGCTGCAGCCTTTCACCGAGAGGCTACAACGCCTGTCAGTCAGAGCGCAGGGATAAAAAAAGGCGACCGTGTATCTGACCACAGACTGACCCCACGCCTTCCCTCTCCACCAGACTGAGACAAACTTTACTGTCATTTAGTTTGTACAGAGTGCATACAAAACAAAACTTTGTTGACTACAGCTTACGACAATGTAATGAGATTACAACTGAAATAAAATATTACAATAAAGAGTGCAGCAGTGAAGCAGGACAAACTGCAGCAGTGACTTTAAAAAGCGTGCAGAAGAATGTTCCACCATGTTTGTAGTGCAAAGATAATAATGGTGCAAAAATGCAGTAAACGTTCAGTTGTGTACTATTTAAATTTAAATTGATTATAAAAGTTCAGGTACGTCAGTGCAGTGCAAAATAAGGATGCCAAATGGCCATAAAGTTCAGTTCTGTGCAGGTGTGATGCAGGGTCCAGTTTAAAGTTCAACAGTCTGATGGCAACAACTTAATGAGTCCAATACAGCAGTATTATAAATTGTCTCGTTATAACGTGTATTTTGTTGCTTCTTTAGCCTTTAAAAGGTAAAATGTAAACTTCTGACATGAAATAAAGTGAAAACAACCGTCAAATCTCACAGCGTGAACAACGGAGCGAGGTAGCGGCGGTGATGAGACGACAGAAAACTCTGGTTTCACGTTTTTCTTTCCCTTCTTCCTTCATCCGCTCATTAACAAAATTCATTTTTAACCCCACAAACCAAAAGCTGCGTCGATTTCTGCTCAACAGATTTAAAAAAAAGCTGCATCCAAGCCTTTTGAAAAGCAGACAAACTTTGCTAGTCCATCTGCTGTTCAAAAGTTCTGCTTTTTAAAAGAGTTGTGGGAGCTGCGAGGTCCGGTTCAGACCCGGCACCAGCGTCTGCCCCGGTTGTTCTGACCACACCTGGATGCAGGTAAATCCAGGTGGAAACCCAGTCAGGACGCATTAAATTTAAACTGCTCCCAGAGGTGGTTCATAAGGCTTTAATGCAAACGGTCCTGGAACCAAACACGCTTTCTGTAATTATCTAAATCACTAATGTTAATAATCTTAGTTTAGCTTCAACAAACTTGACATGTTTCTCCAAACCACGGTAACAAAAACTTTACTAAAGTAAAATATAAACTATACGAAATTAATGAACTACATAGACCACATGAATAAAGTCCCACTTCCAGCATAACAAAGACCCATAGTAGTTTTATAAATAATAAAAAGTCATATTTCAAAAAAAAAAAATCTGTCATCGGTTTGTCTGGAATCAATTTGATTAATTTAGATAAAAATGTCATCTACACAATTAAACATGATTAAAACAGGCGGGAGTAAAACTTATTTGGTTGAAACACGCAGAGGAACTAAATGTTCCCGTAAACAATCATCCCGAGGTAAAAGCAGCAGACGCGTCCGTATTAAAAAGGTAAACACAGGTGAATGAAAAATAAAAGGTTTATGTCTTTTTGCTCAGCAGCAGCTCCTGGGTGTCGTCTCATCAGATACTTTTTTCTTTTTTCTTCAAATGAAACCAGGGCGGCTAAAACTCTGTCCGTTTTTGACCAACTTAAAACTTAAGACAGTTATGAAGCCTTAAAGAAGAAGCGTTTTATCTAACTTCTTCCCATAGCAGCGTCTGGTTTTTGTTTTGTCCGAATTGATGTTAACATCTCTGGACGTCCACGTCAGAAGAAGCTTAAACTGGTTTCACTGGAAATTAAAGGCTCTGCTGAAGGGAACCAAAGCTGAACCGTTCTGACCCGACAGGAACGGGCCGAGTTATGTCGCTCAAACTGAGGTACCATCACAGAGACGTAAACTCTCAGTCCCCGTCGTAGCTTTGCTCATCGGACGCTTTATCCGCCATCTTGGTTTTTGAAAGCGCAGCCGTGGGAGGAGCCGACCGACGACGGCGGTTAAACGCCACAAGACGTCCTGCAGACTGCAGCCAAGAGACAAAAACGATGTCCTGACAAAAAATACTGACGCTAACGGACAGCTGCTGTCATTGATCGTGTTGACCAATCACAGCCCTGGTTCTTCCTGGTTCTTCCTGTGCGTCGAAGCAGCAGAGAAGCTGGACCAACGCTGGTGTGAACAGGCTCAAAGGGCCGTCTAACGACGGATTTACTGGCACATTTTAGTTCAACCTCAGATCCTCTGTCTTCAAAAGACAAAAAAGTGCCAAAGATCCATTCATTCCGTCAGAATTTTTAATCCGTCTGCACCAAACCTTGTTTTTAAAACAGAGGAGAAATCCCTAAAGATCTTAAGGAGCATTTTAAAATCAGATCAGATGTCACTCATAACTCATTTTATTTTCTCTGCTTTTATTTTGTTCGCCTCACCTGTCCTCCATCTCCATGAGCTCAACATGCCCGTTTCTTAATCCAACAGGAAGTGGATCACCAGCCTTATATGGCCGTTGGAGGCGGGGCGTGAAGGTGTGTGAGGCGACTGATCGGTCAGCTGATCATTACTCTAGAGAAGACGTGCGGATTTATGCACGTTGGCTCCCAAAATCCTGCAGGCGTGGCGTCTGAATCACGAATGAATCGGAAATAAATGTATTTTCTTTAAATAAATCTTGCACGGGGACGAGCGTCGAGTATAAACAAACAAAGAACGCTACAACATTTATAGCGGTCGCAGGTCCCTGGTAATGTGACCAGCAGCAGCCTCACGGGAGACGCAGCATCGTTCTAAAGCATCGTGAGCTGTGGAGTCACCCGTCAGCCCAGAGAGTCAAGCTGCAGATGTTAATCTCAATATTCTCATCTCCGGTCTGCAGCTGCATTAGGTCTGCATTCAGTGCCACACTTTCCAAAGAAACACTAATGCCAGTCACATAGCTGTCGCCTGCACGGGGAAGCAGTTGTCTGCCCAGTTCTCCACGGGTCTCTTTGCATGGTCTGTTCTCCCTGTGCATGCTTGGCTTCTCTCTGGGTACTCCAGCTGTAACCGTTGGTTAATTAGTTTAAATCTGCCCTTCGTGGGCATGGTCATTTATCCTGTGTCTCCATGTTGGACTGGCGACCTGTCCAGGCTGTACGGCGCCAATGACTACAAGCCAGCAGCCGTCCGCACGGACAAGCAGAGGCATGGAGAAATAAAAGATGGTCTAAAGTTATAATTCTTTTACTAACAAAAGCTAAAACCTAGACGGTAAAAAAATCCCCAAAGTCCAGCAGAGGTTTTAGAGCAGAGAACACGTCTCAGAAAACCACATTCTGCACACATTTCAAAGGCACGGCAGACTGGCTTCTCCTGCTTGATTTGGACATTTGACATCAAAGTGGAGCTGGACGATGTAGAAATAAAAGCATATCGATAAAATAGAAATCATACTGATCGATAATTATCAACACATTCAAAAGATATGTTTTAAGTGCAGCCCTGACCATTTTATGCTGCTGCTTAGTGATTTATTTTTAGACACACACACAAACCCTGAATTCAAACTCAATCCTTTATTCAACAAACGTTTTAACTAAACTGCAAGTTTTTAAAAAAGAAAAAAAGAACGTGTGCTCTCTGAACCTTTTGAAGGGGGCGGAGCTTTCTGGGTCTGCGTTGTGATTGGTTGGGAGGATGTAATGACTGTAATATTAACCTACATGGCTAGAATGCAAAAGGAAGGAAAACTGTTATTATATAGAAGTTTTTATTGACCCATTTTCTCTATCGATTAATTTACATTATTATTGAATTATCGTCCAGCAAATCACTGAATATATTAATAGAAATTAAGCCATAACATAAATCCAGTGTGTGGACAAACTAAGTGCACCATGACTCAACAATAACCCTCTGCAGTCACTTTCTGTCTGACCTTTAATGTCGTCGCTGTGGAGGAATTTAGCGCGGTCCGTTGAGGTTTGCTGAGGTCTGGGCTTTGACTAGGCCACTAACCCTTCTTCAGCCACCTCTCCAGCCGATGACTTCACCTGCGGGACACACGGACTCACACCTGACTCCAGATCTGAGTTTATATTTGGCTCAATGACGGCGCAGCGCCCGGATCCTGTGGCGGCACAAACTTCTCTCTCATCTGTCCAAACGTTCATGCAAACGTTCTGCTGGTGTTTTCTTTGCAGAGCGAAGGAGAACCCTTCTCCTTGAACTCTCCCAGACAAGCCTTACTTGTTTAGTTTAGTTTTTTCTGATCTTCCTGTCATGAACATTACCCTCCAACATCTTAACTGAACCCTGTAGAGCCGGAGAGGAAGCTGGTGGGTGTGTGTTTTCCTCCCAGCGCTGCTCGCCCTGACCTTTGGCTGGATCTGCTGGGGGATCCACTCCTGGAAGATTAGCAGCTGTCTGACGGCTTTTTCTCTCTGCAGAACGATGGATTTCAAAACGTTTGGACATCATAACGCTCCCCAGACTGGCCAGCAGCAGAAAACGCTCTAAAGTTGATCAGATTTATTGTAACCCGACTTTACAGAAACAAGGAGAGCATTTTGTTTTTCCGCCCTGCTGCTTAGCTTTTGTTTGCCTGTCCGGATTTTTTTGTGTTTTTGTTGGATTTAAATTTTCAAACCAGGTACAGACAAGAACCTTTTCGCACACCGTCATACCTGCAAAAAGGTGCAGAGCGATTTCCACCTAAAAAGTTTCAAACACTAAAGTTTCAGAGTTTGAGCCAAAAGTTGCTTCGGTTTCAGGCCTGAAATCGAGTCTTTGGAGTAAAAACAGTTTGTGGGTTCAGGTTCTCAGACGATGACAGGCTAAATGAAAGCTTCTGTCACGTCTCACAGTAAAATCCTCCGCAGTTAAACCTGATATCACAAGTTCACGCTCAGGGGTTCTTCCCTCCCCTCCCCCCCCGATTCGCACAA
The DNA here is from genome assembly GCF_011125445.2 of Fundulus heteroclitus. Classification (NCBI taxonomy): domain Eukaryota; kingdom Metazoa; phylum Chordata; class Actinopteri; order Cyprinodontiformes; family Fundulidae; genus Fundulus; species Fundulus heteroclitus. The sequence continues at coordinate 1,524,007 of NC_046369.1, forward strand.
TAAATTCAGATGACATTAAACCAGAGACAGAAGACGCAGCTGAGCAGAGAGGAAACCCGGTGAACGAGATCTGGAGGAGAATGGATCACCTACCTTCAGAGGAGCAGCAGGCAGACGGGCAGCAGCGGGTACGCCGGAAAAGAAAGCAGAGAAGAAGAAACAGCAGCGTTAATGCAAATTAATTAAAGCAAATCACTCAGCATTTATTAGACAATCATAAACTCCGGCCGTGATAATCCCGGCAGCCTGCAGGGGGCGCTGCAGAGGGCATAACCTGGATTATGAAGCTGCAGGAGACAACCAGTAAAACGCTCCGATAAACCACCATGATGATCAGAGCCAGATGTAAACAGCTGGCTTCATTAGCCCCGCCCCCGCCTTCTGATTGGACGGCTGGTCCCTCACGTCTTGATTACGTGAAATGAGAAACAGATGCAGGCGGATTGACGCGGCGTTAACGATAATTTACCACGCCGCGGCGTGGAGACCCTCCAGGTCCTACTGTTGAGCTGCAGAGCAGACGCAACATCAGAAATCTTTACATGAAAAATAAAACAAAAAAGACGAGATGTGAGAAAGTTGCTCAGAAGTTTGATGCCCTGGCAGAATCTGTGTTTTAAATAAATGACGCCCAGTATCAAACCCGACTCGTGTCCATCATATCAGCCGTGTGAAAGCAAAGAGAAACTTAATTTGACTGATTTCCTAAATAAATGCAGCAGAGCTCTGTTAGAAATAAGTGGAGATGTGTCAGGTTTTACCATCATTGTTTTGAAGAACAACATTTTCTTTGTTTTAAGACTCTCTCTGGGATATTTTTCATCTTCTGACCTGTCAAAACCCAAGAGGCTAAAGCGGCATCTTGATTTTAAACTGTTTGTGGATCCGCTCATTTAAATTCGTTGCCTCTTTCCTTTCACCTAAAAAAAAAAAAGGTGAAAATTGGCTCTTTTTTTTTTTTTTAAGAACAAATAAAACTGTCTCGCCTCGTCAGCCTTACATTGTTTTGTCTCACAGGGGCCTTTAAACCAAATATAATGTCTATTTCTCTAATTTATTTTTATTTGAGCATTTTTTTAGCAACTATTTTTGCATTTAACCATGTCCTCTATCCTTGCTTTTCATTTCCATAGAAAGTACTCCTGGTCCCGTAGTTCTGTGGCTTTAGATCCATTATCCTGCAGACGGCATTGATGTCAGGCCCGGTTCTGGTTCTGCTGGAGGTTTCTTCCTGTTAATCATTGGGTCAGTGCAATCAGCTACGCTTAATTTAAAATAAAATCAGCATTATAATAATATTTTAGAGTCTGACTGGTGTTAAACTTCAGATTCAGTAGAACTGTTACTGGATCTGAATCGGTCTGTGTGATTGGACCGTACTGGAATCGCTTGGATTCTATTAACCTGAATTAAAACAGAACTCGGACCTGTATAACTGGACATTAACTGGACCTGAATGTCGTGTAAAGAGGAAGATATTTGTTTTTAGTTGGAGCCATATACAGGACTGTTTCAGAAAATTAGAATAATAAAGTTCTTTATTTTCTGTAATACAATTAAAAAACATGAAATGTCATACATTCTGGATTCATTACAAATCAACTGAAATATCGCAAGCCTTGTATTGTTTTAATATCGCTGATTATGGCTTACAGCTTAAGAAACCCAAATATCCTATCTCAAAATATTAGAATATGGTGAAAAAGTATACTAGTAGGCTATTCAACTAATCACTTGAATCGTCTAATTAACTGGAAACACTGCAGGGTTTCCTGAGCCTTGAAAAACACTCAGCTTGGTTCAGTAAACTAAATCACAAGTATGGTAGTGGTTAAGAGACGACATCAGATTCTCACAGTAACTGGTGTACTGACCATGGCATTACTGTCCTTGATTGGCCTGCCAATTCCCCTGACCTGAACCCCATAGAGAATTTGTGGGCTATTGTGAAGAAGAAGCTGAAAGACACCAGAGCCAACAATGCAAATGAGCTAAAGGCCGCTATTGAAGCATCCTGGGCATCCATAACACCTCAGCAATGCCACAGGCTGATTGCCTCCATGCCACGCCGCATTCATGCACTAATCTGTGCAACCAAGTACTGAGTGCATTAATGGACATTTTCAAATGTTTGATTTTGTTTTGCTGTTATAATTTTTTTTTACTTGGTCTGAGGAAATATTCTAATATTTTGAGATAGGATTTTTGAGTTTCTTTGGTTTTGTCTATGTTTAAATTCTCTGGAGGTATTTCCTTTTCCACATTCCTTTTCTTCATTTGGTTCCGTTCCATTTGTAGCTCCTGCTCCTCCTCCTCCCTCCTCCTCCTCCCTCCTGTCTCTCGTCGGTTCACCTTGAAGCAGCCGCTCCTCTGAGCCTCCCAGCCGGACCGTAACTCATCCAGCGACGTCCGATGAGACGGATCATTTCCTGTTTGGATGGGGTCAAAGGTTCGGTCCCGAGGTAAAAACTCATCCTTCAGCCGTAAATTCAGAGCCTGTTTATCCCATAATGCACTGCTTCCTGTGGCCGTCACCGGCCGCTGGTCCAGCATCGGGCCCGACGCGTGTTCTCATGCGTCCCTCGCCGGTCATGTGACGCTCCATAAATCAAAGTGCGGCGCGTGTCAGCAGAAACGCCATCAGCATCTTCCTGTTAGCGGGCCGGCAGCTGCAGCGACTCCTGAGGCGGTTCCAGTCGTTGGATCCTCTGGCTGCGATGGCCATCGAGGTCTGCTGCTGTTTTAAGACTCAGAGCAGAGAGGAGCTCAGACCTCTGGAGCTCAGGCTCCAACGCAAACAGATTCAGCAACCAGAGAAGAAGAAGAAATCTCAGGCTAGAAACAGAAGGCAGAACCTCGCAGGGATTACACGGGTTGAGGAACCAGGAGATGATCTCCTTCACAGCGCTCCTGGTCCTCACCCAGACCAGGTGAGAGCAGGTGAGACCAGGTGACAGCAGGTGAGAGCAGGTGAGACCAGGTGAGAGCAGGTGAGAGCAGGTGAGACCAGGGAAGCTGCGCAGGTAAAGCAGGACGCAGTTTTCATCAAGTCTCTAAAAACAGTTCATGGAGTTCTCACACCAAGCATGGAGAGTTCTCACCCTCCATGCTTGGTGTGAGAAGCTTTAGATTACACGACTAAAATCTTTGAGGATCCCAATGACAGCAGTCACTTAGTGGGATAAAATCACAGTTAATTAGGGTTTATATATATATATATATATATATATATATATATATATATATATATATATATATATATATATATATATATATATATATATATATAAACTGGATTTAATTAAAATGGTTTTATTTAAAATGGTTTACTTGAAAACAGATTTCAAAGAACGCGCGCTGTTGTGCACTTTAACCAGGAGCTCCGTCGTACTCGGCAGCTTCCCACACTGCCAAAAGGGAACTAAAAGTAATTTTTTTTCTAGAAATTTGTGTATTTGTCATTGATTTGAGCAGGTAAATAAGACTATTTGCCAATGGAATGAGTATTTTGACCCCTAAAATAAGATAATTAGACATCCTGCACTTGAAATAAGACGATAGAGATGAGTTGTTCCTATTTTAAGTGCAAAAATCTTATTCCATTGGCAGATCATCTTATTTACCAGCTCAAATCAAGGACAAATATACTAATTTTAAGAACATTTTACTTACTTTAAGTTCCGTTTTTGCAGTGTAAAATAAGACAATTAGATATTCTGCACTGACTTTTTTCTACTTCAAGTGCAAAAATCTTATTCCATTGGCAAATAATAATATTTACCTGCTCAAATCAAGAAAAAATTCACTAATTTCAAGAAAAATTTACTTAATTTTAGTTCCCTTTTTGCAGTGCATCACACCCTTTTTCTTAAGTTCTTTGGAAGCCGAACTTATTTCAGCGTCTTCAGATATTCGTCTCCGCGTTACATTTAACCAGCTGACGATTCGACGGTGACGGCGCCGACCACGAGGCGAGTCGGTGCATCCGGCAGCAGCTCTGGAGCAGAACGGTGAAAATGGACAGAAACAGAGGAGCAGCAGAGACACGGGGGGCTGATACCAGCCAGATACACCTAATAACGCCACTAAACGCTGGTTTTTACACACTTATCAACTTTTTTCTATTAAATATTGTTTATTTTTAGGTTCTCTTTGCATAAATTAACTCCATTTGTTATTATAGTTTTTACCTTTAGTGAATCAGCGAATTAGCAGTGAATTATATCCGTCCAATTTTGCTTCTTTATTTGAAAATAAAACTGTCCAAAAGAGAAAAAAGAACTAGCTCACATTTTTGGAGAAAACAAAAATAGAGAAAAAAGAAATATTGAAATTTCTAAATAATTGTATCTTTTTAGCATTTTTCTCAAAAATAAAAATAAAAATGTGTTTTTCTTCACAAGTTTAGGGCACAGATATGAAAACGTTCATTTTATTTTATAAGTTACTCCAAGTTTCTAATTTCTTCCTTATTTTTTTATGTTTAAACCTTTAGTTACATTTAAAGTCTCAGAGACCTAAACAAACATATAATGTGACACAGAAATATTCTGTGTTGGTGACAGTAGTGTGATTATTAAAGGGAAAAACAAAAGGTGAACTAATACAAGTAAATTAGTATACATTTTTTTTTTATATTTTAGTTTAAAACAACCAACATAAAATATTGATCATTAGAAATTAGTTGAATGTTCTTACAAATTAAATTATTAGACAAAAAATAGGTAATTTTCTTGTTGATGGGGTGGGGGGGATATAGGAAATAAAAACAAAATACTACTTATCAGCATATTTATTTCTGTTCTTTAATTATTTTTAATTACATTCTGCAGCAGAACCTGCTGGACTATTTGTGGGCAGAAACTTCAGTCCTGGCCTCATCTGACCCAAACACAGCGGCCTAGTTAAAGTCACAATTCAGCGAACGCCACAGATTTACGTTTTTACAAACATCTGATCTGTCATAAAGACTTGATGAGATCAGAGCTTTTTCAGATCGCTTGCCTCTTCCTCACCATCCTCTTCCTCACCATCCTCCTCCTCGGTGGACGGATGAAGTCTCCATTCAGCCTCGTTGGCCTCAGTTCAGGTTGTTTTGTTTTTTAAATTTAACTGTTGCTCAGACTGGATGAGTTTAGATCAGTTACTATTTCCTTTTACTGGGTCATCTGCATCGCTCTGATGTTCTCTTGTTTTTCCCATCTTGGAGAGGCTTAGAGAAATGGTGTGTTTTTTTTAACCGCAGGGAACCAGGATTGAACATTTACTAAGTTTCTAGACTGATCAGCTTCACAAAACCAAGAATAAATGAGAAAATGTTGCGGCTACATTAATTTTACAGGAATTGTTTATGGTGTCAATAAGAGATTTTATTAATACGATTATTTCTTAAAATGGTTATGTTTGTCCTGACACAATAAATGCATTTAAATTGAAAGTTGGATTTCTTTTTAAATGATTTTGATGAATTATTCTGCAACAGAAGCTGCATTTGCCTCAGGGCTTTTCACCTATTTTGTAAAAAAAAACATGGAAGATGAACTGAAAATGTAATAAATGCAGAAGATGTTTGCTGCGATGTAAGGTTGACTGTTTTTCTATTCATCTATTTTTTATTTTTTTTTATTTTAGTATATGTAACTCCAGTTGGTTTATTGACCAAGATGTTAAACTTCATCACAATTTAAGGCATGAAAAAGTTCAAAGTATAAATGCATGTAGAAGAAATCAGTTTTCAAACAAGCGTAGCATGATAATACCAACTAAAGACATTAAAATAAGGAATTATCTCCTATAACTTCAGGTTGAAAATGTTGCTGCTCTGCTCTCGAACTCGGCTTTTCCGACTCGGCGTTCCGGTCCAGACCTCCAGTATCGGCGGGTTCATCAGCGACCCGCTGCGGCCTGTTTGTCGGAAACCGGCCCGTATAAATGTGCCGTCTTACCGCAGCGGGCCCTCCCAGCAGCCAATCAGAGAGCGGGGAGGGGGCGGCATGGGAGCGAATTAATCAAGAGGCCTGCGCGCGTCGGGAGGCGGACGAGGACGTGCAGAGGACTGGCAGAACGCAAATAAAACAAAAATCTAATTCTTTGGACGGCGCTCCCGTTAAAAGCAGCTTCTGTTTGCGCTGCATCCTAACGGCGCTGCTGGTGAAGATCCGGCTCCACGATCCGGTTCTCTGATTCCTTCACAGGAACCATCAGAGATGAGGCTGACCTGCAGCGAGACATGAAGAGGTCAGCGCTCTGACAGCCGCAGCAGGAATCCGGCCGGCTTAACCGCCACAAAGGTTTGCAGCGACGCTGGCTGCTGTAATTAATCAACTGTGTGTGTTTTCCAAGCAAACGCTGATCGCTCTGCCCCGCTGCTCACCTCCTGCTGGGATCACACAGTCAAACGGGGCTGGAGGTGATTAATATGGGACTGATTAAGATGACCTGATGGGAGGAGAGGGGCTCCCAGAGGACAGAGGACAGAGAACCAGGGCCTCGTTTCACCTCCACACGCAGTTTTACTCACAGATGTTTGCAATGAGCTGTGCTGCAGCTTTGGGGAGACGTAACTCTCTACTGCAAACCTGCTCACAGACGTCTACCGATCTAAAAGAAACGCACACATTAGACTGTGAATAAATGCTATTTTTGAGTGCAGATTTTTCCCTTCCACCTCACAGATATGAGAGTTTTTAAAACAGATGCAATCCTGCATTTAAACAGCTAAGTGCATGAACCCAGATCAGCTTGTATTTTAAAGCCAACAGATGCTCTCGTGGTGCATTCAAGTGCATGTGGAGAAACTGGATCGCATTGTTTACATTTCAATTGTTTACTTTTAAATCATTGCTGCACCCTATACTGTAATATACTGTCATTTACCGTAATTTACAAGCTGTATGCAACGAAATGTTCGTTCTGTACGCACTCTGTGCATACAAAATGATTAATAAAGTTGTCTAAGTCTTCTAGTTCAAGGGGTCGACAACTTTCTCAATTCAAAAATTTGCCCAGAAAACACGTTTAGCCACAAAAAAAGATGGATTTTATAAATATGTGCTGATATTTTATTTTGAAAGCTAAGAAAAGTAATCTAAATGTGTGTTTCTGTTTTCAGTGTTTACAGTAAAATGATTTTTTGCAAAGGCGTTGGTATTTCTTTGGTCATGTGACACAGAGAAACAATCTTAGCTGTGTCTTTTTTTTCAGGATGTCCAAGGGTAGGGAAGTATACACAATGACAGCAATATTAATAATGGACATTGATATAAGTCCGCTAGCTGAACTGTTTTCTACAGGAAAACACTAAAAATGGTCAAAGGAAGCGAGCAAAGCTGTAGTGAGAAACGTCGTGAACATCATGAACGGATGTAGGCCAGTTCAGATTGTGAGAACATCACCTACATTCTTCAGAATTGTTCTCCTCCTGTATCCCAGGAAACCACTGAGCATGCTCAGTGGCTTCCTGGGATACAGGAGGAGGTATGAAATCATCTGGTCACAAATCAGTGCATTAGAGAACTATTTAACAGCTGTATTGTCCTTTATGTGCTGCAGACACTGCATTGCAAGACACCGCTATCATCATTTAGATTGTTTAATCTGTTTATTTAAAACACTTTGTTTTATTCTGTGTTAATTGTTGATCATCTGTTTGCATTACTGAGAGTGCAAGAACTTCATTACAGTAATTCTTCTCTAAGCCCCAGTGGGTGGAGGCAGATGAGCGTTCACACTGAGCCTGGTTCTGGTTCTGCTGGAGGTTCTCCTCCCTGTTAAAGGGGAGTTTTCCTCTCCACTGTCGCCTCATGCATGCTCAGTATGAGGGATTGCTGCAAAGCCATCAACAATGCAGACGACTGTCCACTGTGGCTCTACGCTCTTTCAGGAGGAGTGAATCCTGCTTGGAGAGACTTGATGCAACCTGCTGGGTTTCCTTAGAGAGGAAACTTTCTCACCAATCTGGAGGATCTGATGGAGTCTGACTTTGGAAAGAGCCTTGAGATGATTTGGCGCTATATAAATAAGATTGAATTGAACTGAATTAATGATGTTGATCAACATGATCAATATGAATCCTGAAACTTCCAACAAGTACCTAAAGTTGTTGAAATCCTCTGTTAAAGGTTCTGGACTCTGGCTTTAACTGGTCTAAGGTCAAACCGGCGACCATCCCTGAGGTTATTCTGGTCTGAATATGAAACATTTAACAGCAGTTTCTTGTTTTCTCCTCTGTATGGTGAATATTTATCATTTGTTGAATAATGTTTTTTCTCAGATGAGGATTTTTCCTCCTCAGCAACACATTTGATGGAGTGCCATGGTCCTAACTCTGACCTCCATCTGAACCGCAGATCTCCTCTCAGGAAAACAACAACCAGCGTCGGTGGAGGCCAGCAGACGGGATGAAGGCGTGCTCCCTGCGTGCGGCGCGGTTCGGGGACAGTTCTTAAAGGGAAAACTAGAAATGGGCTCTGCAGGTGCTGCTTCCTTCAGAAACGCACGTCGCCGCTGAAGGACGGAGTGACGGGGGGCCTGTTTATGTATTCATTGAAGACCGAAGTGATTTTCTTTGACATGACAGCATGACTCCGCCCACGTCTTCCTGAGGTGAGGCATGATGGGAGCTGCATGTCAGAGCTGATGCCAGGATGAGAGCGACCGCTGCAGCAGAAAAGGCTTTTTAGGCTGAAGGTTCTGATCCGCAGATGAATTCAGCTTCGCTTCAGTCAGGGCGGCCGGGCCTGACCAAAAAAAAAAACAAAAAACCGGATAGAAGCTGTAAAGCAGCAATAAAACCCCGGATAGATCCTTCTGTCTTCAGACGTCTACATGATGCATCAGTGATCGAATAAATTATGAGTTTCAAAACCTGCGGATCAAAACTAAATTAAATTGTTGAATTTCGGGGATTTTTAGGAGAAAATATGACACACTGCACTGCAAAAATGGATCTAAAAATAAGTAAAATGTTCTTAAAGTTAGTGTATTAATCCTTGATTTGAGCAGGTAAATATGATTATCTGTCAATGGAATAAGTATTTTGACCCCTAAAATAAGATAATTAGACATCCTGCATTTGAAATAAGATGACAGAGATGAATTGTTCCCATTTTAAGTGCAAAAATCTTATTCCATTGGCAAATAGTCTTATCTACCTGCTCAAATCAAGGACAAATACACTCATTTTAAGAACATTTTACTTATTTCTAGTTCTGTTTTTGCAGTGGTGGAGTCCACAGTTATTTTCACAATTTTGGCTTGAAGAAATTAGCTAAAATTAAACTGGATCTTCTACTGACGCTGAGTATATTCTGATAAAGCCACCACATTTTAATTAAACCTAAAACATATTTAAAGGGCAATCAGGCTCAACTAGAACTGAAAAATATTGAAAACTCTCTCAGCTCAAACAGGGAGTCTATCAACTTTTTTTAAGATTGCCGCCGTAAAAAGTAAACTATGTGAATATCTGACAGATAAATGACAATAAAGCTAGATTACTGAACATCTTTTATTAGACTAAGAACAAAAAGTCTCTCCATCTGTAAACTTGGCAGGATTGTTGTGAGGTAGAACAACAAAGCATCACAGCAGAAAACTGACATTTTTAAGAAATTTAAAGATCCTGAGGTGATAAATGCAAAAGAAAAACAAAAAATAAAATAAAGTAGCAGACCAAAAACTCTTTCCCTCAAATCAAGCAAGTCTAAATGATTTTTTTTTTTTTAAATGTTCAACATGAACAGCTGGGCTAGCTGCTACTGATTATTTTGGGTCACTCTGGTTCAGTTTTGTGTCTTTTTGGGCCAAAGGTCCATTGCTTTAGAAAAGCAGATGTTTGAGGTTAAATCCAATTTACTCAGAGCTTCCTGGAACAAACGCAACGGTTTCCAGAACATGTTCGGCACTTTCTGGAATTTATTCTTGGCTTTCCAGAACCCACTCAAAGTCTTTCTCTTTAATATAAACATAAGTTTTATTATTGTTGATTCATTCATATCAAGTTAAATCAACAACATTAAGGTTGCAGTTTTCTGAAAAGTTGTAAAACTTTGTCCAAATGTCCCATAATTTATGGAGCTTGTTCCTTGAAGTATATGTCATCTTCTCCAAAGCTACAACACAGGTCAAACCACTGAGCAATCGGTACGAAGTATTTTGGCTATTTATTCAGAATGCACAATTAAGGATCCAAAGGGATTGTAGAACCAGTCATTTTCACTCAGTAAATTAAATTATTGTTTTCCCTACAACGGAATAAGGATTTAATACAGGTATCTGGGATGTTTAAGTTGAAATAATGCAATTTTAAAGGGGGTAATATACTGCCTGGTTAACCATTTGCATTGAAGGACTCAGTTTGCACATTAATTGTCTGATTCTGAGCAAGGCAGCATGGTTCAAACCCCTCATCTTCACATACATCTACTCCAAGGTCATTCCTCCATGCCACAAGTATGTTTAAAGAAGAGTCTTTGGATGTATTCATTAACAATTTATAAAATACAGAGACCTGACCTTTACCGCGCAAGTTGTTTAATATCACGCCTTCAAGAGAGGAAAATGAAGCCGGCTTTAAGTTGCCCTGCCTGGTCCTAATAAAATTCTTCAACCTTTTCTGGTAGTAACATAACTTTCTGGAATACAGAATATATTATTTTCCAGAACTCCCCAGAACAAACGTTTTACTTTCTGGAGCCCACTCCAAACTTTCCAGAACGTATTTTTTGGTTTTCCTGGATTTCCGCAGTGATTTGTGGGACTGACTCGAGTTTTTTCCAGAATTTACTTCCCATGCAGAACGCACGCAACGCTCTCTGGAAGCAGCTTAGAACTTCCTGGAACTCCCTCAATGCTTCCTGGGAATCCAACACCTTCTGAAATGCAATCATTGCTTTCCAGAAGTCTTTCAGAAACCTACTGGCTGCTTTCTGGGGACCGACAGGCTGCTTCTAAAGCACCTGCAGGTCGTTTTCCTGAACTCACAAGCCACTGTCTGGAAAGATGCCTGTAAGTTCCAGGATAAATGAGCTGTATTCCAGCGCAGGATATTTGCTGCCTCTGAGCAACGGTAACCATGTTGGAAAAAAAAAAAGACTTTTCAGAAAGTAAGGAGCAAGAAATCTTGTGCTGAAATGACACTATTGTGGTGCATCTACCTCGCTGGTCCAGGGTCTGAAATGAACGCTCGCCAGACGCAAAATGCAAGTACATTTTTCGTTTGGCGAGTAAATTTCAGAAGGCTAGCAGCCACATGGCGAATAAATGTAGCAAATAAATGATGTTTTTCAGTCATCATTTGGGCGGATGCTTCTTTATGTACCTCTGCTTTCAGCTCATATGGCAACAAATGCGCACGTACACAAACACGTGATCCAAGAACGACAGCAACTACATCATGTCCACTTGCTAACAACTAGCGTTTAGCTCAGGCTAATTACGTAGCGGGATTAATAATAATAATTGATAATAATAATTGAACTTTATTGATCTCACAATGGAGAAATTCACTGCTGCATCTTAACCCATCCCCTTGGGGACCAGTGGGCTGCCACTGTGCGCCGCCTGGGGAGCAATTGGCGGTTAAGGGTCTTGCTCAGGGACCCAGAGTGGCAGCTTGTGGGAGTTGAACTCAGAACCTCTGGGACCGAAGCTCTGTGCTCTAACCACTAGGCCACCACTCCCAATTATGTGGAGATATTTAGCAGGAGTGAGACAGAATTAATATTTCCTCCCTGTTAAAGGGGAGTTTTCCTCTCCACTGTCGCTTCATGCATGCTACCAGCTACATGGCGAATAAATGTTTGTAGCAAATAAATCGTGTTTTTCAGTGATCATTTGGGTGGATGCTTCTTTATGTACCTCTGCTTTTAGCTCGTATGACAGCAAACGCACACGTACACAAACGCGTGACGCGAGAACGACAGCAACCACATCATGTCCGCTTGCTAACAACTAGCATTTAGCTCAGGCTAATTACGTAGCGGGATTATGTGGAGATATTTAGCAGGAGTCAGTCAGAATTAATATTTCCTCCCCGTTAAAGGGGAGTTTTCCTCTCCACTGTCGCTTCATGCATGCTCAGTACGAGGGATTGCTGCAAAGCCATCAGCAATGCAGACGACTGTCCACTGTGGCTCTACGCTCTTTCAGGAGGAGTGAATGCTGCTTGGAGAGACTTGATGCAATTTGACTTTCTAAAGAGCCTCGAGATGACATGTATCATGAATTGCCGCTATATAAATAAAATTCAACTGAATTGAATATTTTCGACGGTGAAAAAATGTGCTTGGCCGGTTGATTTTTACATCTCCCGGCAATCTTGGCCGGTGAATGAGGAAGTTAATTTCCACCGGGGTGTTTAATTATTGTGCTCACTAGTTTCAGCGAAAATATCGCATGTATGGAAGAGTTTCAGACACCTCCATCCAATCAAGCCTCAGCATGAGTTTAAGATCCAGTCAAATCCCCGAAATCTGCTGCTTTTCCAAGTCAAGGTTCTCCCAGAATGCCGCCTCCTGCTGCAGCAATCAGCTCTGAGGGGGAGAAAGAAGGAGGAGAGGGGCTGGGATGCAAACGCAGAGCTGTTTGATATTAATGTGGATCACAGGAGCCCCATTCCTATTCATGGAAAAGGATAAAACATGCATTGATGGAGACACAAAGAAACACAAACGCACAGTAACCGCAGATCATCAGAACCCTGCAGTCACACACAGGTTCCTGCCGGAGCAATAAGCTGTGATTTACAAGAGGAAATCAGCAAAGGTCGGGTTTTTAAGATGGATCTTCATCAGGCACCAACAGGGTCTCTATGAATTTCACATCAACAGAATCAGAAATCAGCAAACAAGGCCAGAACTCTGAGAGCCTACTGCTGGCACGGCATGCTGGGTATTTTCGGCGGCTTTCACATCAAACCGAACCGATTCTGGTGCAACGTCAGCAAAAAAGACAAAAAAAAAATCACGCTGGTGAAAAAGTCCGTTTACAGCAAATGCTTCGGTACGACGTTTTAAAGGGAGTTTTAGATCCTGCAGGGTTAACCTTCCCAATAAATTCATGACATTGAACCAGGACGCGCGGTGACAGCTCCTCTCCGAAGAGGAAGGCAGCTTTCATTAATACACCTGTGCATTTCCCGTGACTATATGTCAAAATGTCAGCTGCGTCCCCAAAGACACTTTGCTTTTTCCAACTATTCCAGCTGTGAAACCCTTCAAAATATTCCTCTCATGTCGAACCGATGACCGAACGTTAAAAAATATGCCACAAACGTCTGAGCTTTTAGTTAAACTTTGCAGGTTATTTTTCCAGGTAAAGTGGAGCACCATAGCTGTCACATTGTCACTGACAGTCGCCCCAAAATGGGAGGGAATGGTTATCCACACCTGGTCATTACTCCACAGGCAGGGAACTACAGCTCCCAGCATGCCTCAGGGCTCTTCAGCACGTTTCCTAATCCTCATCATTGAACGGCCCGGAGAGGATGTCACCTGACAGCGTCCTGCAGGAAGCCCTGAACCGGAGGGTCCAATGAGCAGCCAGCGTCGTTCCGTTAGATTAGCACCAGTCAGTCCAGGAAGTAGACGCATCCCAGAGAAGATGGCACTATATGGCTCCATGAAGGATGATAAGCGGGATGATTATTATTATTTTTATATAGTAAACAGATAAAACCTTCATTCTTGGGATGATGCTCGGTAAAAAAACAGCCAATCACAGAGCCAATACAAGAATTAGCCAATCAGACAGCAGTGATAGCGCCAATTTTATTGCTGCATATTTCTTCCGCATTCAATCCCATCTTGGTTGTTTTGCCATTTCTTTCTCAACTCATTTATCTTTAATTTTTCTGTGTCGCATTTCCTGTTTTCAGTGAACTTTGCTTTGAGTTTTCTGTCCTAATACTTTCATACTTTTCTTTTTCAACCAGGGTGTTTCTCTTTTACAACACCCATCCATCCATAAATTGTCTTCAGTTTATCCAAGATTGGGTCAAAGTAGTACCAGACCCAAACATCCCCACCTCCCCAGGTTTTTTATTGCCCTCCAGCAAATTCTGGGTGTGCTCCACCAACCATGAGACTGGGGCGACCCAGAAGCATCACAATCAGACCTTATTAGCTCCTTCTGATGAGGAAGATTAGCAGCAGAGTCCAGCTACCCACTGCAGAACCTCTTGAATCCAAAGTCCTGCCCCTTTGGTCTTGATCAAGGACCAGGGGCCGAGTCTGGATGGAGTCGGAGCAGTGAACGCAGAGCTCTGCTTCTTGGCTCAGATAAAACTTCAAAAGCACAGACTGAGAGCACGAGTGGCGTTACTGGCTAGGAGGCCCCCATCTTTCTATCCATCTCCCAACTACATCCCACCATCACTCCAGAACACCTGATCCATCCTTTTGGGGAAGCTTTAGTCCAAACTACCTGGGACCAATGAACGGCATCAGGATTTATGTTCTTTAAACACTTTACTAAGTATTTAATTGTTGTAACCGACAATAATCCAGCTGCTACAGCTTGCTGAGGTCTCTCTTATATGCAGATTTTGACTTTTGCAGGTATTTGTTTTAGAAAAAGGAAATTACAGCAAGAGCATGAGATTCCCTGACCTGATCTGTAAACATTTCTGACAATTATCAATCACAACGATGTCTTTTGTCTTGAAGGAGGCCCAAATGTTCAGCGGCTCAGGTGAAACATTTTTCCAGAGATTCCTGTTTTAAAGCCCAGGGTTTGTAACTGGACTCTGATTTTGGGTTTTTTCAAAGACGAAGCCGAGGTGGAGGCAGCCAACAAAGAAGCAAATCAATCCTTTCACCGTTGGATGATTTGGAGAAATGATCGGCAAGGTGATGAAACCTGGAAATAAATCATTTAAAAATATAACTTTCAAGGTTTTCAGAGAGCGGCGAAGGACACTCCATCAGTCAAACGGTACACAGCGACGTCCAACATGGAGCCCACAGAATAATCCCACCTTTTCCTACCGTCTAAAAGGCACATATTCACGTTGGTAGCGTGGGAGAGAGCGTAAGCGCAGCGCCGGCCTGCTGTGGCTCTGCCAGCTCAGCCTCGGTCAATGTAAACCTCGTTAAGACGCCGCAGCAATCAGAGCATGAAAACACACCAAAGGCACTCCTGTTGTTTATCCCGGCTGCTCGACCAGAAGGAAATATTACGTTTTATTATTAACAAAGCGCATTTTTCATGAATGAGAAAGCTCTGAGACCGGGAGGCAACACATGTCTCAGAGTTTAGACCCGCAGATGGAAAAAAGATCCGAGCCAATAACACGAGTTCACCACATGAGGGTTCCTCAGCCGGTTCCGCTCCGCAACAAGACGAGAAAAAGAAACTCTTGTCAGGGTAAATAATGAAGAGAGAGAAAATGAGAACTCACGTCAGTGTTCAGGAAATGAAAAAGTCTAGTTTCACATTTCCTCTGAACTAAGAATCCAGCTGAAAACTGTTCAAAAACCCATTTTCCTCACCGCCTGTCGTCAAATCAGACTAAACCTGAGATAACCGCGTCATTTATTTTATTACTTTCTTTAAAGTCAGAAGTTCACATACATGAAGATCACATATAACTTTAAACAGATTGTGAGCGACCGGATGATCTCATACCATTGTGACGTTCTGATTGGTTAGTTTGCATCCTTTGTTTAAATAGAGGCAGCGTTTCAAGGCAACGCATCAAACGACATCAAGAGGAAATCTAAATAAATCAGTCAGGATATCAGGAGGAGCTGGAGGAAAAATTACCCAAAAAGCAACATAAAAAGGCCGTTAACTGCGAAGTACAGCGGTGGCAGTATCATGTGGTGGGGGTGCTTTGCAGCAGGAGGGACTGGTGCGCTGTACAGACGAGATCACAAGGAAAGGACATTATGAGGAAATATTGAACATCTGAAGACATCAGCCAGCAAAGTTAAAGGAGAATGACATTCAAATTAGCTTCAAAGTGGCTTAATGAGAACAAAGTAAATGTTTTTATAGTGGCCACAACATTCCCAAAATGATTTTAGCGAGTAATTCAGTTTAAAAACACAGAACAGTGCCAAATATTAAAGAAACAGTATGGAAACATAAAAAACTTTGGCATTAGTTGACTAAAATAATCAGGCTAGTTTTAGCTGGTCTTAAAACGTTGTTAGGTCTGATTTATTGCTTGATATAGAGAGAAAAAAAAGGTGTGTAAAAATAATAAATAGTCGCTTTAACAAAGAAAAGCCTTTGGTGTTCATTATCATTTTTCTCAGCAGGAAACCTTTGGCTGATTGAAAAGCTGTCCAACATTTTGTGAATTAAAGTGCTGCTTCGGGTGTAATTACTGGCATCAGACGGCTAATTCAGAAAATGAAGTTGGAGATAAATCTTTAATCGATTTCGTGAGAATCAGGATCAGGAATATTTAAATCTATAACAAGGATTCTGGCTCTTTAAGCGTCGCTGCGGTTTCTGACCACTTAGCAGCTGAAAGAAAATCAGGTGTAGGGAAACCGAGTTCTGCTCGTTACGAGACGCGGTCGTGAAAATAAACGCTGTGGGCTTCAGTCGAGTCATGTTGGCGCTGCCCAGAACCAAAAGCAAAGACCAACAGATTCTTTAACCCCGGATCGTGAGGTTAACAACAGAATAGGGCTGAACAATTTTGGAAAATAATCTAATTGCGTTTTTTTTTCTTAATATTGCGATTTTTTTTCCAGTTTAATTTATCATGTCTTTAAAACATATACAAACAACAAATCATTTTGTTTCCTCGCTGTGCAGATTAGTTGCTAAAAGACCCACAGCATCTAAACTCAGAGCAGTAATGATTGCCTTCAGCCTACAATATATTTCAACCAAAATTGCAATTTTGACTTTTCTCTGCATTAACTACAAGCAACAAAAATGGCCTCTAAATAAAGATGTTTGTAAACAAGGACTATTTTAAATATGAACTTTTAATGTTTCTATTGATCAGAATATTATTCAAGAGAACAGCTTTTAATTTAATTGGACATCAATCCTTGTTGAACATAAAGTGCAAAGTCCAACCAACAAGCAAGTCAATGTATTAAACTGATTGACCTGTACTTAATGCTATGTATGATTATATAAACTCTAAAACAAGTAATAAAATTAGATTATCTCACTGCTGCAACTGTCTTCCCTTCCATGTGGAGGCAAACCCACTTTAACCATTTTACCAACACCTAATGGACGTGTCTAATTCCCTAATTGTTACATAGCCAAAAATTGCAGACTCTGCGATTTGGAAATTGCGTTTTTTAAATCGCAATTATATTGAAAATGCGATTAATTGTTCAGCCCTACCACAGAACCGACATAAAAACAGACACTGGACCAGGACCGTAAAGTGATGGACCAAAGATAGCATCTCCACCAGAAAGGGACCATTATACTTTGAAGCAATTAAGGCACTGTCGCCTTGCAGCAAGAAGGTCCTGGGTTTGAATCCAGCTTGCTGCCACAGTCCAAAAGCCTGACTGTCAGGGTAATTGGTCCCTTTAGGTGTGTGAGGACCCTGCATGGAGAAGCGGGTTCAGACGATGGATGGATAGCCCCCCCCCCCCCCCCGATTGATAAGGTCAGCTGCTGGGCGTAAGGGATCAACTTAATTAATGGTTCTGTAGTTTTTTGGGGAAACATCCAGCTCTTGGTGACTTTTTAGTTGCTCCAACAAAAACGTGTCGATCACAGCGGAGAGAAAGCGAGCAGTAGTAAAACCGGGCTTCCTCCGTAGGGCGGCTGGACCCCGCCTCCACGTGGAGCCCCCGCTCCTCTGCACCGAAAGGCCATTTTCCAGGAAACAATGCTGGTTCTGGGGTTTTGGTACTTTGCTCTGCCTCTTATTTCGTCTGGTCTTACTGTAGAGCCCGGCACCGCGCTGTCAATCAGCAGGCCGACCCTTCACCCCGACTTCCCCCGACGACCCTGTGAGCAGCTGCAGCTCCGCTCCTTTTCTTGTCATTGTGTCGTCTTTTCTTTGAGCGGGAGAAGGTCTGAGCCGCTCAACCATTTCCATAATCTCCATTAAACACTTCAAATGGGCGCTTTAGGAGCGCTGCCATCTGCATAATCCCATTAACTCCGGAGCTGCAGCGCCACAGCCGCCACAACGCCGCCGCCGCCGCCAGGAGCTCCAGCTCAGGTGGAAGGAGGACTGGAGGAGAAAAGGCAGATTTAGTTTGTGTCAGCTCGCTGAATGAGGAGCGGGCGAGGACAAGGAGGCGGCTGACAGTTCGGGGCGGGGACGGGGACCCGGCCAAAGCTGCTCCGAGGAGACAAAATAAGAATCTTTCTTTCAGCCCCAGAAGCTTCGTCCTGGGATAAATCTGCTGGTGTGTCCCCCTCCGTCTGGGGAGAAGCCCGTTTACGGAGTTTCCTGTCGCCTCCCTCCTCCTCCTCCTCCTCCTCCCTTTCTTCCACCTCCTCAGACTGAAGAGAAGGAAAACCGCTTCACGCTTTCTGGTGACCAAGAAAGTAGGTCAGATTTAAATTCAGACCAAATCTGGGTGTTTTCACCACCGCCCTCGTAAAAAACACCGGCCGGCCGCTCGCTCCGACCCTTTAGAACCGGGCCCGTCTTTATGGGGTGGTGGAAAAAATATTAAAAACCCTCAACAGGCCGGAGCGAGTCCCTCTTTATTTTTAATCCATCGCAGGAGAAAGATGCGGAGCGCTCGGAGCTCAGAGACGACAACGGAAATGAAACATCCATCACACATCAAAAGGTCGATAAAAACGCAGGAAAGTGGTTTGGTGATTAATTAACCACAGACGCCTCCTGGGGGAAACATTAATGAACCACAGAGAGGGAAATAAGTGGATCCGTTTCAGCAGCTGGTTCTGCAGACCAACGACAAGTTAAAAAAAAAAAAAAGAAGAGAATCCAAACATGTTGAGTGCAGCATGTTTTCTGAAAAACATGACTCATTTATTCCAAACATGCAGAGCAGGAAACATGACTTCTGCCTGCAGTGACGACTGCTGCTTTCTGTAAAATCCTGAAAAAAAAAAGAAAGAGTGGCTCCTCAGGATTTAACCCCCATGCTTCCTGAACACGAACCAAGTATTTCAGCGTCTAAGCAGAACCAGATGAGCCCGGGACGCCCACACGCAGAACCCAGCGCTCCCAGCAACCACCAAAACAACCATAAAAACGCTGCGGTTTGATTTAACGGTGGAGGGTAATTACAGTAAAACGTGTGAAGGTTACCAATATGCACATATATGTGAAAACGGATCTCTCGGCGCGCCGCGCGGAGGTCGTCCACAGGGTTCTGATGCAGATCAGTCCAACCAGAACCGAAGCGCCCCCTTTAGATTGCAGAGCTAGGCCCTTTTCTGCCAGCAAAGCCATGAAAAACCAGGATCTGGACCGGGATTTCCTCACTGATGCAAGACAAGCAGTCAAGTTGACGTCCTCGCCGCACTCAGCCGAATATTCTACAAAACAGATTTTTTTTTCCCTGTTTTCCAAAGTGGGAATCTTGAAAAAGCCTGTTGCTGGTTGCATGTGGACCAGACGTCCATTTGCTTTTAGAACAGGATGACACAAAGGCCCACATGCGTAAAGACTCCTGGTTTTTACGCTGATAACCAACAGCGAAGTCTTTCTCTCCTGCCTTCCATTAAGTGTGAGCCGACGTTAAACCGCGTCAACGAACACGAGCTGCAGCGCCGTTCGCCCAGGGTGTTTCTTTTTGTCGTTTTCAGTTGTTTTATTCACAAAATAATAAAAAAATAAATAAAAAACGTTGGGCGCAGAATGTAAAAATGCTCGGTTTGGCACCAATCCAGTCCTCGACAGAAAGGTCTCAAAGTCTAAGTATCTTTATTAGTCTCCCTTGGATTTGCCTTGGATACAAGGACCAGTTGCATTGCGCTACATATTCAATCACTAATAAAAAGAAGTCTTAGTAAAATAATAAATATACAATAGTTCATAAATCACAGTTGGACTAAAAACGATCTGCCCAGATATTGACGAGATTTTTCTTGATCTGGATTCAGAAGTTGCTGGTGGAGATTTGGATGAGCTCGACAAAGAACCCGGTAAAGTCTGCGGCCGTGGCAATCTAATGGAGGTCTTTTTGGTCGAGTTGATCTCTTCATAAGGCCGTTGGAGTCCTGGACGAACCGCCAACTGGGCCAAACAAGCATCACCAGAGCCGTTTGCTTTTTGGGCCGTTTCTACCCGGTTCTTTCCCAGAACCAGAGCTTCTACACAGCTAGGTTCTTGTGAATTTTACTGAACCTAATGACCGTCAGGAAGGCGTCCCAGGTCTTTAAAAACTTCCCTTTTCAGGACAGATCACAAGAAAACAGATTTAAAGAAACAACGGCAGAGAGCCGGACAGATCACACAAGAAATCGTTCTGGAGGAATTTCACAATTGATGAGAGCCACAAAAAAGAAGAATCCTACTAATTTTTCAGGCTTTGCCATTTGTGACAGAAACATTTTACAACAGACGGCTGTTACCAAGGACAGCAAGACGAACAAACCTCTTTCTGTCCCAGACGTCTCATCCTTCACAAGGACTTTAGGGCAGAACTGGGAAGTCTCTGCAGGTCCGACCTGCATTTAGTAACCACACCCACTCCAAATTTCTGCCCAATCCCACAAAAAGCAAAGGTTCTACCCACAACATGTGTCCAGATCAAAGTCCAAGAACCTCCAAAGAATGGCGTTTTGTGCCTGTCCAGAAGAAAAACGACATCTCTTAGCAGTTACGCGTAAACTACGCAGAACCAAGAGAAAAGCCGAGGCATTGACATTAAACACCACAGGCCCCCCGTTCCATTCAGCGACTCGGCCGAGTGACAGGAAAACCAGGCAGAGGAATTTAAACCAGACACAGAGTTGTGTTTTAAACCAGGTTGCTGGATGTAGTCAGGGAGCCTCTGCAGGAGCAAGCTGCTTTCTACCTGGCTGTGGTGAGAGTCGCCGTTACTCACTGCAGAGGCGTCAGACAAAATGGCAGAGATCGACCCGTAACCCAAATGTTCAGCAAGCTCACAGGTCCAGAGATAAGAAGCTCAGCAGATATAAGACAAGGACAAGGGCAGGGAAATCAGTTCATGTTCAATATGAAGACCGGGCATGGAAGAACAATGACTGTCTGACCGGCGAAAGCTTTCAATAATCTGGCGCAGAGACCAGGTGAGATGCATGAAGCTGATTACAGCGGCGCAGATGTGACGAGCACAAATCATGACCCCGGGTCTACAAATTGCGCAAATTGTAATTACGAAAATAAATTTGTGTAATGGAAACGTGGCAATTAGAAAATACTCCTATTTTTCAATAAAAAGGTTTTTGCATTAGGATTAGGGCTGAATGATTTTGGCAAATAATCTAATAGAGATTTTTTATGTTAATATTGCGGTTTAATGCAATTTTTTCCAGTTTAATTTATCATGTCTTTTTAAACATATACAAACAACAAATCAATTTGTTTCCTAACAAATGGAGGCAAACCCACTTTAAACATTTTACCGATACCTAAAGGTCGTGTCTAATTCCCTAATTGTTACATAGTCAAAAATTGCAGACCTCTGCAATTTGGAAATTGCGTTTTTTCAAAATTGCGATTATATTGAAAATGCGAATAATTGTGCAGTCCTAGTTAGGATGAGGTGGTTTTTCAGCCACATCAAAATTGGTATATTTTGCAAAAACTGTAACAGAAACAGTTTTTTTTCTTATCAGACGAGTCACGTGATCAACAGCCGGACGTTACTACTGGTGGAATAGACGAAGAAGACGACAGGAAGTAGCAGCAGGACGATGGCGCGGCATGTTTGGATTCACGTCTGAGTGTTTTTTTACATTTAGTTCGTGACGGGGGTATTACCAACATACTAGATTAAAAACAGCAAAGAAATGCGAGCATTTACCAAGATCTAGAAGCAGCCATGAAGGAAGCGGGGCTCCACAAGCAAAATGGAAAATTATGAAAACAGAAATACCTGGTGGAGAAGAGAAAGCTCGATGGAAAAGATAAAATTTGTTTCAAATACTTCTCCCTCATGGACGAGATACTCCCATGAATAAAGGTATTAACGTATGATTTTAATTACATTTCTTATTTATTGGAAACACCGCAATTGCGAAAATGTGTTTTATCAAAGTTAGCAGAATATCGAATGTGTTTTGCGCACATTTATAATGGAAACGCAACTTAATTTAGTGAATCATGCAGACCCAGTGAGGTTCAGTGCAGGGAGTTGGCCTCCAGGATTCACACAAAGGTCAAAACATGAAAACAGAAAATAAGAACAGAATAATGTACAGTAAGGACAAATTTACAGCATAAGAAAGCAAAAACTATAAAATAATATGACCAGCAGGTAATGGGAATTAACGAGACGTATGTTTGGCCAGGATTATGATTCCTCCCCACAAACTGTTCACATTTCATCAGCTTTGCTTTGAGCAACAAATCTGAAAAGTGACGAAACGGTTTCATACGGTGACAGTGTCTCCGTGTTTTAACTACTGAAACATGGCAGAAAGAAAGTACACCCTCCATCAGCTCTAACATTTTACCATTAAAAATGATCTGGTCCCTGTCAGGTAAAAAAAATATACAATTAAAAACACAGACCTGAGACTAGACAAGGTTAGCTTTGTTAAAACAAAGAAAAAAACATAATGAAGAAAGTACACCCCACAAACCCAGGAATTAAAGGGGAAGAACTTTTTTTAGCGTTCATGTTTTTAATCCCTTCACTAAGGAAGCAATCATCTCAAAGATGCCCCTGCTGTTGCAGTGTAATCATTTCTTTAACATTTCTGGTGCTTATGCAAGAGAAATTAATTAATTAATATAATTTTAATATTTATCTCAAAGTTTTTCATGAAAGATTCTATTATTCTGAGGTTAAATCTTTCACCTCTTTTTGTTGCTCCAATTCTTTGACAGAACTATTTATCATTTAATCAAGCAGAAATAAGGTCATATATATTTAACCTTTTTGGCTCCAACTCCTCTTTTGGGCCCAACACTACCAGGGAGGTCCAAGGTCACTTCATCACGACGAGGAAGACTTTACTCTTCCTCATGTCCAGCAGCTGGACCGACCTGCCAGAGGTTCTGATACCGTTTTTGTTTTCTTTCTGTAAAGCTGCTACAAAAACCATTCACCCAGAAACAAGCAAACAAATGAACAACAAGACCAAACTTGAGTCTTCAAACTTCCTTTGGATGGATTTCAGGCTTAAAATCTTAACAGACTTCATAGAATTTATTACTGCACTGCAAAAACGGATCTAAAAATAAGTAAAATGTTCTTAAAATTTGTGCTTTTGTCCTAGATTTGAGCAGGTAAATAAGATTATCTGCCAATGGAATGAGTATTTTCACCCCTAAAATATAATAATTAGACATCCTGCACTTGAAATAAGACGATGGAGGTGAGTTGTTCCTATTTTAAGTGCAAAAATCTTATTCCATTGGCAGATAGTCTTATTTACCTGCTCAAATCAAGGACAGATACACTCATTTGAGGAAAAATATTACTTATTTTTAGTTGTGTTTTTGCAGTGTGTTATCTACATAAAGACAGTTCTTACATTTTTCCTGTTTCTTTTTTATATAAAAAGGCAAAGAAAAAGACACATTTCTGTTTTCAGAGCGGGCCATTTGGTCAGTTTGATGACAACAACTCCTCATAGGAGACAGAATGAAAACCGAAAAAATGGACGAACATATAAGGGTTAATAAAGGAGTTTCTCCTCCTGCCTGTACAGAAAGGTAAAGCCCGGCCTCGGACGATATGTAGAACAAAAAAATTCACAGTGTGGTTCCTGCTCCGATTGGTCTGCGTTCAATGATTCATGAGATGTCTCCAAGCAGAAATCCAGGTCATTCATAATGAATAACGGCAAACATTAAAGAGTTTCTGCTCAGACGTGAGCCGGCTGAAGAAAATAACAAAAACCTGGGAAGAAACCTGGGATTTAATTTGGAAAAAAACCATAAAAGCGGTTACATTGTTAATGGTCAAAGGTAACGTTAGGACCGGAGTGGAGCGCTGGTGTCGGTAATATTAGATGCAAATGCATGGAAGCAGTTTAACTCCCAACTACAACCCACATGATTAACAGATGAAACCAGCTAGATTTAGAGCAACTGGACAGAACCAGTATCCAGTATGCAATATCGAGACTTTAAAAATATCAAGATTATATGGTTTATATCGAGATGCTCTATGCTGTGTTAGAATTATACTTCCAGTAGGTTATTTTTCAGCTGTTTCTCATATTTATCTACAACTGTGCCTGCGAGGCATTTGGATTAAAGCTTTGATTCAGAGACGCATTTTTATAATCACTTTATTAAAAGAAAAAAATATTGCGATAAATATCGTATTCAGCCTAAAAATAAAATAGATAGCTCAGGTTTGGTCCGTATTGCCCAGCCCCAGAGGATCTTAAGCTAACCAGACCCAGTTAGAATCAGAACTGAATCTTAACCCTAACAAATAGCTCAGCCAATCAGAGCCAACCTCATGGCTGCAGATGCTCCAAATGATTTCATTGCAACAAACCGGACTGATAAACGAGTCCAACTACAACATCTGATGACCAAACCAGAACCAGGAGTGGCTGACGGAGTTAAACACACCCAACCAAAAACAGCTGGACCCACAGGGCAAACAAAACCAATCAGAACCAGCTGAACTAATGACAGGAACCATATAAACCAATCAGAACCAGCTGAACTAATGAAGCATGCACAAACGAGCCGCAGCGATGGACAGGACCAACTAAACCAGCAGAACCAGCAGGGTTAATAGATAGCAACAAGTTAATCAAAAGGAAGTGTTTTGATTCATAAATGTGACTAACTCCACCAATCAGAACATGTTGCCTTAATGGATAATTCCATCTAAACCAATAGGAACCATCTGGATTCGTAGGCAGAACCAACTTAATGGAAACCATGAATTTAGGGATACAGCCAACCAAAACGATCAAGCCCAGCTGCACTTTAAGCTGCTCTTCTTTCAGCAAAAAGGTCCCGGGTTCAAATCTGGGCCTGCACAATCTCTCTCCGGGTACTCCAGCTTCCTCCCAGAGGCCGTTAACATGTCTGGTAGGTTAATTGGTCTCTCTAAATTGCCCTTAGGTGTGCGTGGCTGTTTGTCCTGCGTGACAGACTGGACCCCCAGTCCACGGTGGACCCCTGCCTCTCGCAAAATGGCCGCTGGTCATCAGAGTGCGTTCATTTACAGGTCAGACGTTTGCGTTTAAGCTTCATTCTACGCTGAACAAATGAAAGGAACACACCTGGAACAGCTGCCTAGATCTAATGAAATGATTCTGAAAGGATCCTCCCAGGAGAACCTGATCTTCCTGTTTACTCCCAGCCGGGTTCTCCTCTCCCCGCTCACAGAGGAGATGAAACTGCGACTCAGAGCAGCTCGTCAGGAGAGGCAATAAAACATTAATTACATCATCATGACCTCATCTGACAAAACCAGCGGTTTGATGACAGGCGTCTGTTGTGGCTCCCCGTAATTCAGCAGTAGGACTAACCCATACGACGATGAGGAGACGACGTCCTTTTGAGCTAAAGAAAAAATGTATAAAAACAGCGTTTTAATTCTGAGTCAGGACGGCGGGTCTGGCAGATCGCTTGGCTGCGAAATCATTTCACATTTTATTTTACGACGCGGTCGGAGCGGCTCATCATGCGTGTAGCTGAGTCAGCAGCTGCTTTTCTGTGTTTTCCACACGTTGAAGTCGCTGCTGTGTTCGGCGAAGCACAGAGGGGTTGAAGTTACACTTCAAACATCCGTCTGTCAGATAAAAAAAAAACAGACGGATGATCCTGACTGGCCTTAAATACCCTTTCTTATATTTATCTATTAAATAATCATGACAGAAAAACACAAACTGGTAGCATTTCACAGCTGGAAGCTCCCATCAGCAGCGCTGCTATCAGCACTGGGAACGATACCTTCAATGTTTTCATTGGTTTAGCAGTAAAACTTAATTAGCTTCTCTTTTGGCCAATCTTCACAACATTAAAGTTTCATATAATTCAGCCGTTTAATTTTTGGTGTAATTTTGATTTGCCTGATTAACTTTATTTCGTTTAACCGGTACCATAGAGTAAAACTCTGAGAAAAACTCACTGCAAAGACCTGAAAAGAAATAAACCATGGATATCAAAATATTTTAAACCAGTGACGGCTGTTTATAAACGCTTGAAATTACAACGTGACGAATCCAAGTTAAAGCCGTTCTGAAGGACATTTCATGCATAAGGAGCAGATAAGCTTTAACAATCAGCAGAACCCGCTGCTCTATAAACTAGGACAATATGCTTGTTCATCAGGGTTTTAACAAGCGGGTTAAAATACAATTTTTTCCTGTCGATCTCCAACTGAACGACTCCTAAAAGCTGCAAAGGTGAGTCCTTGCTCCAGAACCAGTGACATGGCCTCTGCTGCAGTTAAAACCCTGCAGAGGTGACAGCGGCACCAAAGACGCTGCGCTCTGTTCAGCCACAGCAGAGCAGAGTGCAAAACTGGTGGACTTCACTGAAATAACAATTAGATACAAGCAAAAATGTGATTTTTCTTATGCTAAAACCAACATTAGGACCAAACCTGCTACAGTGAGAGAGAGGAAAAGTTGTTGGAGGAGCTTAGTTCTCCCTGCGTCTGCTGCTTTCTGCTCGGCCCGGAGCAAAGGCCTGACCTCGACGCAACGCGAGCTCCACGGAGCCGCCTTGATGCAAAAGCTCCGCGATTGTTGCTCAAACAAAGCTGTTTGGATTGCAGAGCGCACAACGCAAATGATTGGAGTTTGAGGCACAGCTGAACTGGTGCTAGCTAGTTCCGGTTTGCAAAGCCTGAAAACAAGGCAGAGCAGCACTGCATCCATTCAAAGATGATTCTTAAGAACATTCATGTCTCAACATAGTCTGAAGCCTATAAGCTCACACTTGAAGCTAATTTTATTCAAGCAACAGATAAAACATTGTTTAAAGCTAGAGTCAGCAATTTTTCCAAAGTTTCCCCAAGTCCCTTTTTGAATATCTGCGCAAGACTGTCTTACCTGCTCTTCCGCTCCTCAGGGGGATTGCGTGAAAAAAAAATCTACCAAATCCACTCTGGTCTTATTTCTTTCTACTGATTCCTTCCTCTTCTTTTCATAAACATGAACGCAGTTCGCTTCTTGCGACTCTCAGCCATGTTCAAACTCTACGGTGAGAGTGAACGGCTAACACCTAAGCTAACTGCTAAGCTAACCGGATACATAAACACTAGAAGTGCGCATGTATTGACTACTTTCAGGACGGAAGGATGATTTCTCCCAGTATAACAAAAAGTGTTTCTGAACAGGATTGGCTTTAAACGTAGATAGCCAGACTCTGGTTTCATGTTTTTGGGAGATTAGTTTGTAAAGAAAGGTTTATCGAGCCACATTACAAGATGCTCGTAAAACACAACCGTCTCCAGATAAATGCCATCTCACGGGGAATATACAAGGTTAATGAACGGGAAAATCTTAAACCCTTATTACCTCGGAAAAAGGGTTGAATGCAGATACTTTATGTATAAATAATGCACAAAAGCAAAACAAAGTCCTGGTGAACTTCTAAGTCTGCTTGGTGTCATTGTCCTGTTTTGACACTTCAGCTTCCTCTCAGAGGGAATCACATTTTTCACCAGGATTTTGATGCTTGATTGACGCCATCTTGCCGTTGTTAGCTTCCTCCTCCTGCCACTAGGTGGCGGAGCAACTGTTCCTTTAACTTCAAACCTGAAAACTCTGCTTCTTGCAGCATCTCTAGAAACATTCAGAGCCTTGTTTTTTTTTATCACTTTCCTACTTGCATAAGGCAATGATCTCTTCTCTCAACTCTCCTTTGACCCCCCCAAACGTGTGAGATGATCTACTTCACGCTAACCTGATTCAGGCAGTTGTGACTGCAGCAGTTATTGTGAAACAAGGATTTTGTGTTGAACTTTGATCAAATCCTTGCAATATTAATTTTATTTAAATATTAAAGCTTTCTTTAATTAGTTCATTGCAAACCGTGATCTTCAGTAAGAACCATAAAAGAGAAATGGTCTGAATTTATGTAGCGCTTTTTTAGTCTAGGACATCAATACGCACATCGGTAGGCAACTTTGGGTTAACAGCCTTGCTCAGAGGCACATCAACATGTGACAGGAGAAAGCTGGAATTGAACCCACAACCCTTGCAAGACAACTACGGGCTAAGCCGTAGTCACTCAAAGCGCAGCAGAAGATGTTTGGTTCTCCGAGGAGGTAATGAAGCGATTATGGTGCAGAGGCATCGTCTAGAGCTGGGGACCCAGAATGGTTCTGTGGCATCCAATGTGGTTCTTAAATAAATGATTTTTAATTAAAAAGGCAATACGAATGGTGGCTTTAGTGAATCTTTATGTTTTATCCAATATCTGCATAAAATATCTAGAACAGAAGGGCACCAATGGGCTAAATTAGCTTTTTAAATGTCTCCTTTTGTTCCAAATGTGAAAATAAGTAAATTTTAATCTAATTTGTTTTAGTGAAACATTGAATAGACATAAAATTCACCTTTTTTTTATATCCCTAGAAAAATGGGGCAAAAGTCTAAAACCCATTACTGCGCATCACTATAACATCATTTGTAAATAAAAATTATTCCTCCAGTAGGGCTGGACGATATAGAAAAAAAAGCATATCGATAAAATCATATTGATACTGATCGATATCGATAATTATCAACAAATTCAAAACATATATTTTAAGTGCAGCCCTGGTCTTTTCATGCTGTTGCTTAACGACTTATTTTTAGATACAGACAAAAACACTGAATTCAAACTCAACCCTTTATTCAACCAACTTTTTACCAAAAAAGTTTTTAAAAAAAGAAAAAAATACAAAAAAAAGAACTCATGCTCTCTGAACTCTTTGAAGGGGGCGGAGCTTGGTTCCTGGGTCTGCGTTGTGATTGGTTGAGAGGATGTAATGACGTAATATTAACCTACATGATGCCTATAGAAGGAAATCTGTTATTCTATTGAACTTCTTATTGCTCCCTTTTTTTGGATAATCGATATATTACTGAATTATCGTCCAGCGCTATTCACCAGATTAAAAAATCCAGCATGATCACCGAATAAATGACGACCACATTCTTTCCCCTGTTGAGTTTCTTCTTAGGCGACTAAAATTAAGAGTGCAGGAAAGTAAAACTTTTCGCCGGCTGAACCGCAAAACACATCTGAGAAGTCTGAGGTTCCTTCTGAGAAGTCCTGACCATGAAAGCAAACGGATCGGGTCCAAATAAAGCCACCGGGTGAATTTATACCGTAACATTTCCCACCTGCTCCAAACATGCATGCACCGAGAGCAGCGTGGGTCTGACACCAGCAGACCCACAGAGAGCCAGCAACACAATCTGAGAGGTTGGGATGAAATCATCTCCACCCTAATTACGCCCAGAACTTCTCGGCAGGAAACACGAAGAAGAAGACGAGGACGAGGAGGTCGGAGTCGGGCTGGCCTCAGAACAGCTCAAGGACGTTAATTAACCTTCGGGGGCAGCTGGAGCATGGAGGAGGAGGAAAAGGGGGGGAGGGGGGGCTTCAAAAGAAAGATGAAGAGGGAACTTTGCTTCAGAAAATAAAAAAAATAATAAAGGCGGGGGTCTCCTCCCCAGACCCCCGCCTTCACTCCACCCGCCCTGCTGGGCTGTCACCAGGCAGAAGTCAAACGCTCCTCGTTAAAATCCACCTTCACATCAATGTCAAACACACATCAGCAGAGAGCAAAATAAAACCCGCTCCGTGTCGTTCTCCACAGCCACATCCACTCGGCTTTTAAAGTCCAATTAAAATCCACATTCAAAGCTTCTGATGTGAAAAAAATTGGGTAAAAAAATAATTGAAACTGAAAATTATTGACGATTCAGCAGCATTAGTCTAGCTTTAATTCTTTTAATTCTCATTATTGTGGATTCCTGCCCATTTAAAGCGGCGTTGGCAAATTAATTTTGGGGGAATTTTTAGAAGTGAAACATTTATCTGAAATTAAGTAATCCGCCTTTTAGAAAGGATTTATGACATTTGAAGGTCATGGATGTCATTTGTTGCAAGAAAAGTAACTAATGGATTAAAATGTCCCCCCTTTTTTCTTCACGGAGAACAAAAAAAAAAAAAAAAACGCTGAAAAAAGAAGCTGAAAAAAGTTAAAGGAAAAAAAAAAAGCCGGCAGGAAATTAATTCAGCACGCAGGAGGTTTGGATCCTGCAGGCAGGAAGCGGCCTTCAGTGGAGGTTGGACGAGGTTAAACGCAGCTGCGTTGGGGTCAGGACGGCGCCGTACGCCCGCCTCTTCATGTTTCCACAGAGATCTGAAACTTTCAGCCTCACGGATCAACCAGCGGCTTATCCCGGCTCCAGGAGGACCGAACGGGAGCCCGAAACACCTGAGGGTCACTTCCAGACGGGACAGGAGGGGAAGAGAGGCGGCGGGGGGGGGGGGGGGGGGGGGTCAGCACCACCTGCCCTGAAACACTCCCCCTCCGCGTCTCGGCTGCATCCACAAACACACCTTCTGTTTTCAGACGGCGATAATTCGGATTAACGGCAGCGCGAGCGCTCGGGAGGACTCGTTAATCCTGTTAGAGGAACACCTGAGCTGCAGGCTAATCCCTTTTAAACCTCGACACACAATAAACAAGCCGCTGAGCTCCTACAGCCGACCCACTCTCCGATAACACCTGGACGCAGACTTTTATCTTTAATTGGGCAGATATAAACTGATCAGGGTGGATTAGCAGCAGTTTTGACTACTTTTCGTACCATTAGGACCAATCCCTGGTGCTGGAAGTTTCCCTGCATCCCAGAGAGGGATAAAGCAGGTAAAAAGATCCCACCTGTGCAGCGCGTGCATCTGTTTTACAGCAAAACCTTAAGCCTGATTGCCTCCATCTGAGTGGAAAATCCTGGCCTGATGGTAAATATTTCATTCATGAAGGAAGTTTTGCTCTTATTAAACCCAGCCTGCCAATCTGGTCAGCGCTGTGAGCATCGGGGGGGGGGAGCCCAACTTTAAACTACAGGAAACAAATCATGGCGGCCGACCGGGGTGGCTTGTTCTCGTTTAGGTGTCCCTGCAGGTCGTCGTCGCTACAGTGAGGTAAACGCTGCAGGAAAGGTGCTCAGTTGGATATTTATTCACATTATGAACTGCAGTGTGTTTTACCATAAAGAAAATACACTAAACAGATCAAACTAAAACTCGTCACCATCTCTGGCACCAAGACGTTGACTTTCTTAGGAAAGAATTCCTAAAAAAGTCAATAAATTAGATATGATTATTTTTAATTTATGTGTGAAAGCATCTCTAACTGACCTTTATTAGATTTTTTTAAAAACCTAAATTCTTGATGTCGATGCACTTTATAAGCAGGAAAATAAACTTTCACTAGCTACGTTTCCATCAAACCGCAACGCATAATTTGAGCTAATTTTTAACAAAGAAAATGCGAATTAGACACGTTTCCATCTCCTGGTTTGGAGCGAATTAAAAGCGTAATTTCGTCAGTAGTTGACGTTACGCATGACTGTAATAAACAGCCTGGAGCACACGTCTGAGAAAAACAGAGAGAAGTTCTCAGCAACGACGTGTCAGAACGGCTCCAACACAACCAGTGATGCTGATGCTGCGTCCTGTCCAGAGGCGTAGAGGAATAAATGTAATTCTACGGGCTGTACGGGAAATATCCAGGAAGACGGCGACAGCAGAAACAGCCAATCACAATCAATCATCTCAGGTAAAAGTTCGCTACGTCAGAACCTAGTCGGCAAATGTTTCCATCTCCTGTTTTGGATATTAACTCTTTTTTGGAAATCAAGCGAGTGTAAAAAGGTTTGTAGGAAATTGAGGAAGTTATTTTGGTTTTTGCCGTTTCCATCAACCTTTTCTAATGCGATACTTGAAAATAGGCATTAAAGAAAATGGCGATGAAAACACGGCTAGTATCTGACCTGCCCCATTCTCCCGTCAGACAGGATCAACGGAAAATTGTTTTCTAAACTCTGGACGATTGTTTTTGGATCTCCACGGAAGTGTCCCTTAAACCAGTATTATTAGTTTTATTTAAATATTCAAACTGTTATTTAATGTGTTAATTCCAAACAGCTGAAAATTGGAGAATTTTGCCAACAAACCTTCCAACACGTTTCCCCTGGGAGTTGAATAATCTTCGGTTTATACATCCGTAACAGAGAAACTGATTAGACTGAAATAAAGTTCAACAGTTCCTGACATTTGCAGCCGTTGGCTGAGACCAACAGCTACATCCACTGCAAAAAGGGAACTAAAAGTAGGTAAAATTTTCTTGAAACGAGTGAATTTTTCCTTGATTTGAGCAGGTAAATATTCTTATCTGCCAATGGAATAAGATTTTTGAACTTAAAATAGGAACAACTCATCTCCATCAGCTTTTTTGAAGTGCAGTATTTCTAATTATCTCATTTTAGATGAGATAATTAGATACTCATCCTCTGGGCTGATGATCTTATTTAGCTGCTCAAATCAAGGAGAAATACACTCATTTCAAGAAAATGTTACTTACTTTTAGTTCCCTTTTTGCAGTGCAGATAGATTGAAATCTTCACAGCATGCAGACTTCCTGCTGCTCATTGAATCTGAAGGTGCCAACATGTTGTAGATTTATGGGTGGACCACTGAGGCTAACACTCCTCTTTTACATCCAATTAGTCCTTTTTTCTCTCCCTCAAAATCAAAGTTTTTCAGGATTTGAGCCGCCAGTCGCCATCATCAAAAACCAGCAAACTGATGGTTTCACTATGCAAATTATTCAAGTCAGAAACTATAATAACTGTAATGGTGCTTTGTAGTGAAGCTCTGGCTTCCTTTCTACACACAGTATCACCAACAGAGCGGTGTGTTTTCTTTGTTTTTACTCCAGTTTCGTGTGGAGTTCCTCACGGCTCAGTCCTCGGGCCTCTTCCTTTTCCTCAGGGGTCTAACGCAGAAAAACTGTCCACCGTTTCGCCTTTACCTGCAGAAAACTCACGTCTCATCCAGTTTAGTGTCTTTGCTACATCATGGGATGGATGGCTGAGAATCTTCTGACAAATTATTTTAAACCAGTCAAGTGCAAACCGGTACAAAACTTTTTTATATCTGCTTTTATCACCTCCCATCTTTTTTTATGTCTAACACTTCGTTATTGTACAAGCTGTTAGTTTAACTTTATAAATAATTTGGGGGTCAGGCACAAGCCCATTTCACAGGAATGTGAGAGTTTTGCTGTTGACTTTAGTTGCTCCTGCCAAGAGCAGCAGATGAAATAAGACAGCTGATGGTACATTTAGGAGCATCAAAACGACGGCGGATTGCAGCGGCGCATATAAAACAGCTGACGTGGGTGTTTGTGAGTCATTGCATGCGCCGTACATGTGTTTCGCTCTCAGGAGGAGGTTTGTGGACTGAGACAAACTTTAGACGCAGCGACAGCTTGTCAGGCAGCCCAGACACATTCAGCTCTGGCGATGGACACAGATGCTGTCAGTCGTCTGCCGTCTCTCCGTCAGCGTTTCAGGCGACGCTTAGAAATCACAACCTGAAGTTTCTGTGCAGCTGGAGCCGTCCTAGGCGTTTTATGACTTTTTATTCTACTCTTTTTAGTAGAATGGAGGCTTTTAAAACCACCCTGCATGGACAAACAAGACAACATATCAATTAATGGTGCAAACACACTGCAAAAACGGATCTAAAACTAATTAAAATGTTCTTAAAATTTGTGTTTTTGTCCTAGATTTGAGCAGGTAAATGATATTATCTGCCAATGGAATGAGGATTTTGACCCCTAAAATAAGATAATTAGATATACTGTACTTGAAATAAGATGACGGAGATGAGTTGTTCCTATTTTAAGTGCAAAAACCGTATTCTATTGGCAGATAATCTTATCCACCTGCTCAAATTAAGGACAAATATATGCTTATTTTTAGTTCCGTTTTTGCAGTGCATAAGTCAGGGAATGGTTGGAGGAAAACAGAGCAATAATTTTAAAGTTTTAAAATGCTGGAGTGACGAGAGATTCAAGTTTATCTTATCGAAAGACAGACAGGAGGATGTAAGGGAAAGACAGCCATCATAGCTTCAGCTGGTCTCCATGATAACTACCATGATGCTGGTTCAGTGTTAGGTACACAGAGAATAAGCCTTTTCTGTCCTACCAACACTAACATGAACATGTTATAAACCAGGATTTTAACTGGAAGAGATAGATTGAGATTTTCTCCACAAAACAAGTAGCCTCGTGAGACCATCCTGATCTCGCAAGCTTTCAAGGTTTCACTCGCAGATCAGTCTGGATACTCTCCGTTAAAGAAAATTTGGAGCCGTTCACCAAACGAACGTCCAATCAGCGTTGGCTTTGAGGCGGGTTGAGGTGTGACGCAACGGGAAGCGCAACAGTTCAGTCTAAAGAACATGGCGGCTTCAGCCGATGAAACTAGCGTTAGCGTGGCTATCGAGCAAGTTTTATCGGAATTACAGAGTATTTCTTTGCTGAGCTAACGAGCCTTTACCTGCAGCAGCAAGAGTAGCTTGGCTTGTGGTTGTGTTTTCGTCGTCGCTCGCAACAGAGCGACGAGGAATCTGATTGGTTCATTTGGCCCGTCTATCACCAACATAGGCCAATCAGCTAACCAGTATTTTCGCCCCTTCCCAAAATTACTTCAACGGAAGGTTTCCAGATGGATATGCGGAGCAAATCTATCTGGCGGAGTCAGGTAACAAAACAAGAGTTTGATGTGAGAAAAGCAGGAACATGTGGAAAGGTAGCTTGTTCTGAATGTTCTCTATGATGCTTTGGGCCTGTTTCTCTTCTAAAGGCCCGGTTACTGTGCAGGGAATCATTAACTATGAAATACATTTTGAATAAAGAAAAGATTAATTGCTTCTTCCAATTAGGTAAACATGGACTCAGTCTGATTTTTCAGCAAATTAATGATACAAAACGTGTGAAAAATCAATATGAAAACGACATAAACCTTCTCCTACGGTCATCTCTGCTCCCAGAGCCAAACCCTAAATCTAAAAGTTTAGATTAAATCAGTGGGTTGAGTTGAAGAGAAGTGAGCAAAATAAAAAAGACCCAGGAGTCACCGTGGCTCCAAAGACCTTTCCCATTGGCTCTTAATAAATCTGTCTGAATATAATGTAAAAAAAGAACTAATACTTTTAAACACAGATGTAAGGACAAATGCAGGTTATAGTAGGTTTTTTTTCAGTTGTTTTTTATGGAATAATTGCATGAAATTTCCTCAACAGGATGACACAAAGTACCAGTAATATTTTTATACGTCTATTTTGAAACGACAAATTACATTCCACAGATCTTGCAAAAGCTCAGCTTTTTTTCTGTGTGATAAAACCTAAACGTGAAATAAAATGCTGATTTTTTTAAAAAAATGACAAAGTTCCTGTAGTAGAAACTTAGCAAAGAAAATTATGTGGTGGTTTTTGTAACGTTGGCGGCTCTAAACGGGTTTATTCACCAGGACTGAGGGTAAAAACAGGTTGCAGATCCCTGGGCTGACAAATGGAACAAAGATCTTCTCCTCTCTAGATGCTCCAACCTGTGAAATGTTACAGAAGATTAAGCAAAAAGGGGAATTTACAAAGCAGTGTCTCTTTTATCGCTATTAAAAATATATTACTAATGGTGAGATTTTTCTTCTCACTAAAAAATGCGCTCAAATTAAAGTTTTTTTTATTATTTCTTCAGAGTCAGATTACGCTCCTGCAGCATCTACTGATTTAAGGCTTTTTTAGACCTTTATCAGGACTGCTGGTTACTAAAACGGCTGCTCTGCTTGAAGAAACATGATCATTTGCTTGGATCAGGGGGAAATTCGCCGTCACGCCTGGAAACTTCACGATCTTTGCGATCACAACTGAGCTGAGCATTCTGCACACGAGGTCCGAACCAGATGGAGATCTCAAATCCACGTTGGCGATTTTAAGCTGATCATCTGCAGGAATATAAACGGCAACTGTTTCCAGGAGCTGGGAACATTTTGAATCCATTAGAAAACAGAGCTGAGGAGAAATAAAAGGTTTTCCATCCGAGTCTGGCTGCAGGATGACGGTCGTTAGCCCAGCAGTGAGCGTAGACAGCTTAAAAAAAAATAAAAAAAAAACAACCTTAAACTCCCCCGAAAAGAAAAATACACCTTAAAGCCAACCTTTCAGGGAGCATGTGAGTGACAGCGTTGGCGCTCGGATGTAACGTTACTCTGCTTTTCTTTCCCGTCTTCGGCTCTCAGGCCTGCCCGGGAAGGTCAGAGGTCACCATCTGCTCCGGGCTCCAGGAACCAGCTCCACGTCCCTCAGCCAGGACCCAGCGGACCAACCGGGCCACAGGGCGGCGTGGAAATGTGAAGACGCCGCCAGCCGCCATATGCAGCACCGTATCGGTTTACTCGTCTCGCCGCCCGCTCCGGGTCACTTCCTGTGACGTCCACGTGTCCCGCCGCCCGCTCCGCTCATGCACCAAGCCGAGGGGACTCCCTCTGTCCCGCCACACACCCCTGGACTCTGGGGACGGTCCATCTACCCGCCCATCTTTCATGGGTGGAAAAGACAGATCCATCGGAGCATCAAGCTGAAGTCACTCGTTAACAGCAAAAACAGAAAACACTGAGATTAAGATCTCTGCATTCCAACCATTTAAGGATGAAAACTAAGTCCGTGAGCCAAAAGCTCGCAGAACCCTCCACAGCCGGCTCACTTTGACTGGACCACTGCTGTGTTCTGGTTCTGTGGATCTTTGTTCTGACGACCCGTTTCACCACACAGCTTTAGCTTTCAGACAGATGGGCTACATTCGTCTCCCATTTGACCCCCCCCCCAAAAAAAATGTTTCATCACCAGACGCCATAATTTAGAGAGGCTAATCTACCTAGCAGTCATGTTTCTGGACTGTGGGAGGAAGCCGGAGTACCCAGAGAGAACCCACACATGCACAGGGAGAACAAGCAGAAAGACCCCAGGCCGGGATTCAAACCAACAACCTATTTGCTGCAAGGCAATGGTGCTACCAGCTGTGCCACTATGTGTTGTTTGTATGTCAAAATGCAGGACTACAAGGGCGCACTTAAAATCCTTAAATCTTTTTAAAAATGTATTGTGCGCCTTATAAACCGGTGCGTTTCATGATTTGAAAATACGGTAATTGCATTTGTAATATAGTTGCAATTTTCAAATAAAAAACACAATTTCCAAATGACAGAGGTCTGCAGTTTTTAGCAATGTAACAATTAATGGATCAGACCTTTAGGTGTTGGTAAAATGTTTAAAGTGGGTTTGCTCCACATGGAAGGGAAGAGAGATGCAGCAGTGAGATAAATTAATTTTATTATTTATTTTACAGTTTATATAATTAATCATACTTTTTACCAGAAACTTTCAGGAATCTCACCACAGCATTAAGTAGCAGTCAGACTGTTTAATACATAGACTTGTTTGTTGGTTGGTCTTTATGTTCAACAAGGATTCATGTCCAACAAAACAAGCTGTTCTACTGAATAATAATAATAATATTTTGGTTAATAAAAACTGTTAAATTTCTTGTTTTAAATTGTCCTTGTTGACAAACATCTTTATCTACAGGCCATTTTCGTTGCTTGTGGTTAATGCAGAGAAAAGTCTAAATTAAATTGCAATTATGGTTGAAATAAATCAGAATATTGATTTTTGCTAAATCATACAGCCCTATTAAAGTGTGGTTTGGATTTTTCCTAGCATGGTTCTGTTCATGATGGCGAAATGTCTCTACTGCTCCAGATGTAACTTCACCAACTTTAAATCCCGCTTCCCGCTCTGACTGCAGGGTGAATTAGCCGGGACGTCCGGATCCGTTTTAAACGTGTTCTACGTGTAATTAATCATTGTCTCTGTTGAATTATGACCAGTTTGGATTGATGGGCAGCAAGAGTTGCTTCTCTGAGCGCAATGCTGTCGTCTTTCCATCCAGGCGTCTTATAAACACACCTGTAAGCTCCACAGCAGCAAAAAGGAGGACGAAGTTAAAAAAGTGCATCAGTGTCCCTTAAATGATCCCGAGTCAGGAACTGCCCACTGGAACATCAGTTTACACGCAATAAAGTTGAAACGAGTCATTTCTGCTCGATTGATTATAATGGAGAGCCCCCCCCTCTCCCCCCCGCACACACACACACTTCACACCCGCTCGCCAACTTTGCTCTCAAACATCCAGGAATCTTTTCTCACCACGTGTTACTGAGGTGAAGTTTTTTCCAGGCAGGGACCGGTTTAGGATTCACATAAATAGGGATTAAATCAGTCAGCTGGCTACCCCTGTCAAACTAGCGTTGGACCATAATTCAATAACAATATATATCAATAAAAAGTTAAATAGAATAACAGTTTTCCTTCCTTATGCATTCTAGTCATGTAGGTTAATATAACAGTCATTACATCCTCCCAGCCAATCATAATGCAGACCCAGGAACCAAGCTCCGCCCCCTTCAGAGAGTTCAGAGAGCACATGTTCTTCTTTCTTTTTTAAAAACTTGCAGTTTTGGTAAAAAGTTGGTTGAATAAAAGGGTTGAGTTTGAATTCAGTGTTTGTGTCTGGATCTAAAACAGGTTGCTAAGCAGCAGCATAAAATGCTCTATGCTGCCCTTAAAATATATATTTTTAATTTGTTGATAATTATCAATATCGATCGATATGATTTCTATTTTAGCGATATGCTTTTATTCCTACATCGTCCAGCCGTAGGTCAACCACCTGTACAGAGAAGCCCAAACCTGCTAAACAGTCTTTAGGTTCTGCTAGGACTCCAAATTTGGCTCCGATCCACAACGGCAGGTAAAACTTCTAACTGGCGCCTGAGTGAAGTCTCTGCTTGAAAGTGTTTATGGACAGTGAGAAAAAGAAAAATTCTACGATCATAAATCCACTGCTGGAAACAACTAAGTTATAAAGTAGCTAACAAAACTTTTAGATTATTGGTCTGCACTGATCAAACTATTTCTACCCTTTGCTGAATCTTCTCATTTCTTCAGTTTTAGCGCCTCGGCTTCCAAACATCTCCTTTAGGAGTCGACATCTAGAGCCGTCGGTGTCCTTCCATGCAGCTGCTAAAACATTACAGACAACGCATAAATCTCTATATATAATATCCTATAAAACACACCAAAACCTTCTTGAGTTATTGATAATCAAAAACATCTTTGTTTAAAATATCCATGACCAGACATTAAAAATAACTTTACTGTGAAGCGAGGCTGTTGATAAATCAGTAGTTGATGCAGCTGGAGGAGGAAACTTTTTATCTAATCTGTGTCGGATCCAAACGCAGCGTAATCTGAGAGGTTCGGCAGAATTAGCCTTTAGAGGGACAACACTGCAAAAAGAGAACTCAAAGTGAGATAAATTTTCTTGAAATTTGTGTATTTTTCCATGATTTGAGCAGGTAAATAAGACTATTTGCCAATGGTATGAGATTTTCGCACTTAAAATAGGAACGATTTATCTCCATCATCTTATTTCAAGTGCAGGATATCTAATTATCTTATTTTAGGGGTAAAAATACTCATTCCATTGGCAAATAGTCTTATTTAGCTGTTCAAATCAAGGAAAAATACACTAATTTCAAGAAAATTGTACTTACTTTTAGTTCCCTTTTTGCAGTGAAGTCCTGTTTGCACACAAAGTTTTTTTAACACACGAGTGCATTAAATACATAATCAGTGTACCAAGACTCAGAAATGTTTATCCTCATTAAGAGTTTGTCTGCGTTTTCTCTAAAGGCCTTCAGAACAAAATGAACGCAGCAGATTCGGTCCAGAGCTAAAAAAACGAATGGAGCAGCGACCGTACTCCTCCTTTCTCAGCCCAGCGTCCATTTTCTCGTTCTTTTCATCCTCCAATCATCATCATTAACCCGTCGGCGGTCCGTCACGCCTCTGAGGTCGTGCTTCACTCCGTCTTTTCATGGGCTGTCCGTCTGACGCCGCACAGCAAAGCAACCCAGATCATGATGCAGCACCCTGAACTCCTGCAGCTCTGCACTGCAAAAAGGAACGAGAAGCAAAATTCTCTCTAAATCAGCGTTTTCCCTGATTTCAGCAGGTGAACAGGATGATCTGCCAATGAAATGAGATTTCTGCACTTGAAATAAGAACAACTCATCTCCATCATCTTATTTCATGTGAATATGTCTAATTATCTCATTTTAGGGGTAAAAATTCTCATTCTATTGGCAGATAAACACATTTACCTGCGCAAATTAAGGGGAAATACACAAATTTCAAGATAATTTTACAAATTTTTTGTTCCCTTTTTGCAGTTTCACTGTTTATTCTTATATATAAAAAAAAATCCTGGACTCAATCGTGCGATCAACTGGTCAATTATTATCAAATTACGTCTTCTAACTCATAATGCAAAGCGTAAAAAGCATTTTTTCTTAACCAGACAAAAATTATTTCTGGTATAGTTCATTTAAGTAGAAATTTTGGCTATCTATACTTTACTGGAATAATCATTTTTTTTAGCCGCCACTGTGCGCAGCAGGCCATGACATTTTTATTAGAAAACACTACAAATTATTTGTCGCGTTTTATTTTCATTCAAAACTAAAATCTCCAAAAAATGATCATATTTAGCAAATCTCCGAGTCAGTTTTAGAATTTTTTTACTGAAATTTGATGCCAGTCGGAATTTAGGAGCCTTGTGTTCATAAACATTTAAACTCTGATATTTCTCTCCAAGCTTAACGGTGACGCGTTTTAACAAATACTAATTAATACATCTGAAAAATTTAAATAATACTTAATAAATAGACACAAAAATTCAAACAAAAATATACTTCAATACAAACCCTGGGATTAAAACTAACGAGGAGTTCTGTTCTCTGTGTATTTTAAACCGTAGTTTTTCCGCAGAAAAGAAACAATTTAAAATTGGTTGTTTTTTTAAAAGTCGCCGCTCATCCGTAAAATCAACTAATACAATGATCAATAAAATAAATGAATAAATAGATCTTTGTTAAATAACACACACACACACACACACACACACACACACACACACACACACACACACACACACAGCTGAGATAACAGCCTAAAAAGCAACAATCACCAGATCTTTTCTTCCATATTTTGAATCAGACTGAACCCTCAGAGCAGTTTGTTCAGTTGTTTTTTAATTTCTTGCTGCTTGCTGGTATAAAACTGCTCTTAACGTCGATCTGTGCTCCTAAAATGAGGTTAAACTCTTCCAGAAGCTATCATTAGACGGCTGCTCACTTTGCTTAATGATTTCCCGTCTTCACAAGTCGCCAAGCCGCCTGTCGGCTCTTATTTTACTTTCTTCCTGAAAAGATTTAATAATTTGACTCAAATCGTTATAACAATGATCTCTACTTTTGCTCCTAAAGTCAAAAGGGAAATAGAAACTAAACGCACCGACGCTGCAGTCTTCATTTCATCCTCTGTCGTTTCGTTGCAAGTCGATTTTTTAAATTAAAACATTAACAGTTTTAATGCACAGAGATGAAGAATTTTATGTATCTAAAAAAAAAAACATTTCACGCTACGCTGATGGATCCAAAACTGACGCCCTGCAGAGCTAGTTAGAGGTTTTTGTCTTGGACGTAACAGAGGTGGAAAAAAATAAACGATAAAATTAACGCGACAGGCAAACACTGTTTCTAAAGCAGAATTTGACATTCTGGGCGTTCAGCAGGTCCAAACGCTCAGAACACAGAACCAGCTGCTGTCACGGCTTCAGGGATGCATTTATTTCACGCTGACCTGAATAATTTCAGAACTTTTTTGTTTCCACGTACATTTTAGCCTCATGCTTCCATCATGTTTCCATGCACTTCTCCATCTGCCTAAAGATTTCTGAAGTTTGCATCCAGTTAACGGGCATCTCCACAAATACATAACCAAATAAACGTGAGATTTTTCTGTTTGCAAAGGTCAATTCTTTAATTAATTCAACGCCGACTGCAGCTGATTCTCTCCATTTGCTGTTAAAAATGGACGCAGCACACTTCAGCACAGCTCGGCCAATGGTCTGTCTTTGCACCTGAATACCAGAAAATCCAAAAGTCAGCGAAATTTAGCAGATTTTAAGGACTACTGGGGTCTTAATGAGTTACCATATGAGAAAAAAATCCTCCTTAGAAATCTCCAGCAGACGACTGCATTTGATAAAAGATTCATTTCAGGTCAGGCTGCCGGGTTTTAATCCGTGCAGTCTTTGTTCAAACAAGAGCAAGGCAGCTCTCAGATCAGTTTCAGCTCGTTGAGGGAAGCACTGAGGGCTACAGAACCAGGTCTATAGAAAAAAAAAAATGCTCATTTAGAAATAATCTCATGTTTCCAGCTGGTTTTTCACTGGTTTGGGACTCTGCAGGGCTGCTTGACGGGTGGACACACGGATTTCTCCGCTCCCTGGAGACGGCAGAAAGCCTG
This sequence comes from Fundulus heteroclitus, assembly GCF_011125445.2. Lineage (NCBI taxonomy): Eukaryota > Metazoa > Chordata > Actinopteri > Cyprinodontiformes > Fundulidae > Fundulus > Fundulus heteroclitus. The sequence goes on from NC_046369.1 coordinate 1,566,560, forward strand.
GACCCATCAGTGTCCTGGACGCCAGAAACAGATGAAACTGATACGCTCTCCAGTGACTGTGGGCTGGTTTTTTATTATTTTATTTTAGTTTTTCTGAGCAGTAACTGCATGCATACGAGCTCGCAGCTCAGAGAAACAAGAAAACCAAAAAAAAATCTTGTAAAAACAACAAAAAAAAAAAAAACGATCTGACCCGCTTGGCTCTTTCTGATGCTTCTCAGGGCAAATTTCATCAGACAAACAGTGAAAGGTTGCAGCTTTTCACCCTGCTCCTCCACCCCTGTGTGCGTGAGCCAAGACTTCAAAGTTTCCCTGGTGTGTGTGTGTGTGTGTGTGTGTGTGTGTGTGTGTGTGTGTGTGTATCTAGCCAAATGTGGGTCAGACATTAAAATGTATGAGCAGGGAGCAGAAAGCATGATGAAGTGCTGAGACACGAGGAGGAGAGAATGTAAAAATAACTGGAGGAGCGGCTCTGACAGAAAACCTCTCCCCCCTGACGCCACGCTACCACGCCATTGGCCCATGCAGCCAGCAGAAAAAAAAAAGAGGAGGGTGAAGGGGGGGGTGGAGGCAGAAGAAAGAGGAGCGTTTCCTGCTGCCTGGATGATCTGCAGAGCTCCCATCACTGCTGACAGAATGCCACACTTATCTGAGACACGGCGGAGGATTTCCAGGAACACAACCAACAACCGTAATTATTTGTTTTCCCCCTTTGTTTCTGCAGAACAATAAGCGTCGGGTGGAGAGGGCACCTGAAAACTGCAGAACCCACCAGAGGAGAAGCTGAGATTCTGTGCAGGATTAAAAGGTTTAAACAAGCAATCAGCAACAAGTTCGAGCAAAAGGAGGCATAAAAACACCCTGATTAGAAAGAACAGAATAACAAACGGCATTTATTGTCTCTCGGCGGGGAAATTCAGCCGTATAACAGCAGAAATTCAGCCGTATAACAGCAGAGAGGAGCATGCAGGTACACACAAAGGTAAAATACCATAAAACCAGAAGGGCACAATTACATCATAAAAAAAAACATGCTCAGATTCTAAGAAAAGTCCAACTGAGTCGATTGTTTTTAAGAAGATGTACGAAACTTCTCTGAATGTTTGTGCGTAAAACATAACTGAATACTCTTTACAAGAGTATGGACAGGAAAGCGGCTCAATTCTGCAAAAAACAAACTTTTAAACTTTCCTTAAAGGATCCAAATAATACCTGTAAACGCTATAGTTATTAATTTCTGTCATCAAACCTTTTCTCTAACTCCACTTTCTTTATTTCTGCAGATCAACATTCCTTCCTTGGCGTTAGGCAGCATAAAGGGAACTAATAGTAAGTCAAACTCTCTTGAAATGAGTGTATTTGTCCTTGATTTGAGCAGGTAAATAAGATTATCTGCCAATGGAACAAGATTCTTGCACTTAAAATTGAAACAACTCATCTCCAACATCTTATTTTAAGTGCAGTTTATCTAATGATCTTATTTTAGGGATAAAAATCTCATCCCATTGGTAAATAAACTTATTTACCTGCTCAAATCAAGGCCAAATACACTAATTTCTAGAGAATTTTACTTACTTTTAGTTCCCTTTTTACAGTGCATTTAAGAGATTAGAGGTGGACGAAGTGGACGTAACATTTCAATCACAACAGGAGTAGTTTGATGTCACTGCAGACAGTTAACGCTCTTAAACTTACATTAAATTGAACATTGAACAGAATGTAATAGTTGAATCTAATCATATGTTCACATATATGGATAATTAGCGACGCTCTCCTGGAACCATCAGCGCAGAAAGTGACAACCCGACCGAACTCTGAGCGTCTGGGTTTTGGAGTTTATAGTTATGATGAATTCTTCTGATAACGTGTTTTTGTTTTCGCTCAGCAACGATAAACGATAAACGATAACGAACCCCTGCCCTGATGAGGCTGCCTCTCCTGGAGGACATTTCTTTGTTTTTTCCACTCTGATGTAGAAAAAAGATCTTGTAGAAGAATGTTTCCTGATTTCATTCCTAGGATTGCTTTCAATCAATCAACCGTCAACCTTAGCAGTGATGAACCTCAGCATCTGTCGTTTTTCTGCGTCTGTAAATATCACAATTATAATCAAGCATAACTTCCTGAGTTTATGCCATTTTGATTTTCTTGATTCCCTCCTTCCATTATAGAGAGCAGTAGTACCGCAGATCGTCACTAGGAGGCGATGAGCCGTGTTAGCGTGATGTGTAAACGGTCACCAGAACCAAGCTCGGCACGGTTAACTGAACCGAGCTCGGCATGGATCGGTTTAACAAGGGTAGAGTAAATGGGACTAGAAAAAAAAACGTTTTATTTAAAAGTCAGAGAACCAACGTTAACTGGGTCCCGTTCTGGGTCACTGCGGCGCTGGGGCTTACTGCCAGAGTCCAACCTTGACATGTTGGACGCCTTATGGGTCCCAGAAACCACCTGTCCGCTTAGAGGTTGGCTATAATTTTCACGGGTAAAATCCAAAGTCGTTCACAGAAGCTGAAAAAAAAATTAAACCAGCATAAAAAGCAATAAAATCAAAAAGGAAAGAGAAGCTACAGCAGCCGAGGCATGAAAAGGTCAACCTCAGGCTTGGAGATGTTCCTCGGTTTGATGAGCAACAAAAAGTTTTCTTTTTACAGAAACTTACGTCAAAAATTACAGTTTACAAATTTATGATATAAAAAAATTAACTGTCGGTTTTTGGTGGAGGTGTTAAAGTGGATCTAATATGTTAGATTTTGTGTTAACCAGAAAAGCGATGATATAAAAAAAACTATTTACAAGTTCTTTGCAGTCTTTATTTTTAGGAAACCGAGCGGCGGTGCATGTCGAAGCATCATCGAATTTTACTGAATTTATTGATGCACTCAGAACAAACTTACGTTAATTAAACTTAGTGCATTAAACTCAAGTTTGTTTCATTTCTAAATGCTGTCAAATGTAAGTAAGGCGGCTGACTGATGAGCTAAACCGCTGCCAGCTGCATGATTTTCCTGCTGCGATGGCGCTGTGCTGGAGCTGGCCGCCCGCCACCATGATGAACGCCGCCGCCATGATGATCGGCGCCGCCATGATGAACGCCGCCGCCACGTTAAAGCCTTTTAGTCAGCTCGGCCTCGCCTCTTCACTTCCGCCAGCCATAAAACCACAATAATGCATTTGTGTCGCGCTCAGAGGTTTGACCGGTTTCCATAATTTGGCTGCAGCCAATCAGAGTGAAGCCGACCAGGTGGAGCTGCATATCATAACCGTAACCAAACCCTGTCACCAAAAAGGGAAAATTTGGCCTGACAAACATTTTGTTAAATGAAATTCTCTGGAGAACTCGCATATGCAGCCATATCTACTACATGAAATAGTTTGTGCAGCGATGCCGTGGCACCTTTAAACCAATCAGATGGTTTGGGTCCGGCTGAAGCCCCTCGCTCGGCTCAAAGGTTCATTCCAATGTTTTAAGCAATCAGTGTTTTAAATAAAAGAAAAGAAATCTATTCCGTTAGTGGCCTTTAACAAGATAAAAAAAAATCAAAAAGAAGAACTACAGGCACGGTTAAAGGGTTTTCCAAAATAATGGTACACTGCAAAAAGGAACAAAAAGTAAGTAGAATTTTCTTAAAATTAGTGTATTTTTCTTTTATTTAAGCAGCTAAATAAGACTATTTGCCAATGGAATGAGTATTTTTACCCCTAGAATAAGATAATTAGATATCCTGCACTTGAAATAAGATGATGGAGATCCATTGTTCCTATTTTAAGTGCAAAAATCTTATTCCATTGGCAAATAGTCTTATAAACTGCTCAAATCAAGGACAAATACACGAATTTCAAGAAAATTTTACCTACTTTGAGTTCCCTTTTTGCAGTGTAGCGGTGTTTTCCATGACATCATTTAGCTTTTGCTCTCGTTCACGAACGTCTTCGGGTTCCAGTCAAAGTTTAACGGAAACAAAGTAGGATTTTATGGACGTGGTTAAACCCAGAGATAAAGCCCTAAAAAAAAAAAAAAAAAAAACGTTGTGGTTTTCTGTGCAGGAGCCAAACGTGAGCGCGCCTGCAGCTGGTCCCCGTGTCGCCGTTCCTAATCATCTCCAGGTGCCAAAGATCCCCAGGTTAGAACGACAGAAGTCCAGACACAGCAGAAAAGCTGCGTGCTGCTGGCGCGGGCCTCGGACCGGGCCCCCAGGAGAAAACCTGACAGCCAATCAGAAGCAGAGGCCTTTAGAAGGTGTGGATGTGAACCCATCGTTAGAACCGGGCCGCTAACGGGATTCTGCAGAACCCGTTGGCAGGTTGAGGCGGCGATGCATTCATCAGAATCAGGGAAGCGTCGCGGACAGTAGAGGACCGGCGCTGCCCCCCCGCCTCCAGCCCAGAGCGGACTTAACTGGCTCCGCAGTTCTCAGAGGTCGGGTCCAGATCTAGAACACGTACTCTGTGACACTAAAATGTGTAAATGTGAAGGTAACTGATGCCCTGCATGTCTCAGGCTGTAGCAGCTTTCTACGCAGACACAAAGTCTGAATAGGAGTCATTTTCTTAGAATCCTAATCTTTGCTAAACTCCAACATAATGACATTACAACGGGAATCTGTTTCCGTTTTGATTAATTTTCCATTTTGTCTCGGCCTTTGTGTAAAAAACATGCAGAGCTCCTTAGCTCTAACCTTTTTTTTTTTTCTACGCTTCGGGTTAAATTTATCCAACTTTACAACCCGGTGGAGACTGACCCGTCACTAATGTGCACCTAGGATCAAACGGGGAGTACTTTCTTTTTTAGTTTGACTGTTCAGTCGTTACAGGAGTCCGTTCTGACTCCTTAATGTTTGCGTGAACCGACCAATCAGCTGTTGCTGCCTCAACAGAAACAAAATGGACGCCGCCGCCCGACAGGAAGACTATTCAAAGAAATCCCGACCACAGACCCCGATTCCTCCACCAGGAGCCGATTGGTTTTGTCTTCGGCAACTTTTCCTCTTCCTCTACAACCATGTAGCCCCCCCCCCCACACACACACACACACACACACACACACACACACACACACACACACACACACACACACAGGCGGTTTACTGGCTCCAAACCAGGTGATGAAAACGAGTCTAATTGGCATTTTCTGTAGGCTTAAGACTCTTCACTGGATGCAAACTTTGCTGCTGTTACACATCGTTACATCATGCCGTTCTTGCCGTTTTCATGCACCTGCCGAACAAAAGTGAAAATCTTTTAAAGCGCATCCCATTAAATCTGCCAATCAGACATAATTTGGTCACCTGGGTTTAAAAAAAAAAAAGAGAGCAACCGATGATAAACATGAGCGCGTCAAGTTGTGATTGAGTCGGCCTTCTCGTTCCTATTGAAGCAGCGATTAAGACAGACGAAAACATTTCGATAAGTATTCTATAATTTACTCTCTAATGACCACCGGCTCCGTTTAAAGCAGCAAACATGGTGAATAAACGGGAAAAGACGTTTTTAAAATCGTCAAACTGAGAGCTTTGAGCTACATTCACAGTCATGCACCCAGACGCAGACTGGTAGACAATATGGGGTTCTGTGCCTTGCTCAGAGGCACCGGGGTGGGGAAGCTGGACTCAAACCCCTAAAACCTCACTCACTAAACTCAAAACACAGGAAATGAGACCAATCATGTGACGGCCCGCCGACAGGGAGAGGTTCTGCAGCTGGTTCTGTTCCTCTGAGTCCTGTTCGGTAACGTAGCTTTAAGAATTGTTTTAATGCCAAAAAGAGATTTTACTTTCACAACCTGAGCCTTACTGCTTTCACCATGGTGCTCCGCTTCATTTATACATGCAAGAAGCTTTATTAGATTTTATCTGCACTGCAAAAACAGATCTAAAAATAAGTAAAATGTTCTTAAAATTTGTGTTTTTTGTCCTAGATTTGATCAGCTAAATAAGATTATCTGCCAATGGAATGAGTATTTTGACCCCTAAAATAAGACAATTAGATATAATGTACTTGAAATAAGATGGAGATCAATTGTTCCTATATTAAGTGCAAACATCAAATTTTAAGAACATTTAACTTATTTTTAGTTCCGTTATTACAGTGTGGGGCTAGTTCATGTTCAATGGATACAGAAATGAAAAGATAAAAGAGGAAAAAACAGATGAGACAAAATGCCAAAAGGAAGAAAAGGTGAAAAAAAGAGGAGAGAGCAATATAACATCCTCTGAGTCTGCTTCTACACCTGCAAAGAGAGAAATAAAAAGAACAGCAGAACCAGCCGATAAGGTGTTGGTTCTGATAGGAAAGTGTCAGAATAACACGGTTCCTGGACACACTGCAAAAACGGACCTAAAATAAGTAAAATGTTCTTAGAACTTGTGTTTTTGTCCTAGATTTGAGCAGCTAAATACGATTATCTGCCAATGGAATGAGTATTTTGACCCCTAAAATAAGATAATTAGACATCCTGCACTTGAAATAAGATGATGCAGATGAGTTGTTTCAATTTTAAGTGCAAAAATCTTATTCCATTGGCAGATTATGTTATTTACCTGCTCAAATCAAGGACAGATACATTCATTTTACGAAGATTTTACTTATTTTTAATTCCGTTTTTGCAGTGCAGCAGGAAGCGTTCAGGGCGGCAGACCAATCAGGAGCCCTGAACCGGCAGTAAAACATCGTTTACACACGTATACCTGTAGGTACGACCATCAGTTCAGGTATAGCAGCGTATATTTCCCCAAAGACAGCAAACGGTTTCATTTACCTACAACCAAACAGCATATACACTGCAAAAACAGACTAAACTAAACAAAAAATAAGTTAAAAATGTCTTGAAATTAGTGTATTTGTGCTGTTTTGAGTAGGCAAATAAGATAATCTGCCAATGGAATAAGATTTTTGCACTTAAAATAGGAAGAGCTGATATAAGGAAATGTGTGGTAAGAAACGCATGAAGACGTTTGACTGATCCCCATTCTGTCCACCCTAACGACGTTCGTGGCTTAACGAGCTGCAGGAAGCTTTGCTTCAGGATGCCAGAGCTCAGCATAACCCGCCACATCCACCGTTCACAGAGAAAAACGGTTTAAAAGTGAACATCAACTGCAGTGTTGTGTTTACAGCTGGGGTTAAAGGTCAGGGCTCTGGTGAGGTTCAGGTTTTAAGGGCACGGAGGAGATGAAGCGCTCTGCTTCACCTCCAGGTTTCAACTCATTCCTGCGTCCTCTGGTAACACGAACCCATCGCTTTCATTTAAAAACACGACAGAACAACCCGACGCTCTCAAAGTTGGAGCAGTCCTCCTCTCTCAGCCTCCGTCTGCAGCTGGCTGGGAGATTTTACGCAGCACATCACCAGGAATCTCTTCATTTGTCTCCTAAAATGGGCTGAAAGCAGAGGAACAGCAGGGAGGAAAGTCATTTAGCGTCTTGAAGCGGCTCCCTGATTAACACGGACACCTGCCTGCTTCTGGAAGAAGCCGTCCAGGCCGGGACGACGATCATCGATCGCGACCCATCAGCCCAAATAATCAAATCATCTGGAGCAGACGTTGAGAAATCACAGGAAATTTCCCTTAAATATAATAAATGTGAGCGGCAGCACGTGGAAGAGCGCCCGGCCCGCTTTCCAGCATCACCAAGCCGACGTGTTATTAGAGAGCAGCGGATAATTAAGAGCCCGCGTTCGTTTCACTGTGTGGAGTCTCTGTGGGACCGGCTCGTCTCGGCTTCCTCTCTGGATCCAGATGACAGAGCGGATAAAACCCTGCCGAGACTTATGAGCTTGTAATGAGGAGTTAAACGCGCCTCGATAACCCAAAGCGCTCAGCGACGGCCGTTTACGTTCAGACGCGCCGACTTTTCCAGGATTTAGGACCTTTTTTTTTAACCAACTATAATTCACGTTCAGGATCATCGACGTGTTTAAGGGGGACAAAAAGGGGCAAATTTCAAATGCATTCAAAGACATTTGGGTTCATTATCAGAATAATGTGGTGTAAAAACCCAGCTGTAGATAAAATGGATTTAAGTTAGAACCATCGCCTCTAATGTGGCGGGATGGACAAAGCTTCAGTGAAGCTTCATCGTCTGTTTCGGGTCGGGTGAAGGTCCGACCCCAGAGGAAGGAGGCTCGACAAAATGGCGTCTGCAGTGATGCGTTACCGCTTTCCTCCTCTTTTTATTTTTTTTTTTTTCTGAACCAAACCGGCCGCCATCTTCTCCTCCAGCGGAGCAGAGCGGCGGGCGGAGCAGAGCGGCGGGCCCAACTGTGGAGAAAAGTCCCAGAACGAGTCAAACTTCAGGGCTCAGCGTCCTGCAGAGACAGCCGGCTCAGTTATTCACAGATTACTGCTGAGACGACACTGTTTATTCTCTAAAAATGCATTTCATAAAAAGAGATAAAACGACCAACAGCTCCTTCCACAAAAGGCTTCAACTTTTCCACGCATCGACGCACCGCCAACACAAGCTGGACTCTCGTTGGGATTTCCTGCGCCTGATCGACACTGAAGCATCACTGCAGAGGAAGGAAACGATGGATCGTTCGCGTATTTAACCTAAATAAAGGTTTTCTGGGCTTTTCTTGGTCATTTTAGGTTTGTTTCAGCCAGCTTTAAACACCTGCAGAACAGTTTTATCCATATATTCATAAACAGCATCCCTCACCAAGTCTGGCCACAGACTCCCTCGTTAGATGCAGCTCTGGACTTTGACTAGACCGTTTTAACACACTTCATCTAAACCAGCGGTGCCCAGGTCCAGTTCTGGAGAGCTGCTTTGCTGCCTCAGCACAAATGGCCGAATATCCCTGCAACGTCCGCTCTGCTGAGGCCCAGCAGCACGACAGTCATTATCTGATCACTTCATCACTTCATCGTCTGATTCAGGCGTGTCGGAGGCTGCAGGACAGCAGCCGTCCAGGACCGACACGGATCGCCCCGGATCTGAACCATCTCACTGCTGCTCTGCGTCATGTATTTAGCTCCATGGTGCACTGACATGGGTTTCATGGAGCAGAAGTAATGACTGGTTGCCTTTAAGGATTGTAATGGTGCAAAAAAAGTCAAACTGCAGAGGCATGTCATCAATAACCGTTATTCTGATTTAAATGTGCATCCAGGCTTAGCTGCAGGAATCTGAATACATTTTACACCATTACATATTTTCAAAATGTAAGGCAGGGGTGTCAAACATACGGCCCGCCAAACAATTTAGTCCGGCCCTGTGGCTAAATGCATTATCATTATAAAAAAAAATAAAAAAATAAAAAAATAATGATAAAACAATTATTGAAAAAAACATGTACTTTGTTTAATTGAAAATATGCAGTTCCTATATTGTCCACGAGGGGCGCTGTGTTTTAATTAGCAGATTAAGCTTCAGGTGTGGAAAAATTTTAATAATTTCCTAATTTTTATCTGTTTGATGTATTTTGTCATGCAGGACAGTGTTTTTAAGTTCCAAAAAATGTGAATAAATGTTTTTCAATATTGTCCAATCACTGTGATCAGTTCTTATGCATAATGCACAAGTAAATGTTTAACTGAGTAAAAGTATTGTTGAAATTGCACATACTTTTCTTAAAAACGCTGAGGTTATTCATAATATATTGTGTAAAAGTGAAATAAACTTAATAAAAAAAATCAACAACAAATCCACATTTATTAGTTCTATTTAATCTTGCAATGAGTTTACTTGTGTGGCCCTCTTGAGATCAGATTAAGCTGTATGCGGCCCCTAAACCAAAATTAGTTTGACACCCCTGATGTAAGGACTCAGAGTAAAAAGTCGGCTAAAAAAAAGATTACTCTAGTAAAGTATACACTGGAAAAACAGAACTAAAAATAAGTAAAAGTTTCTATAAATTAGTGTATTTGTCCCTGATTTGAGCAGGAAAATAAGATTATCTGCCAATGGAAAAAGTAATTTTACCACTAAAATAAGATAATTAGATATACTTCACTTGAAATAAGTTGATGGATATGAGCTCTTCCTATTTTAAGTGCAAAAATCTTATTCCATTGGCAGATAATCTTATTTACCTGCTCAAAAAAAAGCACAAATACACTAATTTAAAGACATTTTTAACTTATTTTTAGTTTAGTTTAGTCTGCTTTTGCAGTGTAGATAGCAAGAATTTTTACTTAAATGAACTATACCTGAAATTTTTTTTTTGTCTGGTTAAGAAAAACAGCTTTTTACACGATGTATTATGAGTTAAAAGACATAGTTTGATGATAATAATTGACCAGTTGATTGAACAATCGAGCGAGTCATGGCTTCTTTTTTTAGTAGGAATAAAACTGTGTAATGGGGACACTGCAAAAATGGAACAAAAAGTAAGTAAAATTTTCTTGAATTTTTTTTATTTTTCCTTAATTTGAGCAGGCAAATAAGATTATCTGCCAATGGAATGAGTATTTTGACCCCTAAAATAAGATAATTAGATATACTGTATTTGAAATAAGATGATGGAGATAAGTTGCTCCCATTTTAAGTGCAAAAGTCTTATTCCATTGGCAGATAATCTTATTTACCTGCTCAAATCAAGGACAGATACGCTCATTTTAAGACATTTTTAATTCATTTTAGTTTCCTTTTTGCAGCGGACAACCTGGGACGTTTTTTTTCTGGCCATGGCGCATCGAGGTGCGGCGCCGTTGCTAGCCAGCAGCTCCTGCAGCGCGTGGACGACCGGGTATATAACCAGAACAGCACGGCATGCAAGCGTTGACCATTCATAGAACATGTTATTTATCAGTGATGCAGCCATTTATGAAAACGATGGAAAGTCCCTTCATGACAACTCGCTTCCTCCGGAGGATTGCGCACAAACTTTAGGCGCCTGTTTAGTCTCTCGGATGCCTCGCGGTTCGAATCAGAGCAGAATCAGGGAAAGTTCCCTTAGGTAAGGTAACTAAGTATTTATACTCTCTGAAAACAAAGCAGCTGGTGGTAGACTTTGGCAGACCCAGACCCGCCTCACTGGCACCAGTTAACATCCAGGTGGTGAGATGGTGGACTGCTTTATGTACCTGGGTGTTCACCTGGACAATTAACTCTTTACCGGAAGTGTCAGAGCTCAGTCAGTGACAGCCTGCTGCATCCTGGATGCTCTAAGGAGCGTTTCCTCAGGTCCTTCCTCCCAGCTGCTGCTAGACTTTATGATCTCTGCTAAAAAAAACAGACTCAATAACTGTTTACGTCATGCTGATGGAGGCACACTGCAAAAATGGATCTAAAAATAAGTAAAATGTTCTTAAAGTTAGTGTATTTATCCTTGATTTGAGTACGTAAAATGGATTATCTGCCAATGGAATGAGTATTTTGACCCCTAAAATAAGATAATTAGACATCCTGCAATTCATCTTCATCATCATATTTCAAGTGCAAAAATCTTATTCCATTGGCAAATAGTCTTATTTACCTGCTCAAATCAAGGACAAATACACTAATTTTAAGAACATTTTACTTATTTCTAGTTCTGTTTTTGCAGTGCAGGTGGTGGATTGTGGTTCTTTTAGAACAGGATCGTGGGCCCCATGTTGGTGGCCCCTTCTGTAAAGTATCTTGTTTTGCCCTTTTGTTAGTTTTTTAAACCTTAAGATAATAAAAATGACAAAGTGAAGGTTGGACCAGGAAAGTGCAGCAGGCGCAGCCAGAGACCTGAAGGCTCACGTGTTTAAATTTAGGTTATTTTACAGTAAAGTTAGGTTTTAAAGAGTTAAATGTTAGTTTTAGCCACAGCAGATATTTGTGTGATGTAGTTTATTACAACTAAGAAATACTGGATTATCTAACCGTGTGGAGAGAAATACATTTACAAAAATTAGATAATCATATTTTAAATGTTCTTATGGCAAGGGAAGTTTATTTATAAAGCACTTTTCAGTAAAAAGACGATTAAAAGTGCTGTTCATGAACAGAAAAACATTACAGACAGAAAAACAAAAATGACATTTTTAATATAAAATTTAGTTAAAACTGGTTAGGCAAGTTAAAAAAGTAGATGAAGTCCTCCAGACCTGCTGGCCCAAGCTGCATGCCCCCCCGTCCAAAACATCAGTAACAGCGTTTCAATATAGACGTAGAAATCTGATTGGCTGAAAGCAATCAGGGATAATTGGTTCATTTCTGAGTTTATGAACTAACCGAGCTCAGACACCAGGATTAAACTCATCACTAAGGCAACAATCATCAAACATTACTGTTTGCACTTTTACTAAGTAAACTTGCCACTTCCTTTAAATCTTACATTTAAAAGAATTTAAAATCTAACTTTAAATCAAACAAATATGAACGCTTTCTAAAGGTCTGTGTTAAAACATTTATGGGAGGCCCCTGATGGTCTGAGGCTCCAAAGCAGTGACTTTGTTTGCTTATGCTTTGGGCCGGCTGTGCCTGCTAGCATCCATCCTTTTAATCAGATTGTTTAAATAATTTTCATTATTTAATCTGTTTTTAGGTCCTGTAAAGCCCGATCAGCAAACTGCATGAAGATAAACGGATCAGACGTAAACAGCTGGAATCATTGTCAGCTAAATAAATGCTAAATTTTAATTATTCCTTTAATTGGAGAATTTGTTAAATGTGAAAAATAATTTTTGAGTCGCCTGTCCGACAATCTCTGGAAACTTTTTCACTCCCTGAGCCGCTTTATTGAGAAAGTGTTTGATTTACCCTAAACTATGCAGCTTTAGTTGCATTATTTAATGAGATTTATGATTAGTTTTAATCTCAAACTGTGCCATTTTTAAGAAAAGCTTTATCAAGCCTTTTTCAATTTAATTCTGCCCTTAATGAAAGCTTCTTATATTCCCAACAAGAACAATTTAGCTCCAGAAATTGTGCCTTTAAAATCTTCTTGCACGCAGTTTAACGAGTTTTAACATTAAATTCCTGCGTAATCTTTCCAGATTTCACGTCAAATCAAAGGAAATCAAACCACCGTGAATATTTTCTGCATCTCTCGTTTTCCGGGTCTCTCCAGTGCCGAGGCGGCGAGTCGTCGGCGCAAGAACTCGTGTTTTCCGGCCTCACACGTTGGTTTTTATTGGATCCATCAGGAGCTTCTCGCCCAGAATCCCTTCGCCGGCCTCAGGACCGATCTGGAGCTCTCTCTGCTTTGAGGGAACCTTAATGAAGTTAACATTTTTGGAGGTTTTGGGTTGAGGGAGGCGGTGCGGCTGCAACAGAGGACCGTTTTATTTCCTTATGATTCCATTTAGTCAGACGAGCCCTAAAAAAAAAAATGCGTCATTGGACCTCGGGCTGAGCTGCCAGTCTGGTGGAGGAAACAAAGATCTTCAGTCTGCAGAGAGACGTGAAGATCTCCAAACACCAGAGAATCCATCTAAACGTCTGCATGTAACTGTCGCCGTCTTTCATACAGACGAGTTAAACCTGTGCAGCTTTTCTACCACCAGTTTACTTTAGACACCATCAAACTTCCAGGTTTCTTCCTGAAGGATCTGCTGGTGATGGCTCTGCAGAGGAAAACCCATCTGGCCTTCAGGGGGTAAAGATTATGTGACCAAAGTATAAGAATAGGCGGTCATAATGTTCTGCCTGATCGGAAACACCATTTACACCAACCGACACAAAGAGGAACACCTCAGCCACCAGGGCTGTGCATAAAAACCGATACAAAGATTAATATTGATCTTTTTAAAAACGAGTTAATATCGATATTCTGGCTTTCAATATAGATATACCTCCCAACCACTAGGGGGCGTTACTACATTTATGTTCACAGTGAGGAAGAGCAAGTGAGATGAGTTTGCGGAACGGCCAACAGTATTTTAGAAGCGCTTTCGTCCCTAAAATCAAACGTTTGGGCACATTTTTGGTTTCTGTGATACGTTAAATGCATTGAACTAAATGCATTATTTCCCTGTTAATGTCAGTGTTCAATACATTTTGTTGATTGAATGACTTTGAGCATTAATTTGAAAGTAATAAATATCGATATTGGAGTCAAATCAAATCAAGCTGAGACATATGGAGAATCATATCATATCGGCTCATCCTAGATGACACCCAGCCCTGTCAGCCTGCGTAATTTGGTCCGAGGTGCAGACGAGCGACGAGTAGACGTCAGCCGTGACATCACCACTGCGGCGATGATGTCATCAGAAAGCTAATGCTGGGCCTGGAGGAGAGGCGTCAGCTTTCGACTGAAGCGAGAGCTAGCAACATCAGAGCTCCCTCTGAACTCTGGGAAGCCAGTCACACGCTCTTACTGCAAAAAGGGAACTAAAAGTGAGTGAAATTTTCGTGAAATTAGTGTATTTTTCCTTGATTTGAGCAGCTAAATGAGACTATTTGCCAATGGAATAAGATTTTTGCACTTAAAATAGGAACAATTCATAACCATCTTATTTCCAGTGCAGTATATCTAATTGTTTTATTTTAGGGGTAAAATATTCATTCCATTGGCAAATAGTCTGATTTAGCTGCTCAAATCAAGGAAAAATACACTACTTTAAGAAATTTTTACTTACTTTTAGTTCCCTTTTTGCAACCAACGAAACTTGTTAAGAACCCTAACTTTTGTTCTACGGAGCGTACTTTGTAATCAATATCCAACCTGAACAGTTTTTTCACTGAAACAGCGACTCCTACAGACAGAAAAACAAAGTGACGATATCGCAAACAGATGAGACCGATTCAACATGGACCGCTATCGTCAATTAACGTGAAAGTGAACTAAAAGTACATTTTTCTTGAAATGATTGTGTATTTGCCCATAATTTGAGCGAGAAAGTTTGAATCATCTGCCATGGGAATAAGATTTTTCTACTTAAAATGGGAACAACTAACCTCCATCACCTTATTTAAAGTGCAGAACATCTAATTATCTTATTGCAGGGGTCCAAATACTCATTCCATTGGCAGATAATCCTTTTAACATGCTCAAATCAAGGACAAATACACTAACTCCAAGAAAATTTTACTTACCTTTAGTTTCCTTTTTGCAGAGTTTTTAAATCCCCTTTTCTCTCTTTTTCTGTTTTTAAGTTATATGCATTTTCTCGCATGTTGCAAGCTACAAATGAAATCAGTGACTGAGGCTCACGGGGCTAATTAGTGGCGACCAATTACACAATTTTCAATAATTTATAGAAAAAAAAGACTGAAAATATCAATAACGATAAAGGCAGCAACAAATATTAAAGAACGACCCACAGTTAGCATTGTTTTCTGGTGGTACTTAAACATATTTGTACTCCTAATTAAATGGGAAACTGAATTTAATTAACACTTTTCTGGTCATGCCGACCTCTCAAAGCGCTTTAAACTGGAGCCACATTCACCCAGAGAAACTTTCATTTACAGATACGCAGATCAGTCAGCAACTTGGGGTGAGGTACTTTGCCCAGAGGCACATCAACATGTAACTGGAAGAAGCTGGAATCAAACCAACAACCTTTGAATTGCAAGATGGGATTTGCTCACCAACACACAGCTAGTCCCATTATGAACCCAATTGAATTCTTTATTATTAATGTCATATTGTATTTTAATTTGTTCAAGTTTGTACTGAAACAGATGCCATCATAGGAACCAAACTTTTAATATGAAACTGTATCGTGATAATAATAATAATAATAATAATAATAATAATAATAATAATAATAATAATAATAATAATAATATCGTAGTATTGGTCTCCACGGCCACCAGCTCCATATCTAAATATAACTCAGTCGTTAAAAGGACACAAAGAAACAGCAGATCTCCAACAAGGACTCGGTTTCGGGTGGCGTAGCGATGTTGGGCTCGTTGTGAATAAGCCTGAATGTTTCATTTTTTAGCTCAGAATATGCAGAGAGGTCCAAAACCTCTCTCCTCAGAGCTGGAGGTCCTGAAACTTTCCTTATTATGCATTCTGTGGCTCCGTTATTTTTTGAGATGCTTTATTATCATGTGAAACACTGCAAAAAGGAAACTAAAAGTAAAATTCTCTTTTCCTTGATTTGAGCAGCTAAATAAGACTATTTACCAATGTATTCAGGTTTTTGCACTTAAAATAGGAACAATTCATTGCCATCATCTCATTTCAAGTGCAGTACATCTAATTATCTTATTTTAGAGGTAAAATACTCATTCCATTGGCAGATAATCTTATTTATTTGCTCAAATCAATGAAAAACATACTCATTTCAACATTTTTACTTGCTTTTAGTTTCCTTTTTGCTGTGTACTTCTATAACAGAACAGCTGACCAAAGCGCTGCACAAAAATGTAAGATAACAGGAATGAAACTGCTATAAGTAAATACATGGGGCTAGAGAATGTTCAAAATAGTATAGCTACACATTAAGGATAAAAGATCGCACGTATGCGCTAACTCACTCTGGGACAAAGCCAAGGAGAAAACTTGTCTTTTTTTTAAAAGCGGCGAAAAACTCCAAGTTTCCCCTGGATTTATAAATGTCTTTGGGGCGGTAAAAGCATCCGGTCAGCTGATCCAAGGGTCCAATGGGATGTAAGGGAGAAGCAGCTCAGACAGAGAAGAAGTGCAAAACCATTCAGAAAACTCAAAAACAAATACACTGCAAAAACATAACAAAAAATAAGTAAAAAACAATCTTAAGATGAGTGTATTTATCCTTGATTTGAGCAGGAAAACAAGATTATCTGCCAATGGAATGAGTATTCTGACCTTTAAAATAAGATAATTATATATCCTGCACTTGAAATAAGATTATGGAGATGAATTGTTTCCATTCTAGGTGCAACAATCTTATTCCATTTGCAGGTAATCTTATTTTCTTGCTCAAACCAAGGACAAATACACTCATTTCAATATTTAACTTGCTTTTAGTTCCATTTTTCAGTGTAAAATCATTTTAAAACAGATTTCAAACTGACTGAGAAGCCAGTGAAGAGACGATAACCCAGAGTTTTGTTTTCCTGTTTACTTGCGCTCGTTAGAAACCGTGCTGCAGCGTTTTGCAGCAGCTGTAGGCGCGAGAGGGAAGCCTGGCTGACTCGGGTCTGAAGAGAGCCGCGATAATCCAGGCGTGAGCGGATAAAAGCAGAATAATGGTAGGCTACATCCACACTGAACACTGCATCCGCAGAGAAAGGTTTGAGCGTAAAGATGAAAATGCACCAAGCCGGAGGAGCCCTGATAGGTAATACCTCCGCCACGCCAGTGAGTGGCGCTCTAACGCTGCCACAGAAGAAGAAGAAGAAGAGCAGCGAACACAACTAACACAGAAAAGAGCCGTCTGTGTCGACCAGTGTTGGTTAAAATCCACAATGAACTAAAACATGAGCAACTCAACATGGTTGTTTATGTTAGCACATGCGTAACTCTCCATTATTTTGAATTTTAAAATTTTAGTAGACATCATTGTAACCAACCTACTGTTTGTTTTTTATTATTATTTAATTGGATAGTTTAAACTTCCACGTCACTGTTGTGGAGGAGCCCAACATCATCCTGGATGCTACTGACAACAAAGACTAGTTTTAACGGGGAAAACCGGATCATATTTAAATCAAGAGCAAAATAAATACATGCAGACAATCCCGCAAAAGAAGAACAACCATAGTTTTAAGGCCTTTCAGTCCAACAACAAACAAAACAACCCAAATATGACAGTTCATTAGAGTCCACGGTTCCTACCGACTCAAAAAGCCCGGGCACTTCTTCCCCAGACGGTTCCTGGATCAAAGGCAGCTCGCCATCTGACTCCACAGGAACGCTTAAAAAGTGTAAATGGGTGCAAAGCTTGTTTTATGATGGGCATGGGGCGCGGCTGGAAGCACTGAGCTAACTAATTTAGCTTTATGGCGCTGACTGCGTGTAGAAAGGAGTTTCTTTTTTTAGAAAATCCAGAAGCTTCTCACACAGGCCTCTCAGTCTGAGACAGGAAGTGAGGAAAACAGGAAGTGACATCGCTGTCGCTCTTTATGTACACTACAGGAGTGCGATGTGGCCAATCAGGGTAAGCAGGTGCAGCTGCTGAGCCCTGGCTCACACCATTCTACGTTCCACATTTGGGCTCCGGCTTCAGATTCCTGCATGTCTAGGAGCCGGCACGCTCCCTTACACATCACCAGCACCCTGACCCCCCCGGACATCATAATAAACCACCACAACGTCAATATAGGAGCTTTGAGCTCTCCATCATATGAATGAACTAGGACCGTCTAGGTTCTGGCTGCCTGGTGCTACAGAACCTGAATGAAGCTTTATGTGAAGTAGGGCTGGACGATGTAGAAATAAAAGCGTATCGATAAAGTGGAAATTATCTCGATCAATATCGATAATTATCAACAAATTCAAAACATGTATTTTAAGTGCAGACCTGGCCTTTTTATGCTGCTGCTTAGAGATTTATTTTTAGACACAAACACTGAATTCACACTCAACCCTTTATTCAAGCAACTTTATACCAAAACTGCGAGTTTTTAAAAAAGTGTGTTCTCTGAACTTTTTGAAGGGGGCGGGGCTTAGCTCCTGGGTCTGCGTTGTGATTGGTTGGGAGGATGTAATGACTGTAATATTAACCTACATGGTTTAAATGCAAAAGGAAGTTCTATTGAACCTTTTATTGACCATTTTCTCTATCATCGATATACGTCTATTGATCGATATATATTGTTATTGAATTATCGTCCAGCTCTAATGTGAAAACAGAAAAAATGTTGGTTTGAAATACTCAAAATAAACTTAGGCTACGTTCTCACTGCAGGCCTTGATGCTCAATTACGATTTTTTTGTGAAATCTGATTTTTTTTTTGCGTGGTCGTTCACATTTCCAAACATATGTGACTTGTATACGATCTCCTATGTGAACTGAATTCATACAACTTAAGTCTAGAGGACGCAGTTGAGGACGCCATGATGTCACAAATAAAAAGCGTCCTCAGTGTTTGCAGAAGTAAACATGGATTATAATGCTGCCACGCATTTTGCGATCTTTAATTTCTTTTCTAACCAGAGCTTTCTCTCCATTGACTGCTCTCCTCATTGCTGTCCGCCATGGGTGTCGTTTTTCTTCCAGTTCTTCATAGCAGGACGCAGAATAGTGACTTTTGTCGAGTATCGGTGACGTACAGGTCGGATTAATGCGACCTAGCCGTACAGACACAGGTTACATTAGAAAAAATCTGATCTACGCTGTTCAGACTGTCATGAAAAAAATCAGATCCAGGTCGCATACGGGCAAATAAATTGGAATTGGGTCACTTCAGGCTGCAGTGTGAACGTCGCCTCAGACTCGGTTAATAAACTCACATTCAATCAAGTATTTAAATTGGCCCTTTTTTCCTTCTTCTTTTTTTACTTTTGAGGAATTTTATCTGGTATTTTTTTCATCTTATTTTATTAATCAGACGCTAAGAATTAATCTCCTCCATACAGTGGACTCAATAGCTGCTAATGCATCATTTTTGTTGTTTTCTGGCATATTAAAGACAAAACGCTCCTAAATAAGCAGATTAAGCTGGACTGGAAACGGTTTTTGATACCAAAACTCATCGTGTGCCACTTTGCTTTTGTAATCTGTTAATATGTTTGCTCTCGTCTCTCTGCTGCCAGACAGATGTTGACACGAGTTAAATGACTCAGTGACAGAATAAATGAGATTAAAACAACAACCAAAAAAAATAAAGGAGCCTTCAGTAAATACGAACCACAGAAAGACAGACAGCTACTTACAGCAACACTTAAATAAAAATCAGGTGGGGAAGCAGCCGTGGCCTCCTGCAGAGAGCGCCGGTAAAACCCGAGCCGAGCGGAACCAGCAGAGGAGGGGAAAGCCTCCCCGTTGTGCCGTCTAACGTTTTTAAAAAAGGGGAGCAACTCGCTTTGTGACAGAAATCCCTAAAAAAGGAAAGAGAGTGCGAGCTTGGCATGAAACCCAACATTTACTGGATCTAAACGTGTAGAAAGAGACCTCTCCAGAAACACTTCACGACAAATGTTCGCGCAGAACGTCAAGTTTTACACATGAAGACGTTTCTTTCTTCACTGGGTTCAAGAATCAGAACCGCGTTGTCTTCATTTCTCTCCCCTGTTGGGCTAAATTATTCTAACTTTCACAGGAACTCATGAAAGTGATTTAGAGTTGAACAGAAACATCAACTATAATATCAGCCTTTAATAGATGTTTAAACGTGTTATTAGTCGGTAACATGAGGAAAAGATTAGACAAGCAAAATTAATTTAGAAATCCATGAACTTAAATAAAAAAAATAACATAATCCTGACAACAACGGCAGATCAGACGCAGTCTGGGGAAGTAAATCAGAAAAACTCGCGGAGAGACGAGTTTATTGGTGGCAAATGGAGGTCTACCAAACCAACACGACTGCTAGTTTTCTAAAAGTTTTCTAAACGATCCACTAACAGGAATGAGAAACCAGAAATAAAAACCAGAACCATTTTCAGGTATGCTCCTATGTCAATGTAGGTCAGATTTAAAAACGTTATTAAAAAGCAAATTAATATTCTACAAGTTCCTGCTTTCACGTCCCTACTTACATTAAAAGAAAAAATCTGTGGATTCAATAAGTTAGAACGGGCTTTTCTTATCCTCCATAAAACATTATGTCCATCGTTTAGAGGGGAAAATATTATTCTCCTAATTTTTGGGAATTAAATCCAACTTTGAGGGCGGGGCCTACAGTGAGTGACAGATGTTCATAATTCAATTAAATTTTCAATTCCATTTTATTTATATAGCGCCAATTCATGAAACATGTCATCTCCAGGCACTTTACAAAGTCAAAATCAATCATATTATCCAGATTTGTCATAAAGGGTCCCTATGAGGGACAAAAAAACAAAAGCATGTTAATAAATGTTGCAACTCATTGACTCTTCACCTTTCCTCTTTTAAATACTTTAATAATAATAATAATAATAATAATAATAATAATAATAATAATAATAATAATAATAATAATAATCTTTGGCATAATGGTCATATGTGATTTTCTTTTTTAAAGTGAGGACCACTGGAATCAGCGATGGCCCCGACCCGCAGACTGCAATGTGGGCCAACTTTCTCATAATTGCTTTAAACCTAAAGAAATGGTGGAAATTCTCAGTTTTTGTGCTAAAATAGTTTTAAGAAACGTTTAAAAATCACAATTTTTTTTCGTTTAATTGACCTGCTGATCGGAGCAGAATGCACCTGCCTCAGTGCATCGCCTCAATGTTTCGTCGAGGTTTACGAGTAAACAGCAGATTATCTGCCCTGAGATAAGACGGCAAACTGGAACCAGTTGGACCAGGACGATAAAACTAAACAACGGCGCCATCAGCGCGTTAACCTTGGACCAGGATCCCGTCGCCAGTCAGTCACAACCTCCCAGCTTCCAGCAATAAAGACGGAGGTGTGATAACCATCTTTTACACCAACAGGAAGATTTTCCCTCATCCAGACTCCATCAGCTGGACCGTTTCAGCGCCATACTGTGTAGTTATTGTTGGGGGGCCAATCATGGCCGTGAAGCCCTTCAACCACAAAGCTGGGGGGCCATTTTGATGCCTGGATGAACAACGGATCCCAAAAAGAAAAGGGAGCAAATCTGCGAGGATGGGGGGGAAAAAAAAATGGAGGCACATGGATGAATAGAGAAATCAGAGGTGAAGCGGATGGTTTCATCAAACACGAAAAAAGGAGGAAATTTCAAACGTGTGTCTATTTCAGTTTCCCTAAAACTACCAGGAGAGCATCATTATTCACAAATAAACCTTTAATTACGGCGATAATCCGACCGGTGAGATCTGAAGGTGTCGGGAGGGACAGGAAAAATAAATTCACACTTCAGATGAGACCAACAACATCATTTAGATGCAGCTGGGATGTTCCCCAAATGACTTTATTCAAATAAACCTTCCCAAATTCAGCTGCTCTTTAGCACCACTTCTAACACTAAAAAAAAAAAAAAAAAAACCGGAAAAATGCTGGGAGGAGAGTTCTGTGAATGAAGAGAGAAAAGTGGCCATCCAAACTAAAATGTGCGACTGCTGGAGTCCCCGGGAGCCCAGAGAGATCATCCACCCGGAAAAAGGACCGCTGCGACACACGAGCGTGGCGGGAAGAGAAGCAAGAGCTGCTGGGAGAACAGGGCCAAAAAAAAAAAACAGCCAATCAGACGAGACGAGGGGTCAGAAACACTCAAAAATTAGCCGAAAGGACAACGGGGTCAAAGGTCACCCGGAGTGAGACAACTTACTTTGATTTTAACCAACGGATGTTTATGTTGAAACACTTTAAATCAAATATATCAGTACAATAAATGTTTTAATGAGACTAAGACGGATCAGAATCTGTCGGTGGGCTTAAAGCGGCAGAAATCAACACTTTGATTCGTCTTAAAGCTAATTTTCTTTCTTGATTTATTTATTTATTTATTTTACAGTTTTTTTAAATAACCTTTTGCACAGAAACATTCGCAGACAAAAATAAAATACGGTTGAAGTTTTCGGCAGCACCTGATTCAGGATTCTTTTCTGAAACGTCACATGAAATCTGCGGCTTATTTTCCTCTTAACGGCTCGGTTTGTTTGTGAAATAAATAAATATATATAATGAGTTAGTAGCTCATCTTGTCCCGTTTGGTTTTCTTTGCCAGATTTTAACCTACAGTTGGGTTAGCATCAGAAAGTCGCTGATTGAAAATAACGACTCCCTTCAGTTCGTCTAAAAACTCAAAGTTTTAAATTTTTTTCATGTTAAAAACAAATACCTTACGTTTTTACATCAAAACGGTCGATTCCCAAAAAATTTCCAAATTTCTAATTTTTTTTTGGTTCAGTGCCGGCCCTGAACGCATCGTTATTGCAAACATGGCCGGAGTGGCACCAGAACACTTTGACCCGGATGAGAAAGCAGACAGATTTAAATTTAAAGAGCCACAGAATGGCCCTGGAGGCGAGGACGCCATTTATTTTAGTAAATATACCATATTTTTTCTTTCTGTAAAACGTCAATTAAATAAAATATTTCTATCCTTTTAAGTTTACTTTGTGATTGTTGGTTCCCTTCAATTAATTCCAGAAATCTGTTAAAGGCACAGAGACGTCGCCTCGTTTCACACTGATCCTTCGTAGGATTCTTTGTGCATCGTGTTTTATTCTGGTCTGGTTTTGAAATAGAAGAATTAACTCACTCTTTCAACCATTTTATGATTAAAAAAATATTTTTCTGTTTCTCAGATGGGATTCTCTCTGTTCACCTTATTCCACTTCAAACAAACTAAAGCATTTAAATTTTATTTTACGTTTTTTTTTAAAGACATTCAGATTAAAATGCATCATAATCCAGCGAGATTTTAGCCAAAAACTGAAAAGAAATGGTGTAAAGATGAACTGCCGCCAAACTAGACATGATTTAATACGTAAGTGAATTTAACCAAGTTCACTGACGTTAAAAAAGTAAATTTTCTGTGAAAAAAACGGATAAAAACAAGTAATTTAGGAGGACGTCAATTTTGACGCACAATTTATTTCCAACACGACTTAACTCAAAACTAATTTATATATATATATATATATATATATATATATATATATATATATATATATATATATATATATATATATATATATATATATATATATATATACATACACACACACACATACAAATACACACACACACATACAAATACACACACTTACATATACACACACGCTTAAATTTTTAAAATATATTTACTTAAAAATATGTGCTGCCTCAGTAAGAAAGCTGAAATGTAAGGTCCCTGAAATGTCCGAAAATATATCTGTTCTTTAAAAAAAAGAAACTTTAAAAGTGACACGACAAAACAATCCAAAAACAAAAAAGTAATTCTGGTAAAATTGCAGAACAGCTTAACAATTTTGTTACAAAAGATGTAAAGGATTTAAAAATAAAGAATATTTAGTGAGTTAAAATTTAACATTTAAAATTTATTTAAAAACCACAATTCAATTAAAATTTCTACAGAAACTTTTCGTCTTTCCTCCCATTTGAGCTGAATTTCTAAAGGATTTTATCGTCCCGTAAAGCTGCTCCTATCAGAGCTAAATTGTGTGAAAAGGGGCGAAAAGTCGACATTTCCAAACATCTCGGACGTAGAAACCGCGTCTAAACGTCTCCGTTCTTCACTTCCTGCTGCAAAGCTCGACTTATCTCTCTGCCGGGTTCCAACAGAACCCGTCGCAGAACGTCGCTTTGGAGGAAACCCTGAAATGTCAGAGTGAAACCAGAGAACAGCGGGCTCCTAGCCTGAAACGCTGCGGTGTGACGTTTAATTCCTGCTGCAGGTTGGCGGCCGCCTCATGAACCTCCATTAGTGATAAATCAGGACACAGACGTATTAATTCTCCTGTGGAAACCCGAGTGTTTCTGTGGAACCGGGACGTTCACCAGGAGCCTTCCTCCTGCCGTGTGATTACAGGAACACTGCAGGGACACAAATGATCAGGCAGCTGGAAACTAAGGACGCCGCTGCTCACATGTGGACCACCACAGGCACTCAGCCTCGTTATGAGGGCGGCGGGTAACAGCTTTAACCTCTGAAGACCAACCCTTCCCCTCCAGCGCTCTGCTGGACTCATTAACGTGCTTTTATTTTGAAACAAATAACCCGACACGTAAAAAAAAAAAAAAAACCAAAAGAGAGAAACTCTTCTTCCTTAGTAACACCTTCTCTATAACCCTGGACCACCAGAATAATCCGCAAACACCGTCGCCTCCTATTGGACAGCAGGGGAACCAATCACAGCGACCGACGCGCTGCTGCTAGGCGCAGAAAACCCAGAATCCAAGGGTACGGCGGAGGTCAGAGGTCGCACACAGATCGGAAATGTTCTGGACAATTTAACAAGTTTCTCCCAGACAAAGAAAATAGTTTTTTGGTTTTTTTTCGTGTGTTGAAGCGGTCAGGAACAGCCAGAACCTGAAGCGCGTCTCAAACCGACAAACGTAGCCGATACGGACGTCCGTCACCATGATCCGAGCGAATCAAAGTCGACTCACTGGAAAAAAACATGGCCGAAAAATCCACCCGAATTTCCCACAGAACCACGAAAACGTCCTCAGACGGTCTGGTGGACCAACAACAACCCAGAACCAAAAATTCATCTTTACGAAAAACAACAAGCAAGCAGCAAATCATAACGGCTGAAACAGGAAAATTAAAATCACCTGACCTGGAACCAATCATTATACGTCATTAGTTAAGAAAAACTACATAAATAACAACAAAAAGCTAGATTTTTTTTCTGATTCCAGCTAATGTTCTGCTCATATTTCTCTATAATAGATTTTTGGACGCCAGGTTGGACCAAACAGGACGTCACCTGGAGCCCGTCGAAGCGGCGACAGGCCATTTCTCTTCCCTCGGTCCAGTTTCACCAAAAATTTTAAAAACTACGTTTAAAACATGAACACGATCATCTTTCAGCGATTAACAGCATTTATTCCTGGATAGGATCCTATTTTACAGGTTCTGGGTGAAATAACCAGACTGACCTAAGAAAATGTCCTGAAATGTCTTTGTGTTGTCCGACCAGAAGCTCAGAACCATAACTGATCAAGTTATTAACTGAAAAATGGAGAATAAACAAACAATTGCCTTAAAGTTACACCTAAACAAATTGATTTGTCAGCTATTTTTTAATTAATGGTTTCATTCTGTTCCCCAGCATAAACAAAAATAAATAAATATTCAGTTTTCCTCAAACAGCCTCAGAAATGGGCGTCCTGGGAAACCAGGGTCTGTTTGGTGTAAATTTGCCTTTATGCTGCATAAACCTGACAGATTTCCTCCAACATGGAGCTGAAAGGGGAAAAACAAAACAACAGCAGCACTTCTGCGTTTCAACCCGTTTGTTCATCCAAGAAGCTGAGAACTGCTCAGATTCCTGAAGCCGGGCCGGTTCAACACCAAAACCCAACAAGCTCCTCTTCATTGGGCCTCTAATGGAGTCCAGGCTGGAGCAGAGGTTTAAACATTTCTGAGCCGCAGCTCGTAACATCTGAGAGTTAATTTGAGTTTTATCTGCGCTGCTCGGCCCCAGCTGCAGCGCACTGACCCGCATCCTGCAAAAGAAAGTCAAGCTTTTCATTTTCTTAAGCCACGCCGGACCTCATGCTTCATGAGGAAACTTAAGGAAACTTTTCCTCTGCCGTCTGGATCAGAGCTGACTCTGCCTCCAGGTTTTCTGATGGAATGGGACCTCAGAGCAGATCGGAGGTCTTCAGGTTCACATTCATTATTCAGATCCGCACAGAAGGCCGGGGACGCTTTGGGTTAACAGGACCGTTCCACACCTGCCCGGTCCGGCTCTTACCTGGGGTTGGAGCTGTTCCAGTAGACCGCGTACCGGTCGGAGATGAGCCGGTCGTCGGTGACCGCGCAGCAGAGGCGCAGCAGGAGCCCGAGCAGCAGCAGCGGCGGCGGCAGCGGCAGCGGCGGCCGCCCGGAGCGCTCCATGAGCGGCGGCGCGGCGCGCTGCGTCCCGGCGAACATTCGCGTCTCTTCGGTTCAGCTGTGAGCGCGTTGTGAGCCGCGGGGGGAGCCAGAACCGAAGCACATGAAAAAAACCTCTCCGGGTCCCGAGGTTCTTCGGTTGCTTTAAATCCACGGAGACCAACACAGAGTCTTATTTGCGGCAGGTCGGCTTCATTGTGCCGCTCGGCGTCGAACCGCTCAGGAAATCATCCATGTCGTTCAGGCGCAGGACGCACGGCTTCATGCGCGGGCAACTACCAGCTTCACGGACACGCGTCGCCCTCCAAAGTAAAAGAAATATCCCAAACATGCATCCAGGAGGACCACCTGCCCCAAAGTTTCATCTTCACTCGGTCAGAACCGGGCCAGAACCGCGTCACTTGGTCCGTCCATGCGTCCTGCCTTCAGCTGGGAAGTGAACTCAGTGGCACATTTACGCGCAGAGCGTGGAGCTGAGCGCGGAGCGCGGAGCTCATTCAGGATTTATGGCTTCTCTTATGTAACTCTGGAGTCTCACCGAGCCGCTCGGAGCTCCGCTGCCACCTTCCTCCAAACTCTCCCCGCCGCTCCGTTTGTCTGCAGCCGCTCCGGAAAGTTCTGCCCTCCGCCGCGCCTCGCCGCTGCCGCCTGCCTCAAACTTTCAGAGCCGCGACAGGCCGAGCAGAACCGAACCGAGCCGAACCGAGCTGCGTGGACCGGGCCGGGTCGGACCCGTGCACACGGGAACAAAGAGAAAAGTTGAGTCGCAGCTGCAGGAGGAGCGTTTGGCTTGATTACCGGCTCAGCTCCAAACTGCTGCGCCCGGTGCCCCCCCACCCCGCACCCCTATGTGGGCGGGGCTTCTGCTTCACCATGCCTGAGGCCCCGCCCACCTCCACTGAGGAACCCCTTGTGAAAAAGTGTGGAAACGTGGAACACCATCCGGAAACGTTGGGAAGAGCCGTGGGGGGAGGAGAGGACCCGACCAAGCCGTGTTTTGACTTTTATACAGAAACTTTAAAATAAATCTGATTCAAAAAGCCAGATGTGCATTTCCTCATCAACAGCCTGACAGCTGTATTTCTAAAACAATGTACTCTGGATGCAGAATGAATGGCAGGCATTTTAGGGCTAATTAATCCACTGGAGTACCAGGAGAGAACCCACACATGGACAGGGAGACCATCCAGAGTCCATGCAGTCAAAGCCCACGCTGGGAGTTAAACCCTAGACCTTATTGCTGCAAGGCAGTAATGCCACCAATTATTATATTTTGAGCAAATCTGCCATCCTTAGAAACCCTCTTTACTGTAAGAGGTCCACTTCATGCAAATGTGGATTTCTCCTTATGCGACTTTGATTTAAAGGCCAGCATGTTCAATTTATTTATTTATTTTAGAAATTAAAGCATGCCCCCTAAGTGTGTTGTGCTTATAGGTCACTATACATAAATCTTAATTTATCATGCTACTTCAACCTAAAGTTTCAGGCATTTTCAGGGGCCTTATTCATTAATTTCATTGAACGTCCTACGAAAGCTTTCTAAAACATTTGGGTATTTAACATATATTTTAACAATACTGAGAAATTCAGTGACATAAGTTGCAATATGCAATATAAATGTATTTATGGTGGGGAATAAATTAGGACTCTTGAATAAAGCAGGTTTATCTGGTTTAGTTTGGCGCTCCTGGCTGATAGAATTAGTGTGAATGGCTTTTACAAGCAGGTTCACTCTGAAGGCAGACCGTAAGACGCTGGATAAAGTCACCAAAAAGAGTTAAATGTCATCACATGACCTACATTTAGCTCCTCCACACCTTTACTGTCTAGGCAAAAAGCTGGAGGTGTGGCAGAGCATAGGACCTCTGGAAGGATGAATGTTCATGGGTCATGATTCAGGAGATGCTTTGTGGTAGCCGGACCAGACGCGGGTAGATTAGCCATAAAATGTACTCAAATTAAGAATAGCACTGCTTAAGCATATTTAACTCAAGTGAAAGTAAAAAGTAGTCAGCCAAGAAAGTACTCAAGTAAGAATTAAAAAGGTATTCAGTAAGAAGGCTACTCAAGTACTGAGTAACTAATCATATCAGCTGATGATTTAATATTTAAAAATTATGTAATCGGACAGACATAAATATAAGGTTATGTGCAAATTCTGGTATTTTAACAACAAAAATGGAAAAAATTTAAAAGAACATAACTACAACGCATAATTCAGGCAGAAGAAACACTTTTCTAAATAATGTTTTTTAGCATTAAACTTGAAAGCAATACTTTCAGCAGTTAATGTATATAAAGTATGTTAAAACGGTGCAATGTATGTCCGATAACAATATCTACTGTTTGCTGTACATTTATCTGACCTCCAAATGGCTCAATGAGCTCAGCAGATAGAAAATAACATTAAAATAACAAAACTTGTGTACAAACAAGAAGTCTCACTTTAACATAAACTCTGGGTTTTTGTCTCTCTGGTGCATTTCTGGTTAAAACAAGTTTGTTCTTTATTCATGGAGTTACTCACAGTAGGTAGAATAGCCAGAAATTTTACTCAAGTAAGAGTAGCAATACTTGAGTAATAATATGACTCAAGTAAAAGTAAAAGTGCTGTGCAGCAAAACTACTCCTAAAAGTACATTTAGCTCAAAAAGTAAATGTAACTGAGTAAATGTAACTAGTTACACTCTGGCTGCTCATACAGACATCAGAGTGGACACAGGCTATCTGGGGGTGTGCTAACTTTTTCCTCAGCTAATACCTGCATTTTTATATACCTTTTGTTTATTGGGTCCAAAACAGGTTAATTTCATTTGTTTAAGTGGAATTGAATCACAACGATAAAAAATAAGATTACAATATAGGAACATTATATAATAAAGACCTGATCATCAAATATATAACTGTCTATATCTGTATTCTGCTGCTTCAACATAAAAAAACATTATTTATTCTGAGGTTTTATCTGTAGCTTTTTGCACCTACTTGTACTTTCATTCATTTATTTTGAGAGTACAAGTGGTGGATGATTTTCTTTTTTGGTTAACATCTTTTTTTCATCCTGATGCATCTAATATTTTTCTATTTTTTATTTTTTTACCAGAGTTCGTGTAAATGTCTGGTCAGTTTCCTTGCAGCTCCAACAAACGTAAACTACCAGTGAGCAGCGAGACTCTGCGCCTGACATGAAGAGAATCTTCTCCCTGGTTGATCAGATGGGTTTAGATCTCTAGCTATCAGTACTACTTGCTAAACGTTTTGTGTCCGGGGATAAATAAGGACGGCACCATGGACTAATCTCCTCCACACCAATTCAACCTTTCACATTTATCTGAATCGATGAAGTAAAGCACAGGTTGTCTCTGATTCTCAGCCGCTGGCAGTGCTCGTCGCTCTTCCTCATGTTTTAAGCTCTTCTCAAAAACCTTTTGAAAACACATGGCTTAAAGGGTAAAATACTATAGAATATGTATCACCATCAACTACAACAAATAATAATAAAAAACCTGTAAACTGGATCCTAAAGCCCCGGAGTGTGCAAGACTGCTAGGGGGAAAAAGTCTGCAGCTTTTTTTTTTTAAATATAAAAATCTTTCTATTTTATGTGAAACTGAATCTGCACCGGAAGCCCATTTCCATCACTCTGATAAAAAAAAGTTTTACGTCATAATTATGAGATTTATGACATAGCTAAGTCACAATTATGACATAAAACTTTTTTTTTTCATCACAATGGCAGACATGGGCTTCCATAGATTCCATTTTTTCCTGCTGTATGGAAGCCCATTTCTGCCACTCTGATGAATTATTTTTTATGACATAATTATGACTTTTATGACTTAGCTAAGTCATAATTATGAGATACTATGATAGCTTCTCATAATTGTCAAATTAAACTTTTTTTTCCCCATCAAAGTGGCGTTAACGGGCTTTTACAGTTCACTTTTCTGCAGCATTTGTTTTTTCTGTCCCTGTTTTGGAGTTTGCATCATTCATGCATCTGTGGCACGTTTGGCTGTTGGTGGCGCGTTTGTTCCTATCAGCCACCGTAAGATATAAAGAATCTTTATGGCAAAATAAATAATCTTTTAGTGAATAAAATGGCGCGTAACATGTAAATTATATTTAGAAACTAAATTTCTCACAGGAGGGGCGTTCAACATGTGGCCCAGGGGCCCTTGGAATGATTTTGTGTAGCCCCTCCACATTTTATTAAACACAGCTGACGCAGATGGAGACTGTCTTAAAATCATTGACAGATTGAAATCTTTTCATTTTTAAAATTGAAAACATTACAAAAACCCAAATATTTGTCTTTCATCAGATTGTTTTCATTTTAATCGCACAGAACCAAAATCTTTCAGTGACTTTACTCAAAAGTTAACAAGGTTAACTAACTATATTAAACTTGGATAAAGATATAACCATTATACTGATATATAATTCATGTTTAATGGAAAACAACTGACTCCCTAAACCGTAAGAAACCTTTTAATATGGCCAATGTGTGAGACACTGCAGTTATTTATAAATCCCTACAAAAATCTGGTTATTAGTTTCATTAATAAATTTAATATTTAGTTTAGTGTTGAGCAGGTAAAAAAAATCTAATTTTAACTTGGCAAATCCTGCAAAGTTTGGACACCACTGTCCAAAACCCAAACTTATCTTTGAATAATAAAATAAAACTTCAGGCAGGTTTAAACGCTGCAGAGAGTCTCTGGTGCTTCTCTCCTTTCATAATCGGGTCGTAAGCTGTTCCCTGCGTCTGAGTTCCCACAGTTTGGCTTTTATGAGCTTCTCTGTTTTCCTTCAGTGTCTAATAAACCTTTTAACACTTGCTGAGGTACGATTTCATGTTTGAGGAGGGTTTGAGTGGCCCCTGGAGGAGGGGGGGGGGGGGGGGGGGGGGGGTCCTCAGGTTCTTCTCATCGTCCTGAGGCTGATCTGCAGCAAACATCCAGTCCCTCTGAAAGGACCTGAGAGCATTATTATTAGATTTCTTTGTGCGTTTGCGTCTTTCTCAGATCAACAACTTTACACTAATGTGTATTTTAAGATTTTCTAAACCTGTTCACAAAAGAACTATAATTTAAGTGATCCGAATGGAGATGAACTTTGTTTAATTGGTTCATCTATCTGAGATGATGAGGCTGCGTAGTGCCAGTGAACTGAATGAAACTATTTGCTCTAAATGTATTAAGTACATTCCTTCCTGGTTTTTAAATATGCATTGTTAAGTAAGTTACTTTTTTAATCATCTTTAGTATAAATGTGTCTTTTTATGAATCAGAAACTGCCTAATTGGCCATGATCGTGTGTCTGTCACTACCAGCGAATGCCAAGCTGGTGACCAGACGGCTGAGGTTCTGCACGGTTCTCCCAGGCAGCTCTGGCGCCCATAATTCTCTCCAAACTTCAAAAATGCATCAACGGGGAGAACAGGCCAAATTCAAAAGGTAGCAGCTCTGCCAAGAGCGTCCAGCATGGAGCCTTGAGTGAAAACGTCGCCACAGAAATCTCAATAAACATTGTTTTTTGTCTTCAGTTGTCTCTTCGCTGCCTCCTCCTCCTCCTCTTCCTCACCCTGCAGCCATCAAGGCCTCGTTGGCGTCTGTGGGCCACGGAGCGGCTCCTTTACCCTCTGAAGCAGCGAGGAGTTTCCTCCGCCCGTCCGGTGATTCAGCACTCATGAATATTTCAGCGTCAGCTTTGGAGGGAAAAGCAAAGGGTAGCGGGAGAAAGAGGAATACAGATGAATCTTTAATTCTGGCTTTCAAAATAGAACCGGCGGATTAATGGGAGCCGCTGTATTAAACTTTCAGGGGCTGCTGTGAGTAAAAGTGGAGACGTTGGGACAGCTTCTGACCGTGGACGCAGAGAACTGCTCCACAGGAAGAGAGCGGGACCGTCTGGACCGGGTGGCACCGTCCAGGTCGTTTGGACACACGTGACAAGGGTCTAAATGTCTCCCTCTGGCTTTACACTGCGGCTCAGGAGACATCTGGATAAAATCCCTCGGCTAAAATCAGACTACATTTGATCTGGAATGATACGGAACATTGTTGTCTCCATTTAGCCGTGACGTGGAAACAATAACCTGCTGACGATCAAACACAGCGGTGAAAAACCTCGGAGGGAACCAGCCAGGCGGCCATGTTGGAAGATGGACGCCCTCCTTGTCAGATTGTATATACTGCACACCAGATCCAGCCACCCTAACGTACACAACACCGTATAAAATGCTCATTTATTCCAGCGTTCTCTGCACATCTGTGGACATGTTTGTATGTGTATGTGCAGCGCTCCACTTCCACCCATATACATAATAATAATAACGATGGACATAATATTTACTCCTGCACCCTTTGCTCATTGCACCGTTGCATTATTGCCTCAGTTTGTCTGCTTGTTTATAGTGTGTTCACATGTGTTCTTTATACCCAGGGTTGTTTGATTTTAATACCTCATTACTGTGTTTTTGTATTATTGTTTAAATAGATTCCTGGTATTTGAACACAGACCTGGCCAGTAAGGCTGATTCTGATTCCAGTGGTAAATGGCACGGCTTTTAGGTAAAAATAGACCGCTTCCCTCCGAGTTCAACTGTCCCAGCTAAGATCAGAGAAAGTTTACATTTTAAGAAATAAAATTGATTATTTAATGTGGTGCTTCCCAGAGTGGTGGGCGCACCCCCCTAGAGGGGGAGTTGTGTAATTGCAGGGGGCATGGTAGAAATGGGACAGGGTTAGACCAATTTTGAGAGGTTATTTAAATAAATATATTGATGGCAATGTTGAATTCTATTACACAGTAAAATAGAAAGTTATAGTTATAACAATTTCACTTTAAAACTGCTAGTTTTGTGATTTAAAGAAGATTGGAGTTTATTTTATTGTTATATAAGATAAGATGGTTGTATTTGTCATTTTACTGCAGTTGGGTTTTCTTTGTTCAACTGTAAAAGATTGGTTGGGGGGGGGGGGGGGGGGGGGCAGATCTTTCTTTTTAAATTACTGGGAGCCCACTGAGAAAAAATTGGGATCCAATGATTTGAAGTACAGAATATAAAAACTTTGATCAAGCAAGCGTTTCCTCTGTTCCTCACATTCAGCAGAAATCTTTAATCGTATGTCCTAACTTGACATTATCAAAACGAAAAGATACTCAAGATTATTTGAAATCATTTAAAGATATTTCATGTGTAACGACGCAATAGCACACAGCATGAAATACGATCAGATTCCAAAAGATGGGATGAAAATGTCTGTAAAATTATACGACTTCACTTAAATAGAAAAAAACAAAACATAAATCATGTAATATATGAATTAAAATAAAACAATATAACAAATGCAGTTCAATATAGATCAATACAAAGCTGTATTATAGCAAGAAAAACAATACGATATGATGTAAAATTATAAACCTTACAATAAAAAACATCCGCTAATAAGAAGTCATCAGAATTAAAACTAGATAATGAAAACACTATTAAACAAGATATAACAGAAAAACTGATACTAAATTATTTGAAAATGGATTAAATCCTACAGCAAAACGATACTTTATCATGAAAAAAAAATAAAAAATAAAACAATAAAATATACTGTAAAATAATAATGCATATAAAAACTATTTGATACATGAAATGTAAAACATGAAAATATACTATAAAACTTGATAAGAAATATCTCAGTCAGTTAGATACAATAAATAAAAATTGGAATACATTTTTACACGATATGATAAAATGCAGCTCGATAAAATGTAGACTTCAGGTGAACAAAAGGCTCTGATTGGGGATAATAATCCTGGTTTTAAAGTTTATTATAACTGTTCAGATAAAAAGAATCATGATTTTTCAAGATTGCCTGTAAATCTGTAATTTACAGACTTTTTGAGGTTATTATAATAGAACAGAAATACCATATATCATAATTTATTATCCCTCAATGGGAGTCAGCAGCAAAGTGTAAGGCAAGTAGAAGAATGCAGATTCACACCAAAGTAAAATAAATAAATTAAATAAAACCAAGAGACTGTAAAGGCAGAACAATAATAATGTTTCTACAGTAATTAAAAACAGCGTCAGATAAGAAGAAATATTCCTCTGTTCAGTTCCCTTCGCTGTTTAACCCTAAAACTGCCGGTGCTGACAGCGCCCCCCTGTGGCGGGAGTGCGTCTGTCAGGCATGTAATCTGACTTCACAGGAAACAATTAGGCTGAATGAGTTTAAAAGACTCGTTTCATTAGTCTGACTTCATTACTCAGGGGGCTAATGAGGCTAATTAATGACTTTTAATTAACTAGGCTAATTAGGGTTTACAATGGAGGGGATAAACACACACCTGGATGCACAGGTGAGTCCGCCTGTCTCAGCTGGTTGTGGCGAACACCTGGATTTTGGGCATTTTGGTCTGTGTTTGTCATCAGTTTTCTTTCTAAGGCAGTTTTGGACCTGACTCTGGTCATTTAGTTTTATTTTCTGGACGTTTTTGTCTCTTGGCTGTCGCTTTTTACCTGTTTAGGAGTTCTCCCGCGACTCTTTCCACGCACCGAGCTCATTTCCTGTTGCTTTTGAGCCTCTTTTTCAGCAGTTTTCTCCCAATTCTGTCTCCGTGGTTCTTTGCTTTCTTTTTTTTTTTTTGGGCTTGCAGGCCACTTCTGCGTCGGTTCCACGCAGAACTCCGGCTGTGGGTTTGTCCTTGCTGAAGGAGACGGAGAGGCGTCTCTGCGGGGGGTCCGACCTCCAAATCACACTCACAGACGACTTAATGGACTGTCTGCTGATTCGCCCATCAGCCTTTAATTGACCTGCAGGCTGCGTGTGTGTGAAGGAGTGGATCTGAGCGGATCTGTGATGTTGTGGGGACATAAATCTGAATTCTGAGGATTTGGCACCAAAAAAAAAAAAAAAGAAGTTTTCTTCTGGTTCTGATCAAGTTTCTGAGCCCAGGGACGACGTGAGGTCCGCGGCTGCTCAGAGACACGCGTGTGCGCAGGAGGGACTGAATCAAGGGGTTAATTATAACCCAGAGGACGGCGCGCGCTGGAAAATGGACGATTATTTACGTCTCATCACGCGTGGACAGAATTACCTGCCGGCCCCCTGCTGGACGCGCTCCAATCACCAAAACACACCAGGACGGCCGCGCCTGATGGAGGAGACCGGGCAGCCGGTGGTGCCGGTGATGGCGCGCAGTGAACCGAGCGCTGCGCCGGAGCTGTCAGGCGGATGCAAAGCAGCCGAGGCGCCGCTTAAATCCGTGATGGACCTGTCAGCCGGACGGCCATTAGCAGCCTGCTGAGCCACTAGCCTTTTTTTTTTTATTCCCCTCCTTTCTGCCAAAAACACCGTTTTCCTCCCCTCCCGCCCCCCTCACACATGTCAAAACACGCGTGACTGGCCATCATGAGACAAACGGTGCGTTCTGGTGCCGCTGCGGCGGGATTAGCGGCTTGACAGCCCGGCGCATGTTTGTTTGCGGCGGTCACTCGGCGGGAATCAGCCGGACCGGACGAGATGTGGAGGAAGAGATTGCCTCGGAGGTAGTTAGTGGGACGGAGGGTGTTTTTTTTATGTGAGTGCAGGACGGATAGGCGGGGAGAATTAGCATTTAAAGTACTTTGCCCACCAGGCATTAGCGCACCTTGGTGAGCTCAGCCAATATGTTCCCCGCTGGCCTCCGAAAACCCCACAAGGAGGGAAGAAATATCTCAAATCATTTCCCTTCAGAGGAGGAGGAGAAGAATGTAAATCGCTCACAGAGAGAGGAGCAGCAACATCACAAGAGAGATGTCAAAGTCCTTCATTAGACTGCCGATAAGAAGGAGAGAAAAGGCACTTTCTTTCCTTTAAAACTATTTAAATCTGGTTTTATGGCAGTTTTTCTGTCTTTGTTTCGGCCCGAGTTACGGTTTGAAACACGGATTTGTTTAGATGACGGCTGCACAGATTAATGGACAATTAACCCACAGAATAATGGACAGTCCCTCCATCCTTTGCGGGGTAAACTCCGGCAGTCAGCGGGTGAAGGGCCGGGTCTACCCTGGACGGGTCGTCAGTCCATCACAGCCAGAAGAACCAGGCAAGAACAATTAAGAGAAACCAGCCGTGTCTCTCTGACCGAGGCAGGAAGCCGGAGTACCCGGAGAGAACCCACTCATCCACAGGGAGAACATCCATGCAGAAAGCGGGATTTGAACCCTGGACCTTTCCTGTTGCAAGGCAGCAGTGCTCCCACCATGCAGCAGACATTGTTAGCGACATTAGAGTGAAGTGATATCAGAAACTGTGGTTAAAAAAAACATTTCCAAAACGTGCAACGGCACATTTGCTTCTGCAGGCAGAATATTTACATGAAGACAAGCAGAATTTGTCCCACCAGGCTCCTAATCCTGGGTTTGCAAAGAGCAGATCAGCTCCTCAGAGGAGAAGTCTCTTCTGATGGTCAGCCTCTGCAGATCCAGATAAACCATTCGCTTCCTTCAGGTTTGCAGGAGGAGGCCCTGCTGTGCACAAATGACTTTTTAAAGCACATTGAGTTGTGAACTGACGGCAAATAAAGTAAAATGAATTGAACACATAAGAATACGGAGAGAAGGGAAGCCCAAGAACTTAGATATGTAGTGATGATGCGGATGAGCTGCTGTGTTTTATCTCCGTATTTATTTTATTTACCTTTGAAACAGAAACGTGTGCAGAGGAACGATGCGGTCCTCAGAGTTGGAGATGACTGCAGCAGGAGTTACATCTCTGCAGGTTTAAACCTTTTCAGAGTAACAATAAGGAGAAAAGACGGGAACTCCAGCAGGTCACAGCGAAGGCCGTGTGGGCAAACGGGGAGAAAAACGGGAGGAAATTCAGATTTTCTGAGGAGAAAAAACGGCCAAAGAAGGAAAGTGGAGAGACATGAATAATCCCCCTTTTTTTTTTTTTTTTTAAAGAGAATCTATCAAAGATCAACTGAAAGCTGAAAAAGCTTTAATCAGCATCTTAAGAAGAGGTATTAAGCGTCTCTCCGGGGCCTCTGAACTGTCCATCATCCTTAGAGGAAGAGGAGGAGGAAGAATAGAGAGGGAAAGTCTTTTATTTTGAAGAAATCAAATTCTGTTCAGGCATGTCGCTCAGCTGAAACGCAGCCAGATGTTGTCACCTGTCGGGTTCCACAGGCGTCCATCAGGTCTTGACCTCCTGAAGGTCTGACGATGATGGTGATGCCCTCAGAGGAACCCCCCCCCCCCCCCCCATCGCTGCAGTGGTACCTCTAAATTAGTGCTTTATGGTGTAAAGGTTCAGCTGAAAGCATAAAATGATGAAAATTTATTTTTAGGGTTTATTTCCGGGCACCCAGAGAGAAAGCTGGCACACCCAGGGAGAACATACCAACTCCATGCAGGAAGATGCCGTTTGAAACCAGGACCTTCCTGTTGCAACTTCCACTCTGCACCCCATAATAAATTCTGGATGATTTGATAATAATCTGGTTGTAAAATAAATTTTCTTTTTAAACTGAGGGGGACTTGAGCCTGGTTCTGGTTCTGCTGGAGGTTCTCCTCCCTGTTAAAGGGGAGTTTTCCTCTCCACTGTTGCTTCATGCATGCTCAGTATGAGGGATTGCTGCAAAGCCATCAACAATGCAGACGACTGTCCACTGTGGCTCTACGCTCTTTCAGGAGGAGTGAATGCTGCTTGGAGAGACTTGATGCAACCTGCTGGGTTTCCTTAGAGAGGAAACTTTCTCACCAACCTGGAGGATCTGATGGAAGCTGACTTTGGAAAGAGCCTGGAGATGAATTGGTGCTATAGAAATAAAATATTTAATTCAATTGACTTTAAACAACACTCTAACTGGCTGTGAACAGCTGCTGTAAAATCAGACAATTTTCAGAAGAAAACTTTATTTATTCTAGAAAAGAACCAAAAGCTTTTCTCTGACACTTTGGTTCCTGTTGGGGGTGGAATTTTACTTTTTATTAGAATTATTCTTTTAAAGGACCTAGTATTTTATAAAAACCTCCCTTTGGCCCTACTTTTAACACACCTATAAAAACTGCAGACCCCTTCCTCACCCATCAAAGCCAATGTTATGAGTCAGCCCGGGCGAGTTTTGCTCCTGGTCTGTTGTTCTGGACTCCCAGGTTTCACTGATATAAGAAAAACCTCCAGAAGACGAAGAAAATCTGCTTTGCTGCAGGAATATTTTACAGAAAAACCTGCTGTTGGGTTCAGCTCCTCTTTGTTTCTGTTTCATCTATAAACGTCGTCTTATTTTCTGAAACTGGGCCAGAAAGCGTCTCGTTTAGCACAACGACCAGGAGGAGCTGGAGTTGCTTGGTTGGGCCCAGGCTGCAGCTTCCAGAACCGTTTGGACTCTGCGGCCCTCTCCGGGTTCCTCCTCCTGCTCCGTCTCAGCCTCAGAGCGTTTTAGGGGGGGAAGTTTGGGGGGATTATGCTAACTCTGCTCGGACTGGAAGGATTTCTGTCTGACAGCCGTGTGAGAGCAAGCAGGCGTGCCGGCATTTAGCCCCCCCCCCCTCTAAAATCTGCCTTTGTTCGGCTGCGAGTCACCGGTCCAACGTGTTGCTGGAGAGAATAAGAAGACACGGATATGAACTTCCTCCAGTCTGTAAAGCCTCAGATCTTCTGCTGTTGTTTCCACAGGACTGACTGTGAAAGTGAACGCTTCACTTCTCTTCTTCTTTGGTTTTATTATCTCTGCTGCTCCCTCCTTCTGTTTGCCTCCTTTTCTTCCTCTTGGCTCCTTGTCTTTTATTGTCTCGACTGCTCGGCTCCTTCTGGGCTTTTTCTGTGAGAAGAAAAGAAGCTTTGATCGTTCTCCCGGATAAATCTCATCTTCAGGTCACAATGCATCTGCAGATAGCTGCTCCAAAAACGACGCGGAGGGGAAAAAAAGAGAACTTGTTAGGCTTTGGAAATGCACTTGTAAACAGACAGACTTCAGTTTAAAATTTTTTTGCATGTAAATTGTTCACATTTATGACTACAGGGAGAATATTGGAGGGAGTATCCGAGCCAACCAGGAGAGCTTTGGATGGAGAGGACCACTGCAGACATCCCTGGACCTACTTCAGAGCACCAAACACCCCGTACCTGCTGTAAGGTGCTGTGGGGGGTGGGGGGTGGGGGGGGGGGGGGGGGGGGGGGGGGCGCCGGTGGACAATAGGGGGGAAGCTCGGTCCAAACTGGGTCACCAGCGGCACAATGATCCAGGGCAGCAGCTGATCTGCGACAGAAAGATAAAAGAACCAAAGGCGTTGCAATGGTCTAGTCAAAGTCTGGACCTCAACCTGATTAGAAACGCCATGCTCGGACCCGAAGAGAGCATGGGGGGGGGAGGGGGCGTTCAAGAAGAGTAGAAGAAGAAACTTTCTCCACAACAATGTTAGAGACTGTTATGCTGCTATAGGCTTAGGCTGCTGGAGGACATCAGGGTCTATTTCTCTCACTCTGCTGAGTTCTCCTACTGCTCTCCAATCTGCATTGTTGTTATTTCAACTTTCAACTTTTAGTTCTCTGTCATTTTTCTCTTCATAGAAGGTACACCTGGTCTGGCGTTCTGTTAGCTGTGACATCATCAGGGGAGGCAGATCATCCTCTATTACCATCTAACATAGAAAGTACTCCTGGGTCAATGTGAGCTTCTGAGCTTTCTGTGTCTCTGCTCTGTCTTCTCTACCATAGAAAGTACTCCTGGGTCAATGTGAGCTTCTGAGCTTTCTGTGTCTCTGCTCTGTCTTCTCTAAGCCCCAGTGGGTGGAGGCAGATGAGCGTTCACACTGAGCCTGGTTCTGGTTCTGCTGGAGGTTCTCCTCCCTGTTAAAGGGGAGTTTTCCTCTCCACTGTCGCTTCATGCATGCTCAGTATGAGGGATTGCTGCAAAGCCATCAACAATGCAGACGACTGTCCACTGTGGCTCTACGCTCTTTCAGGAGGAGTGAATGCTGCTTGGAGAGACTTGATGCAACCTGCTGGGTTTCCTTAGAGAGGAAACTTTCTCACCAACCTGGAGGATCTGATGGAATCTGACTTTGGAAAGAGCCTTGAGATGACATGTTTCATTAATTGGTGCTATATAAATAAAATTTAATTGAATTGAATGATTTTGTCCTCTCCTTTTGATCAGTGTTTAATATGTGATCTATATTTTAGTTATTATGGTCCCAACATTCTGATTGGCTGTTGGACCCCAGCTAAAGGGGGACCACAGCGGGTCTTCCTGAGTTGGTGCTGCTGCACCTGTGCTCTGGTGCAATCAGTGCTTCATCAGTCAAAACAGCAGAAACTGGAGTTTGAAGTGATTCTGTTCCAAAAAGCAGAACTGCTGAGATGGAGAAAATCTCTCTTTCAGCAGAGCTTTTTCCTCAGGGGCCCGGTGGCCCCATGAGGTCCGGGATGCCCAGTTGAGCCTGATCAGGGCTGCGTTCAGTTTATAACCTTCAAGAACAACAACAGAAAAGCGAGAAAAGAGTGAAAGACCCCAAACTGATTTAATCCACACTGATTTTTAAGTTTAGACTTAGAAGCTTCTGCATTAAATGAACGCACAGTTAACTGAGCGTATATAGCTTCTGTATATATATCCATTTTATTTTATTTTATTTTTTGTCTGCACCATCAACACCAAGTCAAATTCCTTGTAAGTGCAAACCTACTTGGCAATAAACTTGATTCTGATTCTGATTCTGAACACCCTAGAAAAGCGCGACAGGCCGCAGGTCCGTTGCGGGTTTTTAGAGCAACGCTGCCGCCTGCTGGTTGGCCTGGATCACTGCAGCCTTGCTGCTAAAAGAAAAGACCAAAGATTTCCTCCCCTATGGAGTGAAACGTTAGAAAATAAATGTATTGTCACATTTCTTTTATTTAGCAAGCTTTCCTCACATTTAGTGCATTTTTCTCACATTTAGCCGAAAATGCTAAATGTGAATGTTAAATCCATATCTGAATATTATATGTGTATTTATATGTTAAACCCATTTCTATACCCAATACCGATATCAATATATAAATGTTATAAATCTTACATTTCAGACTTAAATCTACAGAAAATATACCACGCCCCTTCTCATCCCCGTTCCTATGCGAGTTTCTGAAGGGGCGTGGTTAATTAGCACCAATCAGCCAATAATTAACCAAGAAAGGCCAATAAATAACAGAAACGTGACGATGATTTTGTTTCTTTGTTAAATATTTGCATCAGGCACCCAAAATTCAGCTCCAGAAACGAGAACATCAGACATAAGTTGAATATTTAATATTTAAATATTTAATATTTAAACTCATTTATCATAAAGAGTCAATAAATATAGAGATAAATACATCAAGCCTTCATTTCTTGTAATTTTGACAGATAATAAAAACATAGAATTGCATATGACAATCTTGAATCTTTGATGATCCAACATTATAGAGATCAACAAAATTGTTCAGAGGGATGCCAGAGATTTTATTTTAATAATCTCCCTGCAGACGGTTCCTGTTCCTGGCTGAAAGTGAGCCAGGTCAACACATAAAAGGTAAGAACAGACTTAGCTTTCTACCTGGTATTATGCCTTACCCTGCATCATAGGGTCATATCTTCAGTGCTGTCCCATGAAATGATGAAATATGATAATATTATATAATTTAAACTTTACTGTGTCTCTGTGTAATCAGTCTGTCTGCATGATGGAACCCATCTCTGTAGATTTGATGATTAACTTTCAGTGTTCGTCTAAGTTCTCGTTCTAAAGTCGCCACTAAACATCTTAATGACTTCAAGATAAAAAAGTAAAACAACATCTTATCGTTCTCATCCTTCATGCATCGGCTGAATAAATAACTTTCAGGTCCATCATGATTAGGCAGAAAGCGTCCGGCGTGTTTTTAAAACTCACCGGTGGAAAACAGAAGATTTCTCAGCTTAAAACACTTTAAAATCCTTCTGTTAGTCTATAAATCCCTGAATGGCTTAGCACCTAAATACATCACAGATCTGTTATATACATATACATATATGCATATATACATCACAGACTTGTTATCAGGGCATCAACCCTCCAGACCACTCAGGTCTTCTGGCTCCAGCCTGCAGAACCAGAACCAGAACCAGAACCAGAACCAGAACCAGACATGGAGAAGCAGCATTTAGTTCCTATGCTCCACTGATCTGGAACAAACTTCCAGAAAACTGTAAAAGTGCTTTAAGCCTTTAAATCAAGATTAAAAACACATTTGTTAAGGATTGCCTTTAAACGTTTTAGTTTTAGTCCAACTTGTCTGATATATCTGACCTGCTGTTCCAGTGCAGTGTGCCTCCCTCCGCGATGTTTTTCATGTCTCTATAATGCTTTCTTTCCTCTGTTAACTTTTTTTAATGTAAAGCACTCTGAAGTGTTTTATTACTAAAAATTGCTTTATAAATAAGCTTA
Source organism: Fundulus heteroclitus (assembly GCF_011125445.2). Taxonomy (NCBI): domain Eukaryota; kingdom Metazoa; phylum Chordata; class Actinopteri; order Cyprinodontiformes; family Fundulidae; genus Fundulus; species Fundulus heteroclitus. The sequence continues at coordinate 1,609,445 of NC_046369.1, forward strand.
ACTTGCCTTTAGATCTGGGCAAAAGTCTTGAGGCATCTCCTCATCTCTTTATATTGTTCTTCTCTGCAGAAATACTTTTTTTTTGTTTCCATCAATGGTTCTCCTGGGGAACCAAAGGTTTTATTTAGGGGTTAAATCTTTTTAAATAACAGGAGCTCTAAATTAATGCGATGAACTCACGTTGCAGAGCAACGAGTGGATGAGCAGCCAGCAGGTGGCGCCAGATGACCAGAGTCCTGTTTGCAGGCTGCACTCCATTAATAGTTTCCAATTAAATGAATCTGTAGCTGCAAAATGGATCCATGCCTGTTTCAGGTTAGTTTTACATCTAAATGATCAAAACCGTCCATCAGACTGTGTCTCTGTTCAGGAAATCACAGCAGCTTGAGTCCTCTTTAGAAGAAATAACGCGTGTGAACATGACGAAGCAAATGATTAAACTCCAGTTTGTTGCTGTTTCTGTCACAGGTTAGAAAAGATTTGCTCCTCCGACCTGAAGAGCGACGTTACGTCATTTCTCCCTCGTATATTTCTGAATCCTCCAGGAACGGGTCTGTTTCCCACTTTAGCAGAAAAAAACCTGACAAACTGAGTAGGATCCAGGGAGGGACATCATGTATATCGGCCAACAAACAGCTAATTGTTACTAAAAGGTTATTTTCTGCAGTGGATGTTTCTCCACGGGCCAGGCTGCTACTCTCCTCTGTTCCAGCTGCTGCTAAACCAAATTAAAACGACGGGATTTACACGAAACCGAACAGCCGAGTCATGTGAACCGCTCAGAGCCCATCCTGCTGATTCAACCATGAAAAGTTCCCAAATTTCAGGAGTTCATCTCCAACCAGGTGATTGCCAACGAGGCGTCGGCCGACGGCGCGGCGTTCCCAGGAATGCATCTCAGGCCTTTGTTGCTTCGTAACGACGGGACATCGTGACTTTCAACTCACGTTTGTCTGCAGAGGAAAAGCGTTTTAATCCTTGTTTAAAAGCACAAACAGGACAACCAGTGGCTGTTTTCAGCTTCAAGGACTGGAAAGGAAATCATTTTAAGAAGCGGCTAAAGTCTGAAGAAGGTCAAATTTTCCTACTGTGGAGAACCATGGACCACGTATAAAGCCCTTAATAATCAAGCTCCATCATATATCAGAGCTCTGATTACCCCGTATGTTCCTAACAGAGCACTTCACTCTCAGACTGCAGGTCTGCTGGTGGTTCCTAGAGTCTCTAAAAGTAGAATGGGAGGCAGATCCTTTAGCTATCAGGCTCCTCTCCTGTGGAACCAACTCCCAGTTTTGGTCCGTGAGGCAGACACCCCGTCTACTTTTAAGACTAATCTTAAAACTTTCCTTTTTGACAAAGCTTCTAGTCAGAGTGGCTCATGTTACCCTGAGCTACCTCTGTAGTTATGCTGCTATAGGCTTAGGCTGCTGGAGGACATCAGTGTCTATTTCTCTCACTCTGCTGAGTTCTCCTACTGCTCTCCAATCTGCATTGTTTGTTGTTATTTAAGCTTTTAACTTTTTGTTCTCTGTCATTTTTTTCTTCATAGAAGGTACACCTGGTCTGGCGTTCTGTTAGCTGTGACATCATCAGGGGAGGCAGATCATCCTCTATTACCATCTAACATAGAAAGTACCCCTGGGTCAATGTGAGCTTCTGAGCTTTCTGTGTCTCTGCTCTGTCTTCTCTAAGCCCCAGTGGGTGGAGGCAGATGAGCGTTCACACTGAGCCTGGTTCTGGTTCTGCTGGAGGTTCTCCTCCCTGTTAAAGGGGAGTTTTCCTCTCCACTGTCGCTTCATGCATGCTCAGTATGAGGGATTGCTGCAAAGCCATCAACAATGCAGACGACTGTCCACTGTGGCTCTACGCTCTTTCAGGAGGAGTGAATGCTGCTTGGAGAGACTTGATGCAACCTGCTGGGTTTCCTTAGAGAGGAAACTTTCTGACCAACCTGGAGGATCTGATGGAAGCTGACTTTGGAAAGAGCCTTGAGATGATTTGTTGTGAATTGGCGCTATATAAATAAAATTGAATTGAATTGAATCTTTGACCTTTTGCAGGTTAAAGAGACGCCTGCTCTCTTAATGAATTTATCTGTACGTTTTGTGCAGAAAGCTATAAGCGAAATGGAAAATACCTCCTTATACAGCCTCATGCATGCACACATGACACAGATGTGCTTTCCAGGAACTAACAGGACACTTTCTCACGGCTTGCAGGCTTTAAAGTAAGTTGTAGGTTACTTTTCAGAAGGTACAGACTCTCTTCCCACAGCTACTTTCAGGTTATTGTCAGTTAACTTCAGCTTCTTTAGGCCGTCACCCTAAAACCTGCAGGTCACTTTTCCCAAATCGTCCGTGTTGATTTCCAGAACTTCAGCTTACAGGACTTCTAACTCCATGCACACGATTCTGAAACACTCCTTCGTTGTCTCTCTGCACATTTACATCAAACAAATATTTTTTTTTTTTGTGTGAACAAAACTTTAATAATCTGCATCAATTAGGAGTTGTAAAGAGTTACATTATGCAGAAGAAAAATCTTTAGTTTCTATAATTCTGACTCTTCTGCTCAATAACAGACACATCACTGCAGTTTAAAAGCAATACATAATTTAGTGAATGTGATATCTGTAACATAATAATAGTTAATAATCCAACAGGAGCAACTACAGCTATTTGTCTATGTTTTCACGTTTATAAAAATAGGTTAAATCTGTAAATCCTCCATTTGTTTCATGATGAAAACAGTTTGCTGCTTTTAATTGATCACCTTGTTGGAGATATTTGTTCTTCACGTGTTTTTTTTACTACTTTGGACTTTTTTTCTTGTACTACTTTATATTTTTTTGTTTGTTAATTAATTCTTTGCTGCGTTGTTTTGCCTATGCATAAGTAATCCAAGAAGATCTGTAGGTATTTAAGTGGATTAACCACCAACTGGTTGCAAACTGCAAAAAAGGAAGTGAAAGTAAGCCAAATTTCTTGAAATTAGTGCATTTTTCCTTGATTTGAGCAGCTAAATCAGACTATTTGCAGATAGAATGAGTATTTCTACTCCTAAAATAAGATAATTAGATATCTTGCACTTAAAATAAGATGATAGAGATGAATTATTCTTATTTTAAGTGGAAAAATCTTATTCCATTGGCAAATAGTCTTATTCATTAGCTCAAATCAGGGAAAATACACTAATTTTAAGAAAATTGTACTTACTTCTAGTTCCCTTTTGCAGTGAAATACAATTGAAGGCAATACTTTCTACATTTCCTGAAACTGCAGATCATTTTCATTATCTAAATTTAATTTTCCTGGAATTTATGAGCTAATTTCTGGCCGTTTTCAGGTGACTTTCCCAGAACCTTCCTAAAATCAGCACAAGCAGGTAACTTCACCTGAACTTGCTCCTATGCAGCTGGTTCCAGTCTACTTTGAGGACATTTGCAGGTTTCTTTCCATATCCTACAGGTTGTTCGTCCTGGAGCTTGACAGAAACTTTTCAGCTCCTTCCAGGTTACTTTATTGGGTTTTCCAGCTGGTTACAGGCTTTGCTGGATCTCGGAGGTAACATGTGACTTTTTTTTTAAATTAGAGGTTATTTTATTTCTGTAACTAGTTGCAGGTCACTTTCCTGGGACTTGCTTTTCTAAAACATGAAAGTTTCTTTCCTAGATGACACTGTTCAGCTGGTTTCAGGTTATCTCGCTTTCCACATCCTGGCTAAATTTCGTTTTCCTGCAAGCATATTGGGACTTTCTGGCCAAAATCAGTGTTATTTTGTTATTAAGTATTATTTTTATTTATTTTTTTACAATATATGTTTTAATTTGGTATTTTACACAAGCCAGTAATTAAATGCACAAGAAGGCAAAATGTAAGTCTTCTTCTCTCATTTTGCAGTTGATGATTTCCTGCTGTTATTGAACAGATAAACACGCGTGAGCTGGGAACCCCTGCAGAGCGTGGGGAGGGGGACACGACGTGCAGGAGGTCGTGACAGAGGAGAAGGGAGATAGAAGCGGAAAACACGACTACTGCAGGGGGGAGGGGGATCCTGCAGCCCTGCAGGTCCCAGGGGTGCCGCTTCCCGGGAGCCAGAGATCAGCCAGTCCTCTAATGGGGCTGTCATGACCTGCGTGGAAACGACGCGGCACCACGCCCCCCGGCGCCGGCGGGGGGTTCGTGGGCTGCTAGAAAAGCAGGCGGCGGGACAGGGAGCGCTCAGAGGGACCCAGAGTCCGGACCTGCTGCCGACCCGCCGGACCGCTCCACCGAACCATGCTGCGCGACACCGAGCAACAACTGCGCCAGATCCAAGATCAGCTGCGCGCCTTCCGCAGGTGAGCGAAAAACACGCAGTTTCATTATGACGTCACCGCGCACGCTCCATCCAGGAGAATCAGTCGTTCCTGGGTTTTATCTGGCGTGTGCGCCTTCTAAAAAAAAAAAAAAAAAAAAGCTATTTATTACTTTTTAAATTTTACCAAAAATAAATTTCCCTCTATTTTTTTTTTTGTCATGAGGATTAAAATATTTTCTGTTTCTGTGTGATTCAGTGATCCAGAGTCCTGCATCCCGATGAAGCAGAGAGGAAGTCCGTATGAGAGGATCCAGAGAGATGGGGAGGTCACCAAGCCTCAGACATGTAAGAAAAATAAATCTGCTTGTTTTATTCCTAATTTTATGTAAAATTAAATTGGGAAAAAACAAACAAACCTCAGAAACATCTTATAAAGGGAAAGAAAATGTCAGAATTTATGACATTCTCTGTATTATTATTATTATTATTATTATTATTATTATTATTATTATTATTATGCTCAGACCCGTATTAAGACAATGTGGTGCCCCTGGGCACTATACATCAAAGCCCCCCCTTACCCGTGCTGTCCTCCGGTCAAAAACATCAGACATAATCAAGGGGATTTCTGTAATGTAATTTACTATTTACTAACTTAAACAACTACATGTAGGCATATGAGCTGTGAGCAATATTCAAATATCTCATTTTAAAATGTTGAAATAAAAAAAAATCTTGATTTATTTATCATTTATTATTATTGTGACATCAGTGTTCACAAAACGAATAATGCATGGTCTTTCAACAATTTCAAGTAAAAAATATAACAATTTATGAAAAATATATTTTTAAAGCATGTGTCATGTGGTGCCCCCCCCTCCATGGTTGGTGCCCCTGGGCACTGGCCCACTGGCCCTTATGGATAACCCGGCCCTGATTATTCTCATTCTTCTTCTTATTATTATTAATAATATTAGTTGTAGTAGTATTATTATTAGTATTATTATTATGTTGATAATCACCTGCTGCTTCATGTTGAAACATCTGTATTCTGGTCTGGAGAAAGACTTTTACTTGATGAGGGAAAAGTATTTCTTTAATCTATTGTAACTTCTTCTTCATGTGGCTCTAAAACGGATGTCGGATCCTTTCTGGACTCGTCCCCCTGACCCGTCCTCTCCTGTCCCCCAGGGTCGCGTCCCCGGCCCGTCCACCGGGTCTTCACCAACACCCGGGAACGCTGGCGGCAGCAGAACGTCAACGGGGCGTTCGCCGAGCTGCGGAGCCTCGTCCCCACGCACCCACCCGACAGGAAGCTGAGCAAGAACGAGATCCTGCGCCACGCCCTGCGGTACATCACCTTCCTGGACCGGCTCCTGACCGACCAGGACCACAAGATGGCCCCCGGGGGCCGAGCCGGGAGCCTGGGGGACGACGAACCGCAGGGGCCGCTCTCACCCGCCTGCAGCTGGACTCAGAGCTCAGAGGACGCAGATTCTGACGGTCTGTCGGAGGAGCGGAGCCGGCCGCACCTCTACCTGCCCTCCAGGTGCAGCTAAGCGGCGGTGGGACTGAACCCAGGAGCCGTCCCAGTGGGGGGCCACTTCTACGGCGTTCTGCTGTTTGTGTTTTACATTTAAGACTTTTATTGTGGTTGGAGGGTTAATACCAGAGTTTCTGTGACGTTAATGTCAAAAAAAAAAAAATGATGATGATGATGTTGATGATGATGATGATGATGATGATGATCGTCAGTGTTGTGTTTCAGAGAAACGGTGACTCCGTGTGATATTCACGTCCATCTTTGTGTTTCCGTAGAAAGTTTGTGTTTCCTCATTCAGGATGTAAAGTTCTGCCGCCCAGCAGAAGAACCTGGAGCACGGTTCTGTTTCCTTCGTTTTAAAAGGAGCTTTTAAAGTTTGTTTTATATATAAAACATGTTTTCTTTGTCATGTTATTCACTGATTTCTTTTTATATATGACACAGATTTGATGTTTTTAATCTGTTTGTACACAAATAAAAATCTGATCACTAAGTGATGGTTTCCTGATGATTAAAGAAACACTCCAGTGACCAGAACCAGTAAATTAGATGTTGCTTTTAGTTCTTTTAAAGCCACAACACCCCTAATTTAACACAACATAACTTAACGCAACTTAGTCCAGCGTGTAAATGCGTCTGATCTGGTAGGTTGAAGATAAACCATCTCTTCAACTGATTTATATTCATCAATTATAATATTTTACTTTAAGTTAGCACGAGATCGAAGGAGCTGAAAATAAAATAATTCCTTGTGCCATCAGTACCATTCTGTTGTGGAAATATAACATAAAAAAACAGACAATAAAATGCCAAAAATATTTCTCAGGTCTTGATCATTTTTGGCCAAAGTCACGCAGAGCCCCTCTGGAGGGCCCACAGGGCCAAATGTGACTTCTGCACCGTGGGCCAGAGACCTTTGGTGTAGTAAGACCAAAAACGGGCCTTTCCTGAAAATCCTGCATGGTGACTGAATGAAAGCAAACCTGCGAACAGGAGCGGGCCCCTCCTCAGAAATATAAATGTTCATCAGAAACAGTTGTTTCATAATTTTTCTCTTCATAGAAGGTACACCTGGTCATGATACATCATCTCAAGGCACTTTACAAAGTCAAATTCAATCAGATTATAAAGATTGGTCAGAAAGTTTCCTCTCTAAGGAAACCCAGCAGGTTGCATCAAGTCTCTCACTTAAAATAAGATTAATCCATCTTTAGCATCTCATTTCAAGTGCAGTAATAAAACTCATTCTATCGGCAAATAGTCTGATTTAGCTGCTCAAATCAAGGAAAAACGCACTCATTTCAAGAAATTTGACTTACTTTCACTTCCTTTTTTGCAGTTTGCAACCAGTTGGTGGTTAATCCACTTAAATACCCACAGTTCTTCTTGGATTACTTATGCATAGAAAAAACAACACAGCAAATAATTAATTAGACAAACAAAAAAATATAAAGTGGTACGAGAAAAAAGTTCAAAGTAGTAAAAAAACATGTGGAGAACAAATATCTCCAACAAGGTGATCAATTAAAAGCAGCAAACATCTGTTTTCATCATGAAACAAATGGAGGATTTACAGATTTAACCTATTTTTATAAATGTAAAAACATGGACAAATAGGTATTGTTGCTCCTGTAGGATTATTAACTATTATTATGTTACAGATATCACATTCACTAAATTATGTATTGCTTTTAAACTGCAGTGATGTGTCTGTTATTGAGCAGAAGAGTCAGAATTTTAGAAACTAAAGATTTTTCTTCTACATAATGTAACTCTTTACAACTCCTAATTGATGCAGATTATTAAAGTTTTGTTCACACAAAAAAATACATTATTTGTTTGATGTAAATGTGCAGAGAGACAACGAAGGAGTGTTTCAGGATCGTGTGCATGGAGTTAGAAGTCCTGTAAGCTGAAGTTCTGGAAATCAACACAGACGATTTTGGAAAAGTGACCTACAGGTTTTAGGGTGACGGCCTAAAGAAGCTGAAGTTAACTGACAATAACCTGAAAGTAGCTGTGGGAAGAGAGTCTGTACCTTCTGAAAAGTAACCTACAAGTTACATTAAAGCCTGCAAGCCGTGAGAAAGTGTCCTGTTAGTTCCTGGAAAGCACATCTGTGTCATGTGTGCATGCATGAGGCTGTATAAGGAGGTATTTTCCATTTCGCTTATAGCTTTCTGCACAAAACCTACAGCTAAATTCATTAAGAGAGCAGACGTCTCTTTAACCTGCAAAAGGTCAAAGATTCAATTCAATTCGGTTTTATTTATATAGCTTCAATTCACAACACGTCATCTCAAGGCTCTTTCCAAAGTCAGACTCCATCAGATCCTCCAGGTTGGTGAGAAAGTTTCCTCTCTAAGGAAACCCAGCAGGTTGCATCAAGTCTCTCCAAGCAGCATTCACTCCTCCTGAAAGAGCGTAGAGCCACAGTGGACAGTCGTCTGCATTGTTGATGGCTTTGCAGCAATCCCTCATACTGAGCATGCATGAAGCGACAGTGGAGAGGAAAACTCCCCTTTAACAGGGAGGAGAACCTCCAGCAGAACCAGAACCAGGCTCAGTGTGAACGCTCATCTGCCTCCACCCACTGGGGCTTAGAGAAGACAGAGCAGAGACACAGAAAGCACAGAAGCTCACATTGACCCAGGAGTACTTTCTATGTTAGAGAAGACAGAGCAGAGACACAGAAAGCACAGAAGCTCACATTGACCCAGGAGTACTTTCTATGGTAGAGAAGACAGAGCAGAGACACAGAAAGCACAGAAGCTCACATTGACCCAGGAGTACTTTCTATGTTAGATGGTAATAGTGGATGATCTGCCTCCCCTGATGATGTCACAGCTAACAGATCCTCATCCAAGCACCAGTCTATCCTCACTCAGCTTCGCCTCATCGGGATAAAAAAATAACATAAATGACGAATGCTTTTATTCACTTCTCTCACTTCTTCCTTCCCTTTATCTGCCACGGTCTTGTTTAGGAGGAACTCAGGCAATCAGGAGGGTCAACAGGATCAGGTCTCTCACTTAACGAGGCAATGAATAGCGGGACTGGTGCTAACGACTGATAAACATCTCAGCCAATCAGAGGGCCAGACAGCCAGCGGCGATAAGGGCTCAACGGGCCCCAGAGGAGCCGAGGGGCGTGTTTCAATTACAGCGGGCTGACAGAGTGATGGTGTGACGCTGGCTCGTCTTCAGTTCCCACCTCGCTCTCTGTGCTCACACTTGCTTTTTTCTTTCCCCGCTTTGCTTGGACTGCCGTAGACCGATCAGACGTAATTAGATAAATAAATCAGTTTTCAGTCCTTAAACACCGGATTTAGTCTTTCTTTGCTCTAATTAAGGATCATGTGGTGTTGTAACGAGTTGCTCAGACCTTTAATCGCTCGTCATTTCAATAAATCAAATGTAATGCACGTCCGTAAACAACTAGGAAAACGGAAAATAGTCTAAAAACAACAACAACTCAACTAACTGCAGAGTTTTCAAAGAGATAAAAAGACCGTGAGCCACAGCGGTGGCGCCACTTTAAACAGAATTTAATGGTCCTCAGCTTTAACACAGGGTCACACTGCAAAAACGTAAAAACTAAAAGTAAATAAACTTTTCTTGAAATGAGTGTATTTTTCCCTGATTTGAGCAGGTAAATAAGACTATTTGCCAACGGAATAAGATGTTTGCACTTAAAATAGGAACAATTCATCTCCATCATCTTATTTCAAGTGCAGGTTATATAATTTTCTTATTTTAGGGTTAAAATACTCATTCCATTGGCAAATAGTCTTATTTAGCTGCTCAAATCTAGGGAAAATATTCTAATTTTAGGAAAACTTTACTTACTTTTAGTTTCCATTTTGCAGTGCAGCAACGTTTATGAAACCTAGAGTTTCTTCATCGGTGCTGTGTTTTATGAAGGGCTACCAGAACTGACCTTTGAACTAGAAGAGTCAGAGTTCATCTTAACTTTATGTGAAATAAACACAATTTTTCATGCTTCGTTATAGATATTGTCATTTTTAAATCAATATAAATGCAAACGTGAATAAACCGGAAGAGTAACGGAATAAAATAAAGTTTTAGATGCAGCTCACTGGTGGATTGGGCTGTTTTTAGAACAGGATCGTGGGCCCCACATGTGATCCTCGGGGGCTACTTGGTGCCCACGAGCCCCGTGTTGGTGACCCCTGGTTTAAACTAAGTGCTTTATGTTTTGAAGTGGGCTACCTATATTACTCAGTTTTCCATATTCATGGAACGTTCTCACTCAGCTGGCCTTATTGTGCAAAAGTCTTTTTCCTTCGCAAACGTCAAGAATTCATGCTCTTCTAAAAATTGCATTTTACTCGCTACTTTTTTTATAATAAATACATTATATGCATATAATAAATATTGATAGGGGGAGTGGTTAGAGCATTACACGTGTGTCATGGATGGGCTAAATGCAGACAAGCTTCACAGGAATGTGTGTTGAAATGACAGCAAACATTAAAATTCATCTTATTTTGCAGCTTGACAGGTTTTCTACACGGTTTTTAGGAGCAAGGGGCCATAAAGTGTCTTTTTGAACTGAAGAGGTTGCAGACTCCTGCTCCAGAGAGGAGGAGAATTTGCAAAGCTGCGTCTGAGCAAAGCAAAAACCTTCTGGAAGATGTTCTGATCACGTTTGGCCTTAACGTACGGCAGGTCAGCAGCAACGCCTCGTCCCAACGGTCATGCACGGCGGTGGACGGCTGATGGCTTCAGCTGGTTTTAAACATTTCTGTAGACCAATGCTTTGCAGGGTCCAGCGTGAGTCAACCAATCAGTCGGCTGCAGCTCCAAGCCCAGCAGTCTCTGCTGTGCAGAAACTGCTGACTGCAAACCTCAGCGAACTGAAAAAATAACTTTTTCTCCAGCAGGTAGGCACCTAAGTTTCCACTTTTTACAGCCTTGCTCCTGGATTGCTCGTCTGAACATAAAGAGGAGGCTGTGTCTGATGGGATGGAGCTGGGAATGGAGGGCGAGCCAGCATCACACACTGGGCCCCGGGCTCCAGCCACGCCCCTCAGCTCCTCTGGGCCCAGTCGTTCTCGTTATCGTCTCCTCTCCCTGCCTCGGCTCAGATGTTTATCAGCCATTAGCGCCACGCCCACTCATCATTGGCTAGTTACGGTGGCGGTGTGGGAAAAGGCTGCGCTGCCTCTCACACAGCAGCATCCAGCCATGGTGATGAATGAGGAGAGTTCATGTTGAGACCATCACCTTTCCTCAGGTCTCCCAGGTTTATGGATCTGCAGACTAAATATACATTACATATACATATAATATACATATTTATAGGAGTGGAGCTCAGCAACAAGCCCACAAATTTCAATGACAGAAGCATTGATGTAGGATTATACTCCAACAAAGTGTGCAAAACACGAGCATCACTGCATATTCATGCATATTGTTGTGCACTTTTTAATTTGGTGCAGTTAAAAAATATTTGTATTGAATCTAAGTCTAATAACTGAAAATTAGAAAAGCAATTTTACATAATACAATAAAAATATTTTTGAAAACCTTGACATTTTCTGAAGGGGAAACTCACCTTTACAACCATTAAGTAATATGTTAACATTCACTATAATCTACTACATCATTTATTTTAGGTGCATCACACACTTGGCCTTGTCTGCAAATTTTTATTTATGAATTCTTTAATTTGTGGTACAATTTTTTTAAGCCAATTTAAAGTGAAAAGAAAAAGTTAACTGAATTCAGCAGAAATGATTTAAAATTATCTGAAGGGGCAACTAATATATATATAATATATATATATAACAATTTTATATAACATATATATATAACAATTTTATATAACATATATATATATATATATACATACATACATATATATATATATATATATATATATATATATATATATATATATATATATATACATACATATACACACATATACATATATATATATATATATATATATATATATATATATATATATATATATATATATATATATATAAATTGTTTATATTATTATTAGAAATATTGTATAATTTTCACAAATATATTTTTGATTTTTGGTATAATTTAAGTGTAAACATTTGGTCATGCTTGTGTCATTGTAATATTTGTTATTACTTAATTCTTTAATTTGTTGTAGTTAAAAGTATTTTAATACATTTTACCAATTTAATATAGAAAAACATTTAAAAATAGAGTACATTACATGAAAACATAATTAAAAATGATTTAGTATCAATTCCTAGAATATTAGATGCATTGTATCTATCAATTTGTACATACTTAAACTTTTACATTTTACAATAATTTATAATGTATAATTTAATTTCACAATTTAATGCCACATAAATATTGTAAGACCTTGTAAGAATTAGTTTATTTCATTTTTGTTAAAATCTAGCTGCTGTTTTCAGTTATGAGTAAACTGACGTAAAATATGGGCGACTAGCGCCATCTGCTGGACGCCTCCTGCCATTACATCGTTGAGTAAAGATTTCAACAGAATATTTTTACCAAAGAATTTAAGATACTTTTAACAAAAAAATAAAAACAAACCATTGTTAGTCATAAGGACTAAAATTTCCAAAAATATATGTTGAGAATGCTTTTGCATACAGTTTTTTTCTCTCCAAAATAATACATTAGTAGGAGGTTCAATAGGTATCTTTTATTGCTCTTTAAAATATGTTTTTAAAGCCAATATTGCATTCTCATCTTAATTAACTTTAAATTTAAAAATATGTTGTCCATTATTTTTCTCATTTATTACACAGATTATGTTCACTCTTGCCATGCACCCTGTAATGTTTTGCTTTATGCTTTAACATATTTGTTTATTAGTAATAAATATAAAATTAGCACATATTTAGGTGGAATAAGACAACATAATCTGATTACGTGCCCACTGGTAACAACAGTAAGAGTAAAAACATATCAGCTCAAAGAAGAGGTGCTGATTTTTAAAATTTTATTCAAAATTAGATTGCAATCACGTTGCTGTTCGAGGCAACATCACAAAGCCTGAAAAAGTCATTAGAAATCAACATTTGTACAAAGTTTTATTCTCATCCTCATGTCAGAAAATCAGCATAAATACCAAAGAGGTTTTCCAACACTGTGTTATGAGAGCAGGATGCCAGCAGGACAGATCCTGACCAATCACTGCTGCCCCCTGCTGGTGGGCTGTCTGCCCAGCACTCAGCTTCTCAGAAGTTCAAAGCACAAAACCAAACCAAAAATATCCAGGAGGGAAAAACAAAACAAAAAAAACAAAACAAAAAAAAACACAGGAAACTCTTACAGACTGAAATAATCTTAATGGAAATTATGGGAAGAGGAGAAACCTTTGGCCTCAGGGGGATCCATCAAAGCGTCCCATCTGCTTCCTGAAAGCAGCGTTTCTACCATCCGACACCACATTTAGAAAACATCGATTATCCTGCACCGCTTCTCCGAGCAGCTGGAAGTTTTTGGCTTTTTGTCGTCAGCGACTGTTTGGTCCGCCTCGTCCTCTTGCAGTTCGTCCCGGATCAATACGAGCTGACCATGGGGCAGCGGGTCAGATCCGTCGGACCCGGCGCAGCGGGACTCATCTGGACAACAGATAAGACCGATCAGCTGCAGGACAAAGTTCAGCCTCCATGGACGACATTCCTCCATGTTGACACGGCCTGTCAGCTCAGAGGCTCGTTTTGACCAGAGTTTATATATATATATATATATATATATATATATATATATATATACACACACACACGTTTAACCATCCTTTTTAAAAAAAATTATTTAAAGTCTAAGTTTTTTAATTTAGTTTTTTTGTGTGTCTATCAAGTAACGTTATTCAACATATTAGAATTTATTTTGGTTTCTTTCAAAGTTGCAGAACAACACATTTTTTACACTAAACTTAAAAAGTTTAATATAGAGAATATAAGAGAGGAGAGAGAATAGTAGAGAGAGAGAATGAGAAAAGATTATAGATATCTAGATATATATTAACGTAAAAAGTTGTAATATATATATATATATATATATATATATATATATATATATATATATATATATTTATTATTATATATCTATATATATATTATATATTTATATACATATAGTTAAAAATATACTTTTCAGTTAGTTTTTTCCCCTTCTTAAATTCCTAAAATAAGTAAACTGATCCCTCTCTAGCAGATGTTGTGTAAGAGTCACCCTAATCCTTCTAATTAAAATAAATTAGACCTAAACGGATCAAAAAAATAGCATCAATGTTTCTAATCCTACGGATCAAGAAAATGTACGAAAAATGAAAAGAAGTACGAAAATAAAGTTTCAGCCTCGAAGCGACCGCTGAACTCTCAGTTGTAGAACAAACGCGCTGCAGCTAACTTTAATCAGAAACGTTGTGCCGCGCGGTGACCTCTGACCTGCGCAGGCTGCGGGCTTCGTACAGCGTGTCGTCGTCTTCGCTCTCCACCGCGTCCATCTCCACCGAGTCGTCGTAGTTGGACAGCAGGCCGTACTTCTTCCTCTGGGCGGGCTTCTTCAGCCTGAAGGGAAGGAAAACCAGTTAAAGGATAAAAAAAAAAAAAAAACATGTTGCTGCTGAGCAGACGGATAAAAGAAGGAAATAAAAACAGGCGTTCTATGATCACAGAACTGTTTATATAACTCAGGCGTCTAAATCTGCTGGGTGGATGTTCTGCAGCAGGAGTCTGGGTGGTTCTAAGCCTTCTAGATCTGGAGAATCACCTTTAATCCACATTCCTGGAGACTTTTATTTACCTGTATTTTAATTAGGGCTTGACAATAATTCAATAATAATATATATCAATCGATAGAGGTATATTGATGATAGAAAAAAAGTCAATAAAAAGTTAAAAAGAATAACAGTTTTTCTTCCTCTAGGTTGATATTACATCATTACATCCTCCCAGCCAATCACAACGCAGACACAGGAACTAAGCTCCGCCCCCTTCAAAGAGTCCAGAGAGCATGTGTTCTTTTTAAATGTTCTAAACTTACAGTTTTGGTAAAAAGTTGGTTGAATAAAGGGTTGAGTTTGAATTCAAGTGTTTGTGAGTTCTTTATCTAAAAATGGGTCGCTAAGCAACAGCATAAAATGCTCAGGGCTGCACTTAAATTATACGCTTTTAATTAATTTGTTGATAATTATCGATGTCGATCAATATTACCCAGGACCAAAATCTGAAAATAAAAAAAAAATAAAAAAATAGACCAACTTTGCTATGATATTTCCTGCCTTCCCGTTCTCTGCTGAAAGTCGCGCTCTCTCTCGCAGCCTAAACGTAAAAGTTGCATCCCTAAATAAACAACATGGTATACGACGTTCTCCTATATTTGAAGTGCATTAAGGCATCAGTGAGAACCAGGGACAAATTTGACCAGTGGGGCGGAGTCACTGTCCCTGACGTCCTGACCCGATTGGACGGATTTTTCTGGGATCAGGGGACAGATCTGGTCTCCGGTGGATTTTCTTCCGGTTATCTGACAGGAAAAGGAGCGGAAGTTTCACCTGGAGGTGGCAGAACGTTCTGGACTTCATATAAAAACGACGTAAAGTTCTGTAGGTTTCACGTAAAGCAGCTTAATTGCAGCTCAGAGCTTCTGGGTTCTGGACAGAGAACGCAGACGGAGCGAGAGGAGCTCAGCTGAAGGAGGAAGAGAAGAAAACACACGAGGCAAACGAGGGAGAACCGAGGGCAGCAGGAAGCAGCCGCTGACGCAGAGAGCAGGACGTGAGCTGTGAGTAATCAGCAGAACGACCCACAGATCGACTCATCCAGGCTCCGAGATCCAATAAACACATTCCCTCCAATCTCTGCGCCTCCGTCAGCTCGGCTTGCATCACTCCACACCGGATGATACTCCTAGAAACACCCAACGACAGATTTAAACCAGCAACTGTTGTCCTTGTATAGCACTTCTCAACATTTTCTTTCAGTTCTGAGCTTTTTTTTTTTTTTTACAGTTGGGACACAGTAAAAATCTATTTTTTTTCTGGCCCGGCTTAAATCGAACCTCCAGTTTACAGAAACCCAGCATCAGATCCCACCGTCAAACGTAGATTAGGCCGACAGGAAAAATAAAAACGCAGTGATTCAGCAGCTAGGACTTCTTTTAGCGCCAGTGACTCTGTAGCTGCTTTCATAGTCGCTCGCATTATAGTGGAAGAACTTTTTATTCCTTTTAAACGTCTCAGTTCGAGCAAACATGAGCCCCACGTCTGACTCTGAGGTCAGGGTCAACTCAGAGACTTTGTCTGCTAAACCATCCCACAGCATCATCCTTCCACCACCGTGCTGGACCGCTGGTGTTTGACCCGACCCGTTAGGTCTCCTCTGGCCCACCGACACTTCTCCAGAACCTCCTTAGCTCCTTTAGACCAGGCGTGTCAAACTCATTTCCATATTGGGCCATCTTCTCGTCATGAAGTCATTAAAAAGGGCCGGTTGCACGTGTATAAATTATACTTTTGGTTTCATAATTTAACTCCAGTTGACATAAAAATGTAAAAGAAATGCACAGTAGCATAAAAGTAGCACCGTAGTCCCAATTTAAACAGTTTATCTTCACTTTAAACTCATCATTCTGCATCACTTTTGTGGACATTTCTGGGTTGTTTTAATGTGTTGTGGGAAAATCTGACATCTAGTGGCAGGATGTTGTTACTACAGTTTAAAAAAACAACAACATTCACTACAGGAGGCATAGTTTTAGCCACTTTATACCATTTAAAAGGATACATGCCTCTACTTTATAACATGATACGCCTTTTTTCGGCTCTGGAGGGCCGGACAAATTGCCTTGACGGGCCGGGTGCGGCCCGCGGGCCTTGAGTTGTGCAACATGTGCTTTAGGCGCAGCTTAACAGCTTCTCCTGGGTTGTTTTCTCTGGTCTCTGAGCCCAACGCTGTCTGGGGTAAATGTGCTGAAAGGCTGCCAGGATGGTTGGCGGCTGTCCTGAAGGTTTCCCACGTATAAATGACTCCAGATATCCAGGAGAACGACGGACAGCAACAGTCTGCGCCATTTCCATCCGGGCACTGATGTAAACACACCTGGGAGCTCCAGATTACTGAAACTGGTTATTTTGATTCTCACACCGATAATGTGTTTGATATTTTTTCTCCCCTTTTAGGACATTTGATGTGGGTTTTAAATATGTTTTAGAACCAACAAAACCCTTAAACTAACTTTTATGCATCAGATTAATACTAATCTGGCCGGTTATAAGCAGCTTTTTGAACAAAAGCAGGAAGTTTAGTCACAAAAAGCCGAACTTGCTCTGAAGCCCGCCCGTCCCGTGAACTCGTGTCCGTGGATCTCACCGCACAGCCCGGATCAGGAAGTACAGCACCCCGATGATGGTGATGCCGATGAGGACGTACAGGGCCCTCTGGATCATGGAGCTGTCCACGCCGAGCCCGTTGGTGCCGACGCCGCGGTGCGTGCTGTTCCCCCGGCTGGAGTTGGTGGTGGCGCCGCTGAGCGGGGTGTTCGCCCGGCTGGGGCTCGTCACGCCGGTCTTGGGCGCCGCTCCGCTCCCGGTGCCGTTGGTGGCGGGGGGCAGGTCATCGGCGGCGGTCAGGATCAGCCAACATGCGTAGACGACGGAGACCGACAGAACCCTCCAAACGGCCATCTTCACATCCGAGAGGAGTTCAACGCTGGACGGAGAGGAGGGGGAGGGGGGGCAGCGGATCGGAGCTTTGGAACCGGGACCGGAACCGAAGTTTCACTCATACACGTCGCTCTAGTCGAGCTCCGTCGCAGCTTCTGTTGACAGTTGGAAGTAAAATCCCAACCAGGAAGTTCACGCACCCCGTACGCGTGACGTCAGCGACAACGTGGAGGATGCTGCGTTCACGGTGGCTCGGAAGTTTCGGATCGAATTTGGTCAACAAATGACAGAAATTGCAATAAGAGCAACGAATGAATGAATGAACGAATGAATGAACAAATGAATGAATTAATTAACAAACAAATGAATGAATAAATTAATTAATAAACAAACTAATGAATGAACGAACAAACAAATGAACGAATGAATGAATAAACAAACAAATGAATGAATGAACAAACAAACAAATGAATGAATGAACAAATGAATGAATGAACGAATGAATTAATGAATGAATTAATAAACAAACAAATTAACGAATGAATGAATTAATAAACAAACGAATGAATGAACGAACAAACAAATGAACGAATGAATGAATAAACAAACAAATGAATGAACAAACGAATGAATGAACAAACGAATGAATGAACGAACAAATGAATAAAGGAACAAATGAACAAACAAATGAACGAACAAACGAATGAATGAACGAACAAATGAACGAATGAATGAATAAACGAACAAATGAACGAACGAACGAACGAATGAATGAATGAACGAACAAATGAACACACAAATGAATGAACGAATGAACAAACAAATGAATGAATGGACGAATGAATATATGAACGAACGAATGAATGAACGAACAAATGAACGAATGAATAAATAAACGAACAAATGAACGAGTGAATGAATGAACGCACAAATGAATGAACGAATGAACAAACAAATGAATGAATGAATGAATGAACGAATTAATGAAGGAACAAATGAATGAATGAATGCATGACCATGGACAAAAAAATACGCAAGATAAGGGCATTTGAATAATGTAGTGGCACAAAAGGCAAATTAAATAAATAGGTAAATAAATAAATCTGTTTGTAACAGGTTCAGTACCAATTTAGAATAGCAAATCAGCCTCAAAAATATGCAAATTCAGGGTTTGTTTTTACAAAATGTACATTTATGAACACAAATATTACTGTCAATCAAATAAAAGATTCAATATGAAAAGAAGCGCCAGCCGATCATCACCGAAACAAACGCAGAAAGACCAGTAAAAATGTGTGCTGTGCTGGAGAGTGTGGAGGGTCAAACGTGAATCGTCTCCATATGTTCTGAAACTGAAACCAACCTAGGTTGAATTTGCTGGTAACATCCATTTTGTCTTAGTCTTTGCTGTTTTAAAAGGATCAAAATTGAAGATAACAATTTCATTTGATTTCTAAGTTTTCTTCGAACTCGACAATATTAGATGCGGTTTTGTTCAGCAATTTGGATTTTTCGAAACCATTTATTTAACCACTGATTAAATGAGCTTAGGCTTGTTTCAAAGGAAAAACTCATCAGGCCTGTCTAAAGCCATTTTTTTGATGTGACACTGAAGGATTTCACAGCTTTAACCTGCAGTCCATTGTGCGGTAAAAGCGTTCAGGGGTCCAGGGAAATCCTGGTGTGTAAAGGCCACAACCAGAAACTACAGCTGGAAACTACATTTCTATAGTAGAAATGTAAAAAAAAAAAACAAAAAAGTCATACTTTTTTGTAAATATGTACAAAAAAGATGGGGCCCACTTAAACTCTTAGGGTGGCACTGAAACTAAAAGCCATAATTTCAGAATTTTATTCTACTGTTGTAGTAAAGCTGCCTGTAGAAAACTATCTTAAAGACTTAATTAAACGCCTACTAACATCTTTTGGTTTATTGTTTGGTTTTTACTGTTACTAATGATCTATTCAATTCAGTTCAATTCAATTCAATTTTATTTATATAGCGGCAATTCATGACACATGTCATCTCAAGGCTCTTTCCAAAGTCAAATTCAATCTATGATCTAATGTGCATCGACCAATAACAGTACAGTGACAACAATTCATTGTTATTGTGTTATTATATTAGGAATAAGGTGTACATTTATTTATTTATTGAAAAACAAAACAATTACTATGGGAAAGTAGATACTGGCAGATACAAATAAAAGCGCGATAGAAGGTCAAGAAGAGCGGCTGCCTTGCTGTCTGTGCATGATGGGATGAAATGCTAAACCGATGCTACTACAGTTTACACTGGTGAGTGGGGGGACGCCCCTGGTCACCCCTTGGTGGCGCCATTGTTCCGATCTGGGTCCTCTAACCAGAACCTGTCTCTGTAGCAGCTGGTTTTAGCTAACATTGCTCTGTAGCGCCGCCCTGGAGGTAAAGGTCGGTTTGTGTGCAGGATGTGTGGGTTCTGCAGAAATGTTAGCTGCCCTTTTCCTGATCCCAGACCTGTACAAGTCTGGTCGGTCCCAATGATCCGCTCTGCACACCTGACTGTTTGTTGCCGTTTTTGGACCCGTTCTGTTTCACGGATGAGCCGAACAACACAGTGACCGACGAACTCAGGACAGACCGAATAACGGCCATGGAGAAGATGACCAGCAGCTCCCGTAGAAGAGTGAATGTCTTAAATTTATAAGGAGGCACCGTCTTCTCTGGGCCTTCGTATGAATGGTGTGTGTGTGTGAGGATCCTCTGAGGCCCGGAGGAAGGCTGGTTCCTAGGAACTGGAAGGGATATAGAGCAGACACGGTGCTGCTGAGGATGGCGAGGGGAGGTCCACCTTCATCTCCACAGTCTTGACCAATGACAGCGCTGTCATCAGGAGTTTCACACCCCCTTGTTGTCCCAGCGCTGATGGTTCCTGTGCGGGAGAAGACATCTGGCTAACGACGAGCAGCAGCGTTATCTGTTCTCTCCCGGTTCTCATGGTGACGCCAGTGTGTGCGATCCAAGGGTGGACCAGAATAAGCTTCAAAGTCCACCTGATGTAAGTGTCTGCTTTAATCCTGCCGCTGTTCAGCAGCTGTTTACCTGACAGCTACTGAGCGCGCTCACATCTGGAGGGCTGACATCACTGATGATAACCTCACCTGCTGTCCAGACCACCGGCGCTCACCCGGGAATTTTTATACGCTCAGCTCCAGATTCACTGTTGTTGACAAAGAGGACTTTTATCTGTAAGGTTGTTTATTTGAGATCTAATGTTTTTATTTTAACAGTCCAGATCCATCAAGCTCCACTTCCTGACAAATGAGATGTCAGCGTGCTTCACGAGACAAAGACATGTGATTTCTATCTGATTATACAGAATCCAGTTTATTCCACAGTCTTTTCAGATCAGTCTCAGTCATTATAATATGACCCGGTTGTTTAGTCAGAATCAGATCCAACCAAACAGTCCAGTTCAGTCAGCATTATAACACTAAATACTAAGATCCATACTATCACATCATTTCAGGTGACAAAGAGGCATGTATTTGAGTTCAGCCTGGCATTTGTGTCCTGAGCAAGCATGTGGCGACCGTGGAGAGGAACCACTCCCTTTTAACAGCAACCATTGTCCAGCAGAACCAGGCTCAGTACTGGCGATCATCTGGCTCAACTGGCTGGAGGTTGAGAGAACACTTGAAATGCAGACCTACTGGGTCAAGACTACTGTCTGTAATGCAGAAAAAAAGAAAATACATAAAAGTAATGACATCAAATGCTCTGTAAATGTGTCCACCCAGAAACAGGATATAACTAAACACAGCAGCTGTGGGTCAGATGTACTTTCTTTTATGAAAACATAAAAGGTAAGGGCATAAATAGCTCCGTTAATGGCTCAGTGAAAGAAAGAAACACGGAGACACCGGGCCAGGCGCTCCTCCTACTAAAAGAACAATGTTGAAATAACCTAGAGGTAATTGCTAGTTAATCAAATATTTTGTTTTGTAATTTTATATAATTTGAGGTTTATTTTTTTATATTTAGGTATTTTAAATAACTGTCCTTTAAGACAGTAGAGCCAAGCGACTCTGTGAAGTGTAACTCACCTCAACGTAAAGGCATAACTCTTTAAACAATTTTTTAAAAAGTGGTTTGTATTGGCCGCTCAATTTTTAGTGTTTCAGGACCATTTTTCAGGGCCAGCACAGATTCCCCCGGCTCTGTTGGAGTAAGTAAGTAAACTTTATTTATATAGCTCCTTTCATAGATAAAAATCACAAAGTGCTTAACAGAGTGTAATAAATACCAAATAGAAATATCACAAGAACAGCTTAAAAGGATAACATCCAAAAATATGTACATTTAAGTAAACATTTGTCTAAATAAAAGTGTCTTCTGCTGCTGTATTTCTTTTCTTTTTTTTCTTTTTTGTATCCTATCTGGCAATGTGGCAATAAAAAATTGTTGTCTTAATGCCAAAAAGAGCCCAACAGATTTTACCTTCACAAGTGGAGCCTTACTGCTTTCGCTGCAGTGCTCCACTTGATTTATATATACAAGTAGCTTTATTATAATTTATGCAGGGAATATTTCATGCTATATGGACTCTGAAAGAGAAGAGAAAAAAAGGAGACAAGGTGAAAAAAAGAGGAGAGGAAAGGGAGAGAATGATACATCTTCAGTCTGCTTCTAAACCTGCAAAGAGAGATGTAAAAAGAACATCAGAACTAGCCAATAAAGTATTAAAGATACAAACAGCCAACACCTTGATACCATCACTGAAGAATATACAGTATTAATTAATATGACATGTATAAAGTGACAGCTGAAGATAATAACAGGAGTTTTCTGTATAGAAGTGAGTAAGTATCTGGATCCACCTGTAGGTGTTTGTGAGAGTGAACTTGTGTCTGTGAGGTTTATCTATGAGAAAAATGCTCAATAGTGGTTGTGACGAGCCAAAAACCCCCAGAGCACCGAGGCAGACGCCCGGGGAACCAGAACCCCAGATACCCAAAGGGACCCCCAGAGTAAAGGAGCCCAAGAGGGACCAATCCAGGAAATCTGCCCCCTCCACACAAGGAAACCCCCCAACAGCCACAATGCCGAAGCCCCCGGGAGCTGCGGGGATGAACCCGTGGACTCCGCCGGCAGCCATGGGCCCCAGGGACCCGAGGCAGCAGGGGTGCTCCGCCCCCTAGCGGTGGCCCTGACCAAGCCACGGGGGACCAGGCCCCACAAGATGATGAGAGAGCAACAAGAAGACACAAACAAATACACACAGAGGCACTGGAGTACCTTCCACAGGAAATAAACAACAAAAGAAATACAGAATAGGAGCAGTGACTGCAAATGATACGTAAAAGGTAGGAAATGAGCTGCTAGTGGGTAAAGCTGGGAATAAAGTCAGCAGATATGAACAACATAGATCATGCTTTACTATAGAAAAAAGAGAGAAAGTAAAGAACTATCTAGTGCAAAATTAATAATATATTTGTTTTTGTGAGTAGCACTTTTCGCTGGAACTGGCCATGATTGTACTTGATATTTTTTTTAAAAGGTAAAACTCTCCATTGCTGTATTTTGTTTGTAACAAGCTCATCTACACCAGTGCAGTCATTCAGACTGCTCTCTAATGCTGGTAGGATACTAACTACACACAATTACACCACATAACCATCCATCTATAAGCAAAAAAAAAAAAAAAAAAGTTTGAATTTATAAATGGTTAAATCGTTTTTTTTTTATTTGCCATATTTTGGTTTTAAATTACAAAAAAACAAAAGAACAAAAAACAAACACCACATATCTTAATTAACAGGTAAGAGGACATATTTCATAATGTGATTTATGATAAATGTGGAGTTTTTCATAAAGTAATTCAGATGTTTTTTAGGCACAAGTTTGTCCGGTTATATAAATACAATTATATAGATCGTTGACGGTAAATATTTTAAATAATAAACATCAACAAAAATAAATAATAAGCATAATAAATAATAAATTATGCGAAATGAAGCAGCGGAGACTGAGTTTTCAGCTCAGTGATGATGTGATGCAGTGAACACGTGACAACGTGAGGGTTGCTGGTATGATTCCCAGAGGATCAAAGCCTCCAGATGTCACGCTAATGTACATTTATGTATTTGGGTTATTTCCTTATTTAGGCTGTTGACAGAGAGCTTCCCTGCGTGGCAGAGCGGCGGTCCAATGGGAGCGCGGCCAGGCGGGCGTGCAGGGCTCTGATTGGTCGCGGAGGATGCGGACGGCAGCAGCATCCTCTCTCCCAGCAGATCCAGCGGACATCTGGAGCGGTCCTGAGGAGCAAAACCCACAAACCAGAGCCGAACCAGGTTTTGGCTGCGCGTCTGCCGGTGGGAACGCAGCCGTCCTCCGGTGCTGTCATCGCCCTGCGGTGCTGGGTCTGCGCCGGGAAGCCGCTGCGCTCCGGACGGACGGACCAGCCGTCTCTGCCGGCGAGGATAGACAAACATCCCCGGGAGGAGGATGATGGACTGAGCGGTTCCGACATCTGACGGGTTCGGAGGCCCGCAGGGAGCCGCGACACATCTGGGTTTGGCGCGTCCGGATCGCGGTCCTGGTTACCGTGAGGAGAGGCGGATTTGGACCGGCTCGGTTCGGTGTTTCCTCCTTTGATGTGTTGTCGCAGACGGACTAAACGGTCCTGGTTCCGAGTTTGAGGGAGCAGGCGGATCCCCCTCCTCCCTCCCCCCTGCTGGTCTGGATTAAAACCCATCAGGATCATGAACCAACCCCCTCTGACGCGCTAATCTGGGTTTTTACCGAGCTGGATTTAAATCTGAGATCTGCTCTGGATTAGGCTGCTCCTGGTTCCGACCCGCTCCGGGCGGCTCCCGATTCTGCTCTATCGTTGGACTTGGTCCCGTCGGCGCTGGATTCGGGGAGCCCTGCTGGCACCATGCCGACCTCCCGGCCAGGTTCGGAGCCGGTGGAGTTCTGGGTGGACGGGTCGCGGCGGGACGGGACCGTGGAGGACCTCTACACTCTGGGCTCCGAGCTGGGCAGGTCTGGGCCGCGCTTGTTCGGGGCTGGAAGTGGGAAAGGGACGGGTTGTTGGGCCAAAGTTGGCCACATGTGGGTCCATGTGACGCGCCTCAGTCGGGATTAACGCGGCAGCGCCTCTTAATCCAGCCTGTGATGGTACTGGGCTACTCTGCAGGGTCCGGAACCAGAACAACCAGAACAACCAGAACTCCTTCCTGTCTGCAGCACAGATACGCAAAACAGCTTCTTAATGAATTAATGACGTAAACATGCAGGAAGGAGGTTCTGATGGAGCGCTTCTCAGGCGGAACCAGCTGCTTATTAGTGGCGCTGATCTTCATAGTTTCTTATATTTTAGTAAAAATTTGAATTAATAGATAGATAGATAGATAGATAGATAGATAGATAGATAGATAGATAGATAGATAGATAGATAGATAGATAGATAGATAGATAGATAGATAGATAGATAGATAGATAGATAGATAGATAGATAGATAGATAGATAGATAACAACTTTATTTGTATAGCACATTTCAGTAAAAAGACAACGCAAGGATTTACACGAAAATATATGTGTGTTTAAAATATAGGAAAAGAAAACAGAATAAAAGCAAGTTGGAATAAAATGTAGGAACAGAATAGAACATGGAAAAATAGAAACTAAAAGCAAACATTAAAATACGTTGGACTACAAAGTTGAACTAATGATGTTTCAGTAAAACAGTTTAACTAGAACAGTCAAAGATAATCCTAAACAAATGTGTTTTTAATCTTGATTTAAAGGAACTCAGGCTTTCAGCACTTTTACAGTTTTCTGGGAGTTTGTTCCAGATAAGTGGAGCATAGGAACTAAATGTTGCTTCTCCATGTCTGGTTCTGGTTCTGGTTCTGCAGAGCAGGCTGGAGCCAGAAGACCTGAGTGGTCTGGAGGGTTGATGTCCTGATAACAAGTCTGTGATGTATAGTTTATTTAGTTACACAAATAAACTATATATAGTGTATTTGTGTAACTAAGACTAAGAAAGTAGAGAACATGGAACCGGTCATGAAGCCCGTCCACTGGCTCCCTGGATCTCTGACAATATTAATTAATAGTATTAAAGTATTTGTGATTCTGAATAGACTTTAAAATCCGTCTGTTAGTCTATAAATCCCTGAATGGCTTAGCACCTAAATTCATCACAGATCTGTTATATACATACACATTTATACGTTGGTATGTTGGTAATACCCCTGTCATGAACTAAATGTAAAAAACACGCGGTCTTGAATCCAAACATGCCGTGCCATCATCCTGCTGCTACTTCCTGTCATCTTCTTCGTCTGTTTCACCAGTAGTAACATTCGGTTGTTGATCGGTATGTGATTGAAGGACTCAGTTCAGTGTTCCCGCAGAAAAAAAACAATCTTATACCTCCGTCAGGATGATTTAATGTTCAGCCTAAATTGAGCCAACAGGTTGTTGACGAGTCCAAAATGCTCATGGTCGAAGTGCAGCTTGTCAAGGAATATTTACCCACAGATTTGTGGGCCATTATGTGTATAGATCAGAAACCATGGGTTGAACTCTATAAAACACACATCATTTCTGTTGGCCAAATGCCAGAATACTGAGAAGTTTAAGGAGTTTTTCCCCAGTATCTGGAGAAATTGTCAGTCAGACTGTATGACTTGGGTAAACATTTTAAGTTTCCCTCCTCAAGCTTCTCGTAACAGAATCCCTCCAGACAGAACCGGCGTCACTGGGTCTGGCCGCTTCGCTCACACACAACTTTTCACCTCTGCACACAAAGTTTCCAATTCAGGGCTTTGTGACGATCCAGAACATTGACTTTGTTCTGTTTAAGCCACTTTGTCACTAGTTGGGTGTCATACTGACGGTCGCCGTGAATTTAAAGACATTTTTATCCCCAGCTTTTAGCCTCCTGACTGATGTCTACAGACGTTCATTCAGTATTTATGTTCTTTTCTCGTAATGCCATCTATTTTGGGAAGTGCACCGGTCCCTCCTGCAGCTAAACATCTACACAACATAATGCTGCCACTTCCGTACTTCACAGTTTGGACGATGTTCTCATGTTTACCAGCTTCCCCCCATTGTTTCCTCCAAATAATGACCCAAAACTTCAGTTCTTGTTTCATCACACCACAGGACATGTCTCCAGAGAATAAAGGAGTTTGAGTGTGCATTTACCCACTAATTCAATTCAATTTCATTTATATATAGCGCCAATTTAATGAAACATGTCATCTCAAGGCTCTTTCCAAAGTCAGCTTCCATCAAATCCTCCAGGTTGGTGAGAAAGTTTCCTCTCTAAGGAAACCCAGCAGGTTGCATCAAGTCTCTCCAAGCAGCATTCACTCCTCCTGAAAGAGCGTAGAGCCACAGTGGACAGTCGTCTGCATTGTTGATGGCTTTGCAGCAATCCCTCATACTGAGCATGCATGAAGCGACAGTGGAGAGGAAAACTCCCCTTTAACAGGGAGGAGAACCTCCAGCAGAACCAGAACCAGGCTCAGTGTGAACGCTCATCTGCCTCGACCCACTGGGGCTTAGAGAAGACAGAGCAGAGACACAGAAAGCACAGAAGCTCACATTGACCCAGGAGTACTTTCTATGTTAGAGAAGACAGAGCAGAGACACAGAAAGCACAGAAGCTCACATTGACCCAGGAATACTTTCTATGTTAGATGGTAATAGAGGATGATCTACCTCTCCTGATGATGTCACAGCTAACAGAACACCAGACCAGGTGTACCTTCTATGAAGAGGAAAATGACAGAAAACAAAAAGTTAAAACCTGAAATAACAACAATGCAAACTGGAGAGCAGTAGGAGAACTCAGCAGAGTGAGAGAAATAGACCCTGATGTCCTCCAGCAGCCTAAGCCTATAGCAGCATAACTATAGAGATAGCTCAGGGTAACATGAGCCACTCTGACCAGAAGCTTTGTCACAAAGGAAAGTTTTAAGATTAGTCTTAAAAGTAGACGGGGTGTCTGCCTCACGGACCAAAACTGGGAGTTGGTTCCACAGGAGAGGAGCCTGATAGCTAAAGGATCTGCCTCCCATTCTACTTTTAGAGACTCTAGGAACCACCAGCAGACCTGCAGTCTGAGAGCGAAGTGCTCTGTTAGGAACATACTATGTTAGATGGTAATAGTGGATGATCTGCCTCCCCTGGATGATGCCACAGCTAACAGAACGCCAGACCAGGTGTACCTTCTATGAAGGGAGAAATTACAGAAAACAAAAAGATAAGAGATGAAATAACAACAAACAATGCAAATTGGTTTAACTTAAAGACAGAGACATGTCTCTCATTATTCTGGCATTCAATAAATAGAAGTTATTTCGTTAATCCCTAAGAACCCAAAACAGGAAAGGTTTAGTTTTATTAAATGGCAGGAAGTGTGTTTTTACACCTTGTATGTAAATACTTGTATAACAACTGTATTTAAGGCTATAGTTTTTAGTAAAAATTTGCTGTAAATTGTGAACCCAGTTCTTGTTTTTCAAAGATCATTGCAGCTCATGTCACTGTGGGGCAAAACGGCTCAAAGGAAGCATTAGCGCCTGAAATCATTTGTTGGATGGATGTACCTTTCATCCTGTTTACCTGTGTCCAGTCCCCTCTACGCGGCCTGACGGCGGCTGTCTTGTGTTTATTTGCTTGTTGTGTCATCGGTGCAAACACAAAGCAGAGCCGAGAGACGACGCGTCTGTGACAGAGACCTCCCCTCTCCGCTTTGTTGTTGTTTTTTTCCTGCTTCTGTGTGTTTTCACGCCATGATTGGGTGCAGTGGGCCGTGTGCACACATCCTGTCTGTGTTTGTTGTTTGTTTGCGTCTCTGTGAGCATGAAACGGCGAACCAGCGCCGGCAGTGGATGCTGACACGCAGTCCGCCGCCACCAGCTCTGCTTCGCGGTGTCCCGTTACCATGGAGAACAACCAGGGGCCTGGATGCGAGCGTGTGATTGCTTCTCGGATGGATCTGTTTTCTCCATCTGTCCCTGCAGAAAAGCAGACCACCACCCCGCCGCCCTGAAGCGCACACATACATGCAAACACCTCCCCCCCCAACCAACCTCCAAACTACCACTGATAAATCAGAGTTTAAACCTGAGTTGTCATGAAATGGTGGAAAAAAAACAACAAAGGTCGGATTGATTTTCTCCTCATAAGGAAGACGTTATTTAAACCTTCATTTATCCAGGTAGCCTCATCGGGACACCAGTTCTCCTGTTAGGACATATAAAAAAAAAAAAACGGATACCGAACAACAAGGCAAGACGTTCTAAAAAAACAGCGTCACAATGTTTAAAATAATTAATTACTAACAATGTTGCAAGATTCTTTTGTAACGAGTAATAAAATCAGCCAAAGAAATTTGACCCCAGAGTTTCAGTTCCTGTTGAAGAAGGCTCAGGTTGAACAAAATGAGACAAAGTTAGTTTATTTATCCATTTTCTACCATCTCTATCCCTGTTGGGGTAGCGGGGGTTGCTGGTATCTCCAGCGTTCACCGGGCGAGAGGCGGTGTGCACCCTGGACAGGTCGCCGGTCTATCGCAGGGCAACACAGAGACAGACAACCATTCTCACACACTCACATTTAAGGACAATTTAGAGAGACCAATTAACCTAACAGTCATGTTTTTGGACTGTGGAGGAAGCTGGAGTACCTGGAGAGAACCCACGCATGCACAGGGAGAACATGCAAACTCCATGCAGAAAGACCCAGGTTATGGGAAGGACTTGAACCCAGGACTTTCTTGCTGCATGGCAACAGCGCTACCCACTGCTCTAATGTACAGACCCCAGTTTATTTATATTGCGCTAATTCACAACACGTCATCTCAAGGCGCTTTACTGAGTCAGTTCAGTCAAATTTTCCAGGCAGTTTGCTCAACCAGTTTTTCTGTCTAAGGAGACTCAGCAGATTGCAGTGAGTCGTTGACGCCTGCATTGTGGCAGTGACTTTGCAGCAATCCCTCATACTGAGCATGCATGCGGCGACAGTGGACTGAAAAGCGGGGAAAGGCAACAAATGGATTAAATCTGGAGTTTGTTTTGCAGTAGCTGATCATGGTCTCCTTAATTTTGCATGAAAAAAGTTGCCATTTTGTTAAATTCAATTAAGTTCAATTCAGTTTTATTTAAATAGCTCCAATTCACAACATGTCATCTCAAGGCTCTTTCCAAAGTCAGACTCCATCAGATCCTCCAGGTTGGTGAGAAAGTTTCCTCTCTAAGGAAACCCAGCAGGTTGCATCAAGTCTCTCCAAGCAGCATTCACTCCTCCTGAAAGAGCGTAGAGCCACAGTGGACAGTCGTCTGCATTGTTGATGGCTTTGCAGCAATCCCTCATACTGAGCATGCATGAAGCGACAGTGGAGAGGAAAACTCCCCTTTAACAGGGAGGAGAACCTCCAGCAGAGCCAGAACCAGGCTCAGTGTGAACGCTCATCTGCCTCCACCCACTGGGGCTTAGAGAAGACAGAGCAGAGACACAGAAAGCTCAGAAGCTCACATTGACCCAGGAGTACTTTCTATGTTAGAGAAGACAGAGCAGAGACACAGAAAGCACAGCAACTCTGGGTGCTTTCCTGAAGGAGTACTTCTATGTGACAGAAAACTTAAAATTATGTTTTTCCTAACTCTGCACAAGGTACCAAGACCGATAAAGAGGTCCTGATACCTGGTGCAGAGTTAGGATTCAATGAAAAACTGCTCAGAGACATTGAGTACTGACGGTTGTTTCTGTGTTTTCAGAGGAGCGACGTCCATTGTGTACCGCTGTGAGGAGAAACAGACCCAGAAGCCCTTCGCAGTCAAAGTCCTCAAGAAAACGGTGAGTTGTCAAAGGCAACAGCGCCCTGCAAAGATGGCCCAGAGCATTAGGACCATGTCCAGGTGATGGAAATAATGCTGGGCATGCCAGGAGTTGGAGCTTGGAAGCTCTTGTAGTCGTGATGAGGTTATTCTTCTGGCTGATGATTAGTGGCGTCTTGTTTCTGTTGTGTAAAAACCTGTGCAGATTAAAAAGGGTGAAGACCTTACCTCCAGCAGAGATCTATTGCTTTAGTCTGGTCTCACACTTACATTTTCTGTCTTTTTTAATGGCTTCTTTCTTAAAGTCCAGAGATTTTCTGCTTGAAAGATTTCTCTACGTACACAACAGGCCACTCCTTCAAGAAATGATCTGCTGTCAGTTGTTTCTAAATCCAGAAAAACAGCATGTTCCAGTCAGCCTGTTGGAGAAATCCAGCATTTCACCTGATTTTTTTTTTAGGTTGCATCATCAACAATGTGACATGTGCTAGAATAACGTAAAAAACTGTGTAAAACCCAGAGTCAAACACAAAGAACTGCTCCTGCAATAGCTCCGACCAGTGAACAGCGTTTCTCTGTGCTGGGAGAGATTTAGGGTAAAATCCACCAGAATGTACTCAAACCCGTTTAAACGGGTCTCATTCTCAAAGACCATGGCTGTTTGCGACGCAGAGATTGTGTGAAATATCCACCGCGGTCTGAAAATGCTGCCTAAGCACACGGCCAGGAGCCGACTGCTGAAAGTAAAGATAATTTCTCCTGGAGAAGATAACAGGACTGAACCACAGGGATGAAAACACACAAGTTTTTCTGTCATATTCTAACAACACATCACACAAGTAATGCAGCTTATGTGTGCAAACACTAGTTTTAGTAATTTAACTTCTGGTATATTTAGACAAAGCTTCTTTGGGTGAATCAGCTGAAGAGATTCATTTTAGCAACATTTTCGTCACCTATTGCCTCAGAAACACACTCTGTCCAGTCAAAATGTGTTTTTAATACCTTTTGTCAGACTATTGCCAGTCAGCCATTTGTTTTAGGGGCATTGGGAGGCATGTCTACCTCACATAAGTGCCACTGCAACAGATCGAATGCAGCTGTGAGTCAAATGTCGCAGTAATGAGTCAATAATGGCGTCACATAACCTCACGCTATGCCACGCATGTGCTTTTCTCACCTCAGCATGTGGACTGGTTGAAACTGAAAGCTAAACTACGACATCTCCTACTGTCTGATGAATACATCCTGAGCTGAGGGCAGTAGTCGTTGAAATGTAATTCCCAAATGGTCATTTCATCCTTATAAATATATGACATGGTTGCATTATGGAAAAGTAACATACCTGGTCCTGGCTCAGCAGAACTCTGTGTATTCCAGACCTAAAGATCCCAGTATAAACTATTTCTCACAGTGTGAGAACATCAAAAGCAAAACAACACACTTTAGTGTAGGGCTGTTAAATTTATCTCAACTATTTGCCTGATTTTTTTTTTTACTTAGACGCGATAAAATAAATTAACACAACAGTTAATTTGAAAAGTGTCCCTTCTACATTGTCGTATACACTTCCGTTTGCTCAGTCAAGCTAACGATGGAAAAAACACTCCAAAACAGAGAGGCTTTACAGAGACCAGAAAGCAACGAAGCAGAGCCTGTTAGAGAAAGCGGCATGTGTCGCGCTCACATCAGACTTCTGCCACCAGCGTTAGCTTGAGTGTCACAGCTCACTGTACTGATGACAACTGGTGTCGGCACTCTTCATTTGCTATGAGTCTCCAGAGCACAGCACATCCAGGCTAGGATGGTGGAGGAAAAGTGAACAACACTTGAGGCAGATGGTGCTGGAAACACGAGAGCTGCTGCAGGATTCCTTCCATGTAAACATCTGCCTTGCACTGCGAGCGCTTTGCAGTGAGCGATCACAATGTTACTATAGGTGACGCTGATTTAACCACTTGTGGGAAAATTGTTGGTCACATAAAGCACTGCTTGATGTTTTTATTTCACAGCCTTTTAGATTCAATAACATTTTTCAATTCAATTTTATTTATATAGCACCAATTCACAACACGTCATCTCAAGGCTCTTTCCAAAGTCAGACTCCATCAGATCCTCCAGGTTGGTGAGAAAGTTTCCTCTCTAAGGAAACCCAGCAGGTTGCATCAAGTCTCTCCAAGCAGCATTCACTCCTCCTGAAAGAGCGTAGAGCCACAGTGGACAGTCGTCTGCATTGTTGATGGCTTTGCAGCAATCCCTCATACTGAGCATGCATGAAGCGACAGTGGAGAGGAAAACTCCCCTTTAACAGGGAGGAGAACCTCCAGCAGAACCAGAACCAGGCTCAGTGTGAACGCTCATCTGCTTCGACCCACTGGGGCTTAGAGAAGACAGAGCAGAGACACAGAAAGCTCAGAAGCTCACATTGACCCAGGAGTACTTTCTATGTTAGAGAAGACAGAGCAGAGACACAGAAAGCTCAGAAGCTCACATTGACCCAGGAGTACTTTCTATGTTAGAGAAGACAGAGCAGAGACACAGAAAGCACAGAAGCTCACATTGACCCAGGAGTACTTTCTATGTTAGATGGTAAAAGTGGATGATCTGCCTCCCCTGATGATGTCACAGCTAACAGAACGCCAGACCAGGTGTACCTTCTATGAAGAGAAAAATGACAGAGAACAAAAAGTTAAAAGCTGAAATAATAACAAACAATGCAGACTGGTGAGCAGTAGGAGAACTCAGCAGAGTGAGAGAAATAGACCCTGATGACTCAACATAAATTACCAATAATTTAAGCTGACTTGAAACATTATTAGTCACGATTAATTTTTAACAGATGTGTTGTTGATTAGGTCATTTTTTATTAACTTATTAACAGCTCTCCCTTAGGGGTTTGTCATTCATGGGTATTTCTAAACCCTGGTTTAGGGTTTGTAAAAGTCCCAGCATACGCTGTAAATAAGGAAGCAGTGTGACAGCAGTTTAAAGTTCAGGAGAGGACAGCAACCTTACCAGGATCTTTGGCTCTCAATGAATTACATTTTCTGCATCTCTTTTAAACACTTTTGATCTTGCTTCAAACATAGGGGCAAATTATTTGATCTGATGTTGCGTCTGCATGTATGTAACATAAACTGCATGGTGAAAATGGTGAATATGGTGAATATGGTGAATATGGTGCAGACATAAAGCAGATGGCTCATGCAGAAAATGGGGAGAAACATGTCGAGCTGCATTGCTTCAGGAGCTCCCTTCTCTCTCACACTTTACCCTCCTTCCACAAAACAATAGTTCAGGACATCCTTGGTGTGCACGTGGAAAACATCCATTAACTGATTGGGTTAAAGTGTATAACCAGAATCAGATGAAGTTTTCACTTCTTCCTCTTGCTGTTGCCTCAGTTTCTACACACTGATGTTTTTTTTGTTTTGTTGCAGATTGACAAGAAAATCGTACGCACTGAAATTGGCGTCCTGCTGCGTCTTTCCCATCCCAACATCGTAAGTATCCATGCCTACGCTGACCAAAGCTCCATTTTAAATGGTCCATCCTTCCATGAATCCATTTTCAAAACTGCCTTAACCCGTGCAGAGCTGTGGGGTGAGTGGGGGTGGGGGGGGAGGCTGGAGTTTATCTACACCAGTCAAAGGACAAGAAGAGGGGAACTCCCTTATTATCTAACTTCTGAAAAACAAGAAATCTTTCGGTTTGCTCTGTTGTCAGTTATTATTTACTCTGGATCTCGTTTTCTACAAATCCTACAAAGTAAATGAATCTATGAAATGGAGGTGAGCGTTTTTTCTCCTCGGGTTTCCCTCACCTCGCTTTCTGATTGGCTACACGTCACATTCAACAGGCTGTCTGCTCGTTTTTCCTGTTGTAGACCAACCTTTACGGTCTTAAGAACAATTTTTCCTACAGTCCACTGGAATTACGTAAACTCGTTCAGAGGTGCAAATGTTGCCTGGCCTTTTGATAAAAGACAAGTTATAATTTTTGATTAAGATCTACTGTCGGAAATATGTTGTCATTGTTAAAGAAACGCCCTTTTATGTCTATTTTGAGGTTTTTGAGATCACTTTTACCTTCTAATTCCCCCCGATGATGTTGTTTTTTATGATGTGAGATAGAGGGAGCATGTAGATATTGAAGAGGAGGGGACCCAGGATGGACCCTTGGGGAACCCCACATGTGATTTTTGTCATTTCTAATGTAAAGTTACCTACTGAGACAAAAAAGGTCCCTGTACTTTAAGTAGGATTTAAACCAGTCTAGTGTTGTACCAGAGAGTTCGACCCAGATTTCCATGAAGTGATCGACTGAATCGAATACTTCACTAAGGTCCAACAGAACCAGCACGGTGGTTCTTCCACATTCTGCATTTATATGGATGTCATTAAACACCTTGACGGTCTCTGTACTGTGGTGAGGAAACCTGACTGGAAAACGTCAAAGCGGCTGGTCGTAGTTAAGAAGGTGTTACATTTTTGAAACAGCTTTTTCAATAATCTTACTTAGAAAGGGGATGTTTGAGATGGGCCTGTAGTTCTGCACAAAGTAGTTTGTCCAAATTGTTCTTTTTCAACAGTGGTTTGATAATTGCTGTTTTTAGGGACTGGGGGAAAACACCTGACAGAAGGGACGTGTTTATTATCTGAGTCAAATCAGACGTTATGAGAGGCAAAACCTTCACTTTACGTTACGTGCCTGGTGTATTTCCTCCTTTAAGGAGGAGGAAAAGCAATACTCTAAGCTATGTTTCAGGGTCCGTAAAAGACTGCTCATGTCTTACCTTTATGTGTAAACAGTCCCAGTTATTTTCTCTGCTTTCTTGTTCATGAGCCCTGATCGGATGGAGCATAACATCGGTAGATGGGTTTAAGCATCCTCTGCAAAGATTAGGGTGTTGCTTAGGTCCATAGCAGTAAAGGCAGAGCTCTGAATTTACTGGCCCATCTATATTCCAACCATCACCTATGGCCATCAAATATAGAGAAGGACTGAAAATATGAGATCTTGGATCCATGCAGCTGTAGTTAGCGTCCTTCTTAGGCTGGCTGAGGTCAGTAATGGAGATAAAATGAAGAATTATGTCCTCTAGGCCAAATTTGAAGTAGAGTCTCTTCTCCTCCGCATCAAAAGGAGTTAGCTTGCCCCCGGTGCCTCACTCACATGTACATTTGAGAGACATTTAGTTGCAAGGCAAAACAAAAAACCTATTTTATATGTACAGTAGAGATGTAAGAATCCATGAATAGTGCCAGTATGTAGCAGCAGGATGTATTGGAGCAATGCACGGACTTCAGCAGTCTTACGATGTGTGGAATGAAGCTGTTGTAGAGTTTGGTTATTGAATGGCTGGATGGATGGAGAAGAAGAGCCAGTTCTTTGTAAAATACATTCACACCTGGCCAAACCTTCAACCTCTATGCCTTTTTTCCCCCAATGTTTAGAAGACAACTTATCTGTTTATCTGTACCCCTGAATAATGATCATGGAAGCTTCAGAGAACCTGGCCGGGTCGTTTCACAGGTCCTGACAAGACTACAGTTGTCTGGGTGAATCCAAGTTTTAACCCAAGTCTACAGAAGACTGGTTCAAGTCATGTCTTGGGTCATTTGGGTAAAAAACTCAGCAAGTTTTCATGAAATAAAACATTCATAGCGTTGTGTAGTCTTGGTATAGAGGTGTGAACTGAAACTTCTGCATGTCTAACTCAATATAGCCAGACTGTGATCCAGTTTGGGTACACGACTGGGAATATTCCCCATATGACTCTGATATACTGTATGGTACTGGTCTACCCTCTGGAAATAAACATACATGAAAATTAAAAAAACAATGAAAATCATTCATTCAGGTGTAAACATGTTCTGCTTGTAAACCTCTGGCTCATTTGGCATCTGTCATTATTCCTTCTGTTTGCCTGCAGATCGGCTGAAACCTGGTAAAAATGCAGCAGAGAGGAAAATGACTTATAAACATCTGACTTTGTCTCATTGGGTATATGGCAGACGGGATCTGCAGCATAACGAGTGCTGAAATCACAGATATCTCTGAGTGTAAAAATAACACCATATGGTCATGCTAGGAAGGAGTCGATAAGGTTTCTCTGGATCGTCGCTAAGGTGTTGTTTTGTGGTTGCTGCCGAGATGTGAAGTGTGAGGAGTTATTTCTGGTTACTGCAGTAACGGCGCGTTTGTTTCTGTCAGAGCCAACATTAGTGAGTCACATAGATTGATGGCTGTGTTGAAATGAATTCAATGGTAGGATGAGTTTTATCTGAAGGGAGCATCTGAGGACATCTTGGAGTTCATCTCTGACAACAAAAAACCACATACTGGCAATGAAGGATATTAATAATTTAGAAGTGCTCGGAAACAGCAAACTTAAGTGTTTTTCTACAAGCTGATTCCAATCAACACGTTTTCCTTCAGCCTTACTTGTGAAGGTTCTCCCCACGGTGAAAAATTTAACCCAAGAATCTTTAATTTTGGATAAAAGAACTGTTGCAGCTTTGGTGTTACAGTTTTTATTGGTTGCTTTGATGTGTTTGAAGAAACTTGCAACCTCTCAGTTTTCAGCATCACCATCTCAGCAGAGCAAAAGACACTTCTTGCAAATGAGTTAACCCATTTTCATTGGTTTGACTCATTTTCCCCACCCTTTTGCAAAACAGTTAACGCAGATGTCATTCATGCAGTCCAAACTCCATTGCTTTAGCTGTGGTAGCAAAACAGAAACTATATGTTCCAAGCTCTTAGAAACTTCTTGATCAGAATGAAATCACTGAAGCACCTGATTTACACCTCTTTACACAATTTTTCAATTTACATAAAAGGTGCCATGTTGTGTGTTGTTCTTTGCAAGCATGGATGGTCTAAGGCAGATGAGAGTCAGAGTAAGAGGTAGATGAGTCAGGGGAAGAAGATTATGAGGAAGAGGAATCCATGTGTGAGGTGGAGGTGTAGCTGGAAGGGCTGACGTTACAGATGAAATTTGGGCAACTATGATTGATCGTGTGGAAAATCATGGCCTTTCACTTAGAGGGGCTGGACAAAGAGTCCAAACTTTTCTCAATAGAAACAAGGTTGCATCCATGGTAAGAGTTTTTCGACAGGACAGCAGGTATTGCTGCTGTACAGTATATACATCTCTATCTATTCCTATAGAGGAATTCTTCAGTGCATGGAGATGGAAGGTATATGATCACTGTCCCTATGAGCAAATGCCCTTGCTCAATGCAATGACTGCTGCTGCACAAGATGTAGATGCAGAGGCATGTCAAAGGATGGATCAGGCATGCAAGAAGATTTTTCCCTAGGTGTATCACAAGTGAAAATATTGAATGTGACGTAGATGAGGCCATGTGGCCTATTCGTCAGGACAGAATGGACTAGAAGGCACAAACAGCCCTAGTATTTTCTGTTGGAATCTTTCATTTTTTGGAATATTTCATTTGTTTATCTGGAAAAAAAGAATGAAGAATCAATAAAATTTGCATCACAACATATTTGCTTCTGGATCCATTTTTTGCAAAAAGGCAAATTTGATTACAAATGACACTGACATGTAAGCTGCGTACAGTCTTTGGCTACAATGAACCAGCAATGCTGCACTGATTCACATTGAGTGTGGTGTTTTGTATTTTGTTGCCCCTTGTGTAACGAATGATTGGAAGGGCTCAAACATTTGTGTGCAAGTTGTGTTGTTTGAAGGCAAAATGTGCTTTTGGATCATATGTTAAATGTTTTGGCAGAGTTGGAGCCTTTTGCAAACAAAATGTGTAATTTTGACCATTGGTGCCAATGTTTAGACCTCTGCGTTAACTGTTTTGAAAAATGTGGGTTTTGAATTGACTGCTGTGTCAAAGCAACCAATAAAAACTGTAACGTCTCAACATGATTTAAATTCAACACAGTTCAGCTTATTTACATATTCACAACACACATCAATTTAAGGTACTTTACAAACTAAATTCAGTTAAATCCTACAGACAGATTAGTTGAACAGTCATACATGTTTTTATGGATTTATCAGTATATATATATGGATTGAGTAGAATAGAACAGAATAGAATAAAATAGAATATAATAGAATAGAATACCCTTATTGTCCCACATTGGGAAAATTTGGGTGTGACAGTGGCAAAAAAAAAAAAACAGAAGACACCAGATTAATCAATATGAAAATTGCTGAAAGAATAGATGGATGGATGGATGGATGGATGGATGGACTAAAAGGAGAATGGATGGATGGATGGATGGATGGTTTTCTGTATTCTTTTCATGTCCGTATTTTTTCATGCTTGTAAATCTCTAGAATCAGATCCCAGACGTCGGGACTCTGAATATTTGGAAAACCCAAGAAGGTTTTAAGCAGTTTAAAGGAAGCTACATTATAACTGCTGTGACAACAAAAAGCAGAAATGCCTGTCTGCAACACGGCTGAATTACTTTAAATGCAGCATATAATGTATGTAATTATGTAATTATGTAGCAAACATAGTCAAACCTGAAGGATGCTAAATGTGCTTCTGTTTCTGGCGCAGATCCAGCTGAAGGAGATCTTTGAGACGGACACGGACATCGCTCTGGTGCTGGAGCTGGTGACAGGAGGGGAGCTGTTCGACCGGTAAGGGCAGACACTGCAGGATGTCTCTAACGCTCAGTGCTGGGTTCAGCTGAGGATAAAACCATAAAACTACAAAACCACAAAACCACGCAGGTAGAGAGTCACTTTAGGGCGTGTTCTGGTTTTACTTGGTGGTGGTTGCCCTAAGGCTGGACGATATAGAATAAAAGCCTTTCGATAAAATAGAAATCATATTGATCGATATCGATAATTATCAAAACTATTCAAAATGTACATTTTAAGTGCAGCACTGGCCATTTTATGCTGTTGCTTACAGTGATGACCTATATTTAAATAAACAGATTCAAACACAACCCTTTATTCAACCAACTTTTTACAAAAACTAAGTGTTAAAAAAGAAAAAAAGAGCACGTGCTCTCTGAAGGCTGATGGAGCTTTCCTGGGTTTGATTGGTTGGGAGGATGCAATGACTAGAATTAACCTACATGATAGGCTAGAATGCATGTTATTTTATTGAATTTTGTATTGACCCCTGTTTTTCACATTGAACCATACGTCTATCGATCGATATATATCGTTATTGAATTATTGTCCAGCCCTAGGTTGCCCTAAGGTGTTGCAGGTTGGTCCAGTTTCAGAAGTTTCCTTTAGTGGCAGGTTTTCTTTTCCTGCAGCTTCAGTTGAGACGCAGCAACGGTGTTCTTCAGTCACACCTGCAGCTCTTCTTATGAGCTGATCTGTTGTAGATATTTCTTCTGATTTAGTTGCCATGTCCAGTTGCTGTAGCAGTGTTTGGTTTTGTTGTTGAAACTTAGAAATGTTTCAGATGTCTTTAACCCATTAAGAGTTGATTAAGTTGAAAATTGCTCTCTTTGATTGCAGGGATTTCTGTTTTGCACTCTGCGGTTTTGGTCTGGAGTAAATTCAGGTAGTTTGGGCTTTTCTGTGTTGAGTTTAGCTGGAAGAACATTATGCCAGTTTGATCTCCGTTGCATGCTGGTCGGTTTGAAACTGACTCATGTAAGTGTTGCTGCAGTTTGGGGTAGAGGTCGCTGTGTTCAGCTTCCAGGTGTTCCTCCTGTTGCCATAGTTGGGATAATAGCAGAAGTTTCAGGGCCTCTTTAGATTTTGGAGGTGATTTAGTTGGAGAAGTTGATTGGTTTACAATTGCTTGATCTGTTTATGGGGATTAGTTTAGCTGCTGAAACTTACAGATACAGCCTAAAGTTTTCCAGCTTTACACTTATACCCAAAGTTATCCACACAGCTGGCAGATTTAGACTCTGGATTGCTTTCATTCAACTAATGCACCCTTTTCTGGTTGGAAATAACTTAAAATATAATAAAAAAGTAAAACATGCATAGTAAAATAGCTGAAAACAACAAGGTATAATTTTTCATGTGTTTTTTAATACAAAATAGAACTTAAACAAAAAATGTTCATAGCCTACTCAATAGTAGAAATGCGGTTACAGCAATCAAACATTTGTTCTGAGTGCTGAGTAGATTTTGGCATTTTTTTGTTGTGTTTTAATGATTTACCTTTAGAGATGAGCTCCAAAGATTTAAGGGGGGGGGGGGGGGGGCATCCTGTCAAAGGCATCACCCTAATCTTTAGCTCCCTCCACAGATTCTCTAACAGATGCAACTCAGGAGTCTGGGTCAGTCTAAAATGTTATTATTTTGAGTTAGAGAATAAAAGTTGGTGAATCACTTTCATTAATTACTTTAAACTTAACTCCAAAGAGGTATAAATGATTTGGGGTTTAACTGCAGCTGAAATGTTGGCTGACTTTAGCAAGAGGAGCTGAAGGCGTTGTTAATGTTGTTACCACACACACTCAAACCAAGTGGGCACTCAGTGTGTTTCCCTCCAGTTCAATTATTTCCTATGAGCGGCTGACTAAAATAAAACACTCTCCAAGTATGACTCACACACAAAGATAGAGTTTAACAATTTGATCTAAATACGGCAGAAATACAAGCTTAAACGACTTTAACTAACTAACTAAAAAAACATGTGAGACGTCCTGGAGGAGAAGAGCCCAGAATCATGGCTACATGTTCTTGTTGTAAACTTAGACACACCCAGAAAAGCAGACAGT
This sequence comes from Fundulus heteroclitus, assembly GCF_011125445.2. Lineage (NCBI taxonomy): Eukaryota > Metazoa > Chordata > Actinopteri > Cyprinodontiformes > Fundulidae > Fundulus > Fundulus heteroclitus. The sequence goes on from NC_046369.1 coordinate 1,650,492, forward strand.
CTCCTGACATGATGTCTGAGGAAAGATTGTGTTGTGGGGAGATGTTATCTGTTTCACAGCATGGTAACAGTGAAAGCACACATCTAAATCACAGGGAGAGTTGCTCCAGTAAGAACTCCACACAGCTTATGTCTAATCAGACTAGCTTTAACTTTTAGCAAAACGTTACTCAATTTAAACAAACTGTAACATTGTGCTGGTGGATTTGTTTGCGCTCTTTTCATTCCCATCTTCAGCTGTAGGTGCTACTTCTGTTGTTGTTGCTATTCGTTGGTTTATTGCAGAAGCCTGTCTTAACTTACAGATGCATCTTTAGTTTTCGGAAGTTGATAGATTTATAATTGCTGATTTGTTTCTGATGGTTAGAGAAGCAGAGATCATCCTGAGAGTTTGTGGCTGCTGCAGTTGTTAGTGACAAGGCAAGGCAAGGAGAGTTTATTGGTAAAGAACATTTCAGTACCGAGACAATTCAGAGTACTGTGCATGAACAGAACGTAAGAAAAGAAAACATACAGAGAAAAGTACTTTGCAGTGGAATAGCAGCAGTAGGTCAAGATGAGTTGAACTACAAACTTAATCTGACGAAGTTTCATTTAACTACAGTAGTTTCAACTGAACAATAACATTTAAAGACAACTCTAAAGAAATACGTTTTAAACTTAGTGGAGAAGTAGTTAGTAACTAGTTACATTTGCTCAGTTATATTTACTTGAGTAATCATTTGAAGAAAAGGTAATTTTAGGAGTAGTTTTACTGCACTGTACTTTTTACTTTTACCTGAGTCATATTATTACTCAAGTATTGCTACTCTTACTTGAGTAAAGTTTCTTGCTACTCTACCTACTGTGAGTAACTTAATGAATAAAGAACTGACTAGTTTTAACCAGAAATGCACCAGAGAGACAAAAACCCAGAGTTTATGTTAAAGTGAGACTTCTTGTTTGTACACAATCTTTGTTATTTTAACGTTATTTTCTATCTGCTGAGTTCACTTAGCTATTTGGAGGTTAAATGGACGCATAGTAAACAGTAGATATTGTCATTGGATATACTTATTACCATTTTAACATACTGTATATACATTAACTGCTATAAGTATGGCTTTCAAGTTTAATATTGAAAAAAATATTTAGAAAACTCTCTTATGCCTGAATTTGTTATTTTGCAATTATGTTTTTCTTTGTATATTTTTTTTATTTTTGTCTTTAAAATATCAGAATTTGCACATAACCTTATATTTTAGTCTGTCCAATTCCATAATTTTTAAATATTAAATCATCAGCTGTTATGATTAGTTACTCAGTACTTGAGTAGCCTTCTTGCTGAATACTTTTTTACTCTTAAGTCATTTCTTGGATGACTACTTTTTCTTTTACTTGAATAAAAATATGTTGCAGTAGTGCTACTCTTACTTGAGTACATTTTTTGGCTCCTCTACCCGCGTCTGGAGCATAAAAACTAAATGCTGCTTCTCCATGTTTGGTTCTGGTTCTGGGTTCTGGGAGTAGATGTGAACCAGCAGACCTGAATGGATCCAGATGGATGATACACTGACACAGCTTGCCACTTTGAGCTTTACATGTTGCTTAGGATTAACATATTCACATGTTTTGAAGCTTCATCATAAACATTTGCTCTCTGTGTTGTTCTTGTCTTGGTTCGCAGGATCGTGGAGCGGGGATACTACAGCGAGAGAGACGCAGCTCATGTCATCAAACAGATCCTCGAAGCTGTGGCGGTACGATTTACAGAAGCTCATATTTCAGCAAATGGATCCTTTAGTGTAATACTGCCTGTGATTTCCATTGTTCAGAGCCTCGTGTAGATAATCACAACCCTTGAACCTTTTCACGTACAGTGCTGTCACGTAGCAACCACCAAGATCAGCGTATGAGAGATTTCATGTGCCAGAACAACATAGCATTCAGCGTAAGGGTGAAGTGAAATGATGGTATTGCATTCTTTTCACATCTTTTTACAAAAAAAATCTCCAGCCTCATTTTACTCTGATGCCCATGAATAAAATCCAGGGCAACCAATTGCCTTTAGAAATCACCCAATCAGTAAACAGAGAACCTCTGTGAGACATTTACACTGCAAAAACGGACCTAAAAATAAGTAAAATGTTCTTAAAATTTAATTTTTTTTGTCCTTGATTTGAGCAGGTAGATTATATTATCTGCCAATGGAATGAGTATTTTGTCCCCTAAAATAAGATAATTAGACATCCTGCACTTGAAATGAGACGATGGAGATGAATTGTTCCTGTTTTAAGTGCAAAAATCTCATTCCATTGGCAGATCATCTTATTTACCTGCTAAAATCAAGGACAGGTACACTAATTTTAAGAAAAGTTTACTTATTTTAATTTTTGCAGTGTAATCTCAGTATAATAGAGCTCTTCTGTTTCTGGCCGTAGAGGTTTGCTGGAGAACATTGGGGAACAAACATGGAGACCAAAGAACCCAGCAGACAGGTCAGCGGTAAAGTGGTGGAGGGGCTTAACGCAGAGTTTGCTTTTATAAAAAATATCCCAAACTCTAAACACCTCCCAGAGCTCTGCTCATCTGAACATGCAGAGAGAATGGACCAACTGTGGACCAATCAAGACACGGACGTCCACCTAAACAGAGAGTCTGCTGACTGGTCGGTCCTTTTACCCCCCACATTCTGCTCTTTATCTGACTAGAACGCATCTAGTGGCATAGTGAACCATTGCTGGTTGCTTTGTAACAGCTTTGGATTCATAACTGCCTTATTTTTCTTATACCAGAATACCTGCCTGTTATTTTTCTGCTGATTGTGCCTCGTTTACCCGCAGTCACTCTGCATGTCGGCTCACCAGTAGGGCTGAACAGATTTTGGAAAATAATCTAATTGCGATTTTTTTTTCTTAATATTGCGATTTAATGCGATTTTTTTTCCAGTTTAATTTATCATGTCTTTTTAAACATATACAAACAACAAATCAATTTATTTCCTCACTGTGCAGATTAGTTGCTAAAAGACCCACAGCATCTAAACTCAGAGCAGAAATGATTGCGTTCTGCCTACAATATATTTCAACCAAAATTGCAATTTTGACTTTTCTCTGCATTAACCATAAGCAACAAAAATGGCCTCTAAATAAAGATGTTTGTAAACAAGGACTATTCAAAACAAGAACTTTTAATGTTTCTATTAATCAGAATATTATTCAAGAGAACAGCTTTTAGTTGATTTGGACATCAATCCTTGTTGAACATAAAGTGCAACCAACAAGCAAGTCTATGTATTAAACTGATTGACCTGTACTTAATGCTTTGTATGATTATATAAACTCTAAATCAAGTAATAAAATTAGATTATCTCACTGCTGCAACTGTCTTCCCTTCCATGTGGAGGCAAACCCACTTTAAACATTTTACCAACACCTAATGAACGTGTCTAATTCCCTAATTGTTACATAGCCAAAAATTGCAGACCTCTGCGATTTGGAAATTGCGTTTTTTTAAATCACGATTATATTGAAAAATGCAATTAATTGTTCAGCCCTACTCACCAGCACGGTTACGTCTCCGCAGCTTTCAATCAAACTCCACCTTCAAACTGGCTGTTTTCAGGCGTGAGGGCGTCAGCGCGCCAACGGGTCGTCAACGCCGCAGCGCCAGTGTGAATAAAACACTTTGTCAACACTCTGAGGAGGTGTCAGAGGGAGGATTTTATCCCGCGTGACGGAGCCAGATCGTTGGCTTCCACTGACAGCAGAGAGAAGAACCTGATACGCCTTATTAACAGAAAAGATCAGCCTGGCAGACCCTTCAGCTGGATTCCTGTTCCAGCAGAGACAGAACATTTCTTCTGTAGGCGTGAGCTTTCCCTAAGCTGATTAGTCTCAGACTCCTGTTTCTAAACAGAATTAATGAAACGTCAAAGTGACACAAAATCGTACCTAAAGGTTCGCACGCAGCGGTTAATGAAAACCAGGCGTTCAGGGATACGGTCAGGAAACACAGGCGGGAAAAGCTGATTAACGAGGTTAGCGATAATCCTCTGGTGATGCGTTCTCCTGCGTTCTTCAGCTGATGAACAGAGAACTGAGAGAGACTTCAGGGGAAATGGTCCGGTTCTGCATGGTTTTCTCGCTCTTAGAAAATGTCTAAGAAGCATAAAGATGTTGGAGGCTACCACTTTCAGTTGATTTTATTAAGCATCAGCATGAAGGAAGCTCTTAAAGATCAGCAAGGCTGGACTGTGCTGTGCAAAAGTTTTAAACCTCGCTTGATTTGATCCGGTTTGCTTCCAAACACTCAGAGCTTCTGATCTCTTGAAAAACAGACTTGAGGGACAGTCGAGTGACAAAGCAGGAAAAGTACAAAGAAAACGTCTGAATGACCTTCAGAAAGCCTCTGAATGACCTTCAGAAAGCCTGAAGACCTGTTGATCAAGACCAATTTGTAGATTTTAACCTTGGCTGCTTGGAAGGAAAATGGACAGAAATGAAAGGTTTGACGCAGGGCTGCAGCCACATGGTGCTACATTAGAGATGACCAAGAAGGTGTTTAAT